>NC_065550.1:11140576-11740576 GCF_022605725.1 Anthonomus grandis grandis
ACTATTACCTATAGCTATTGTTCCGATATGATTTCATTTTAATTTTTAGATATAATTTGATTAACACTAAATGATTTTTAAAAATATTTTAATGTATTGTGTTTAAAAAAAATAGTCATATCTCACTCAATTACGGTTATCTATTATTCAAATTTATTTTAAAATTAATATTTAGGTTATACAAGATGACCCAATTGATCCTTTTTAAGTTTTGGACATAACCAGGGTTAAGAAAATAGAACAATTAATCATTATAGCATTGTCCGATTTGATTCCAATTTAATTTTTGAAGTTGATTTGATATACTGTAAATTATTTTTAAAATTTTTCTTATGAATTGCTTTTAAAAAAAATAATTATATTTCACTCTATTACAGTTAACTATTATTCGAACATAATTTAAATTTACTATTTCGCATATACAAGATAGCCAAATGATGTTTTTTACGGTTTGAACACAACCAGAATTAAAAAAATATAATAACTAATAGCGTTAAAGATTGTTCTAATTTAATTTGTAGATATAATTTGATTAACCCTAAATAATTTTTAAAAATATTTTGATGTATAGTGTTTAAAAAAAATAGTCATATCTCACTCAATTACGGTTATCTATTATTCAAATTTATTTTAAAATTAATATTTAGGTTATACAAGATGACCCAAATGATCCTTTTTAAGTTTTGGACATAACCAGGGTTAAGAAAGTAGAACAGTTAATCATCATAGCATTGTCCGATTTGATTCCAATTTAATTTTTTAAGTTAATTTGATGTACTGTAAATTATTTTTAAAATTTTTCTTATGAATTGTTTTTTAAAAAAATAGTCATATCTCATTCTATTACTGTTATCTATTATTCGAATATAATTTCAATTTACTATTTCGCATATACAAGATAGCCAAATGATGTTTTTTACGGTTTGAACACAACCAGAATTAGAAAAATATAATAACTAATAGCGTTAAAGATTGTTCCGATATAATTTTTAGATATAATTTGATTAACCCTAAATGATTTTTAAAAATATTTTGATGTATTGTGTTTAAAAAAATAGTCATATCTTACTCAATTACGGTTATCTATTATTCAAATTTCTTTTAAAATTAATATTTAGGTTATACAAGATGACCCAATTGATCCTTTCTAAGTTTTGGACATAACCAGGGTTAAGAAAATAGAAATATTAATCATTATAGCATTGTCCGATTTGATTCCAACTTCATTTTTTAAGTTTAGTTGATATACAGTAAATTATTTTTAAAATTTTTCTTATGAATTGCCTTTTAAAAGAATAATTATATTTCACTCTATTACTGTTATCTATTAATCCAATATATTTTAAATTTACTATTTCGCATATACAAGATAGCTAAATGAAGTTTTTTACGGTTTGAACACAACCAGATTTAAGATAATATAATAACTAATAGCGTTAGCGATTGTTCTGATTTAATTTTAATTCAATTTTTAGGTAAAATTTGAATAACCCTAAATAATTTTTTTTAAATATTTTGATGTATTGTGTTTCAAAAAAATAGTCATATCTCACTCAATTACGGTTATCTATTATTCAAATATAAATTAAAACTATTATTTAGGTTATACAAGATGACTGAAATGATCCTTTTTATGTTTTGGACATAACCAGGATAAAGAAAATCGATTACTATTACCTATAGCTATTGTTCCGATATGATTTCATTTTAATTTTTAGATATAATTTGTTTAACACTATATAAATTTTTAAAATATTTTGATGTATTGTGTTTAAAAAAAATAGTCACATTTCACTCAATTACGGTTATCTATTATTCAAATTTATTTAAAAATTAATATTTAGGTTATACAAGATGACCCAAATGATCCTCTTTAAGTTTTGGACATAACCAGGGTTAAGAAAGTAGAACAGTTAATCATCATAGCATTGTCCGATTTGATTCCAATTTAATTTTTTAAGTTAATTTGATGTACTGTAAATTATTTTAAAAAATTTTCTTATGAATTGTTTTTTAAAAAAATAATCATATCTCATTCTATTACTGTTATCTATTATTCGAATATAATTTCAATTTACTATTTCGCATATACAAGATAGCCAAATGATGTTTTTTACGGTTTAAACACAACCAGAATTAAGAAAATATAATAAATAATAGCGTTAACGATTGTTCCGATTTAATTTTTAGATATAATTTGATTAACACTAAATGATTTTTAAAAATATTTTAATGTATTGTGTTTAAAAAAAATAGTCATATCTCACTCAATTACGGTTATCTATTATTCAAATTTATTTAAAAATTAATATTTAGGTTATACAAGATGACCCAATTGATCCTTTTTAAGTTTTGGACATAACCAGGGTTGAGAAAATAGAACAATTAATCATTATAGCATTGTCCGATTTAATTCCAATTAAATTTTTGAAGTTGATTTGATATACTGTAAATTATTTTTAAAATTTTTCTTATGAATTGCTTTTTAAAAAAATAATTATATTTCACTCTATTACAGTTATCTATTATTCGAACATAATTTAAATTTACTATTTCGCATATACAAGATAGCCAAATGATGTTTTTTACGGTTTGAACACAACCAGAATTAAAAAAAATATAATAACTAATAGCGTTAAAGATTGTTCTAATTTAATTTTAATTTAATTTGAAGATATAATTTGATTAACCCTAAATAATTTTTAAAAATATTTTGATGTATTGTGTTTAAAAAAAATAGTCATATCTCACTCAATTACGGTTATCTATTATTCAAATTTCTTTTAAAATTAATATTTAGGTTATACAAGATGACCCAATTTATCCTTTTTAAGTTTTGGACATCACCAGGGTTAAGAAAATAGAACAATTAATCATTATAGCATTGTCCGATTTAATTCCAATTAAATTTTTGAAGTTGATTTGATATACTGTAAATTATTTTTAAAATTTTTCTTATGAATTGTTTTTTAAAAAAATAATCATATCTCATTCTATTACTGTTATCTATTATTCGAATATAATTTCAATTTACTATTTCGCATATACAAGATAGCCAAATGATGTTTTTTACGGTTTAAACACAACCAGAATTAAGAAAATATAATAAATAATAGCGTTAACGATTGTTCCGATTTAATTTTTAGATATAATTTGATTAACCCTAAATGATTTTTAAAAATATTTTAATGTATTGTGTTTAAAAAAAATAGTCATATCTCACTCAATTACGGTTATCTATTATTCAAATTTATTATAAAATTAATATTCAGGTAATGCAAGATGACCCAAATGATCCTTTTTAAGTTTTGGACATAACGAGGATTAAGAAAATAGAACAATTAATCATTATAGCATTGTCCGATTTGATTTCAATTTAATTTTTGAAGTTGATTTGATATACTGTAAATTATTTTTAAAATTTTTCTTATGAATTGCTTTTTAAAATAATAATTATATTTCACTCTATTACAGTTATCTATTAATCCAATATATTTTAAATTTACTATTTCGCACAAGATAGCTAAATGATGTTTTTTACGGTTTGAAAACAACCAGAGTTAAGAAAATATAATAACTAATAGCGTTAGCGATTGTTCTGATTTAATTTTAATTCAATTTTTAGGTAAAATTTGAATAACCCTAAATAATTTTTTTAACTATTTTGATCTATTGTGTAAAAAAAAAAATTGTCATATCTCACTCAATTACGGTTATCTATTATTCAAATATAATTTAAAATTATTATTTAGGTTATACAAGATGACTGAAATGATCCTTTTTATGTTTTGGACATAACCAGGATAAAGAAAATCGATTACTATTACCTATAGCTATTGTTCTAATATGATTTCATTTTAATTTTTAGATATAATTTGATTAACCCTAAATAATTTTTAAAAATATTTTGATGTATTGTGTTTAAAAAAAATAGTCATATTTCACTCAATTACGGTTATCTATTATTCAAATTTATTTAAAAATTAATATTTAGGTTAGACAAGATGACCCAAATGATCCTTTTTAAGTTTTTGACATAACCAGGGTTAAGAAAGTAGAACAGTTAATCATCATAGCATTGTCCGATTTGATTCCAATTTAATTTTTTAAGTTAATTTGATATACTGTAAATTATTTTAAAAATTTTTCTTATGAATTGTTTTTTAAAAAAATAATCATATCTCATTCTATTACTGTTATCTATTATTCGAATATAATTTCAATTTACTATTTCGCATATACAAGATAGCCAAATGATGTTTTTTACGGTTTAAACACAACCAGAATTAAAAAAATATAATAAATAATAGCGTTAACGATTGTTCCGATTTAATTTTTAGATATAATTTGATTAACCCTAAATAATTTTTAAAAATATTTTGATGTATAGTGTTTAAAAAAAATAGTCATATCTCACTCAATTACGGTTATCTATTATTCAATTTTATTTTAAAATTAATATTTAGGTTATACAAGATGACCCAATTGATCCTTTTTAAGTTTTGGACATAACCAGGGTTAAGAAAGTAGAACAGTTAATCATCATAGCATTGTCCGATTTGATTCCAATTAAACTTTTGAAGTTGATTTGATATACTGTAAATTATTTTTAAAATTTTTCTTATGAATTGCTTTTTAAAAAAATAATTATATTTCACTCTATTACAGTTATCCATTATTCGAACATAATTTAAATTTACTATTTCGCATATACAAGATAGCCAAATGATGTTTTTTACGGTTTAAACACAACCAGAATTAAAAAAATATAATAAATAATAGCGTTAAAGATTGTTCTAATTTAATTTGTAGATACAATTTGATTAACCCTAAATAATTTTTAAAAATATTTTGATGTATAGTATTTAAAAAAAATAGTCATATCTCACTCAATTACGGTTATCTATTATTCAAATTTATTTTAAAATTAATATTTAGGTTATACAAGATGACCCAATTGATCCTTTTTAAGTTTTGGACATAACCAGGGTTAAGAAAATAGAACAATTAATCATTATAGCATTGTCCGATTTGATTCCAATTAAACTTTTGAAGTTGATTTGATATACTGTAAATTATTTTTAAAATTTTTCTTATGAATTGCTTTTTAAAAAAATAATTATATTTCACTCTATTACAGTTATCCATTATTCGAACATAATTTAAATTTACTATTTCGCATATACAAGATAGCCAAATGATGTTTTTTACGGTTTGAACACAACCAGAATTAAAAAAAATATAATAACTAATAGCGTTAAAGATTGTTCTAATTTAATTTTAATTTAATTTGTAGATATAATTTGATTAACCCTAAATAATTTTTAAAAATATTTTGGTGTATTGTGTTTAAAAAAAATAGTCATATCTCACTCAATTACGGTTATCTATTATTCAAATTTCTTTTAAAATTAATATTTAGGTTATACAAGATGACCCAATTTATCCTTTTTAAGTTTTGGACATCACCAGGGTTAAGAAAATAGAACAATTAATCATTATAGCATTGTCCGATTTGATTCCAATTTAATTTTTGAAATTGATTTGATATACTGTAAATTATTTTTAAAATTTTTTTTATGAATTGCTTTTTAAAAAAATAATTATATTTCACTCTATTACAGTTATCTATTAATCGAATATATTTTAAATTTACTATTTCGCACAAGATAGCTAAATGAAGTTTTTTACGGTTTGAACACAACCAGAGTTAAGAAAATATAAGAACTAATAGCGTTAGCGATTGTTCTGATTTAATTTTAATTCAATTTTTAGGTAAAATTTGAATAACCCTAAATAATTTTTTTTAAATATTTTGATGTATTGTGTTAAAAAAAAAATTGTTATATCTCACTCAATTACGGTTATCTATTATTCAAATTTAATTTAAAATTATTATTTAGGTTATACAAGATGACTGAAATGATCCTTTTTATGTTTTGGACATAACCAGGATAAAGAAAATCGATTACTAATACCTATAGCTATTGTTCCGGTATGATTTCATTTTAATTTTTAGATATAATTTGTTTAACACTAAATAAATTTTTAAAATATTTTGATGTATTGTGTTTCAAAAAAATAGTCATATCTCACTCAATTACGGTTATTTATTATTCAAATTTATTTTAAAATTGATATTTAGGTTATACAAAATGACACAAATGATCCTTTTTAAGTTTTGGACATAACCAGGGTTAAGAAAATAGAACAATTAATCATTATAGCATTGTCCGATTTGATTCCAATTTAATTTTTGAAGGTGATTTGATATACTGTAAATTATTTTTAAAATTTTTCTTATGAATTGCTTTTTAAAAAAATAATTATATTTCACTCTATTACAGTTATCTATTATTCGAATATAATTTAAATTTACTATTTCGCATATACAAGATAGCCAAATGAAGCTTTTTACGGTTTGAACACAACCAGATATAAGAAAATATAATAAATAATAGCGTTAACGATTGTTCCGATTTATTTTTTAGATATAATTTGATTAACCCTAAATGATTTTAAAAAATATTTTGATGTATTGTGTTTAAAGAAAAAAGTCATATCTCACTTAATTACGGTTATCTATTATTCAAATACAATTTAAAATTATTATTTAGGTTATACAAGATGATTCAAATGATACTTTTTATGTTTGGGACATAACCAGGATAAAGAAAATCGATTACTATTACCTATAGCTATTATTCCGATATGATTTCAATTTAATTTTTGAAGTTCATTTAATGTACTCTAAATTATTTTAAAATTTTTTTTATGAATTGTTTTTTAAAAAAAATTATTATATCTCACTCTATTCCTGTTATCTATTATTCGAATATGATTTAAATTTACTATTTCGCATATACAAGATAACTAAATGATGTTTTTTACGGTTTGAACACAACCAGAGCTAAGAAAATGTGATAACTAATAGCGTTAACGATTGTTCCGATTTAATTTTAAATTAATTTTTAGATATAATTTGATTAATCTCAAATAATTTTTAAAAATAGTTTTATGTATTATGTTTTAAAAAAATAGTCATATCCCACTCAATTACGGTTATCTATTATTCAAATTTATTTTAAAATTAATATTTAGGTTATACAAGATGACTCAAATGATCCTTTTTAAGTTTTGGCATAACCAGGGTTAAGAAAATAGATCGATTAATCATTATAGCATTGTCCGATTTGATTCCAATTTAATTTTTGAAGTTCATTTGATTTACTGTAAATTATTTTTAAAATTTTTCTTATGAATTGTTTTTTAAAAAAATAAATATATCTCACTCTATTACTGTTATCTATTATTCGAATATGATTTAAATTTACTATTTCGCATATACAAGATAGCCAAATAATGTTCTTTACGGCTTGAACACAACAAGAATTAAGAAAATATAATAGCTAATAGCGTTAACGATTGTTCCGATTTGTTCCATTTGATGTACTGTAAATTATTTTTAAAATTTTTCTAATGAATTGTTTTTAAAAAAATAATCATATCTCACTCTAATACTGTTATCTATTATTCGAATATAATTTAAATTTAATATTTCGCATATACAAGATAGCCAAATGATGCTTTTTACGGTTTGAACACAACCAGATATAAGAAAATATAATAAATAATAGCGTTAACGATTGTTCCGATTTAATTTTTAGATATAATTTGATTAACCCTAAATGGTATTGTGTTTAAAAAAATAGTCATATCTCACTCAATTACGGTTATCTATTATTCAAATTTCATTTAAAATTAATATTTAGGTTATACAAGATGACCCAATTGATCCTTTTTAAGTTTTGGACGTAACCAGGGTTAAGAAAATAGAACAATTAATCATTATAGCATTGTCCGATTTGATTCCAATTTAATTTTTGAAGTTGATTTGATATACTGTAATTTATTTTTAAAATTTTTCTTATAAATTGCTTTTAAAAAAAATAATTATATTTCACTCTATTACAGTTATCTATTATTCGAACATAATTTAAATTTACTATTTCGCATATACAAGATAGCCAAATGATGTTTTTTACGGTTTGAACACAACCAGAATTAGAAAAATATAATAACTAATAGCGTTAAAGATTGTTCCGATATAATTTTTAGATATAATTTGATTAACCCTAAATGATTTTTAAAAATATTTTGATGTATTGTGTTTAAAAAAATAGTCATATCTTACTCAATTACGGTTATCTATTATTCAAATTTCTTTTAAAATTAATATTTAGGTTATACAAGATGACTGAAATGATCCTTTTTAAGTTTTGGAAATAACCAGGATAAAGAAAATCGATTACTATTACCTATAGCTATTGTTCCGATATGATTTAATTTTAATTTTTAGATATAATTTGTTTAACACTAAATAATTTTTTAAAATATTTTGATGTATTGTGTTTCAAAAAAATAGTCATGTCTCACTCAATTACGGTTATCTATTATTCAAATTTATTTTAAAATTGATATTTAGGTTATACAAGATGACACAAATGATCCTTTTTAAGTTTTGGACATAACCAGGGTTAAGAAAATAGAACAATTAATCATTATAGCATTGTCCGATTTGATTCCAATTTAATTTTTGAAGTTCATTTGATGTACTGCAAATTATTTTTAAAATTTTTCTAATGAATTGTTTTTTAAAAAAAATAATCATATCTTACTCTATTACTGTTATCTACTATTCGAATATAATATACATTTACTATTTCGCATATACAAGATAGCTATATGATGTTTTTTACGGTTTGAACACAACCAGAGCTAAGAAAATATAATAACTAATAGCGTTAACGAGTGTTCCGATTTAATTTTTAGATATAATTTGATTAACCCTAAATGATTTTTGAAAATATTTTGATGTATTGTATTTAAAAAAATAGTCATATCTTACTCAATTACGAATATCTATTATTCAAATTTCTTTTAAAATTAATATTTAGGTTATACAAGGTGACCCAATTGATCCTTTTTAAGTTTTGGAAATAACCAGGGTTAAGAAAATAGAAATATTAATCATTATAGCATTGTCCGATTTGATTCCAATTTCATTTTTTAAGTTGAGTTGATATACAGTAAATTATTTTTAAAATTTTTCTTATGCATTGCTTTTTAAAAAAATAATTATATTTCACTCTATTACAGTTATCTATTAATCGAATATATTTTAAATTTACTATTTCGCACAAGATAGCTAAATGATGTTTTTTACGGTTTGAACACAACCAGATTTAAGATAATATAATAACTAATAGCGTTAGCGATTGTTCTGATTTAATTTTAATTCAATTTTTAGGTAAAATTTGAATAACCCTAAATAATTTTTTTTAAATATTTTGATGTATTGTGTTTAAAAAAAATAGTCATATCTCACTCAATTACGGTTATCTACTATTCAAATATAAATTAAAATTATTATTTAGGTTATACAAGATGACTGAAATGATCCTTTTTATGTTTTGGACATAACCAGGATAAAGAAAATCGATTACTATTACCTATAGCTATTGTTCCGATATGATTTCATTTTAATTTTTAGATATAATTTGATTAACACTAAATGATTTTTAAAAATATTTTAATGTATTGTGTTTAAAAAAAATAGTCATATCTCACTCAATTACGGTTATCTATTATTCAAATTTATTTTAAAATTAATATTTAGGTTATACAAGATGACCCAATTGATCCTTTTTAAGTTTTGGACATAACCAGGGTTAAGAAAATAGAACAATTAATCATTATAGCATTGTCCGATTTGATTCCAATTTAATTTTTGAAGTTGATTTGATATACTGTAAATTATTTTTAAAATTTTTCTTATGAATTGCTTTTAAAAAAAATAATTATATTTCACTCTATTACAGTTAACTATTATTCGAACATAATTTAAATTTACTATTTCGCATATACAAGATAGCCAAATGATGTTTTTTACGGTTTGAACACAACCAGAATTAAAAAAATATAATAACTAATAGCGTTAAAGATTGTTCTAATTTAATTTGTAGATATAATTTGATTAACCCTAAATAATTTTTAAAAATATTTTGATGTATAGTGTTTAAAAAAAATAGTCATATCTCACTCAATTACGGTTATCTATTATTCAAATTTATTTTAAAATTAATATTTAGGTTATACAAGATGACCCAAATGATCCTTTTTAAGTTTTGGACATAACCAGGGTTAAGAAAGTAGAACAGTTAATCATCATAGCATTGTCCGATTTGATTCCAATTTAATTTTTTAAGTTAATTTGATGTACTGTAAATTATTTTTAAAATTTTTCTTATGAATTGTTTTTTAAAAAAATAGTCATATCTCATTCTATTACTGTTATCTATTATTCGAATATAATTTCAATTTACTATTTCGCATATACAAGATAGCCAAATGATGTTTTTTACGGTTTGAACACAACCAGAATTAGAAAAATATAATAACTAATAGCGTTAAAGATTGTTCCGATATAATTTTTAGATATAATTTGATTAACCCTAAATGATTTTTAAAAATATTTTGATGTATTGTGTTTAAAAAAATAGTCATATCTTACTCAATTACGGTTATCTATTATTCAAATTTCTTTTAAAATTAATATTTAGGTTATACAAGATGACCCAATTGATCCTTTCTAAGTTTTGGACATAACCAGGGTTAAGAAAATAGAAATATTAATCATTATAGCATTGTCCGATTTGATTCCAACTTCATTTTTTAAGTTTAGTTGATATACAGTAAATTATTTTTAAAATTTTTCTTATGAATTGCCTTTTAAAAGAATAATTATATTTCACTCTATTACTGTTATCTATTAATCCAATATATTTTAAATTTGCTATTTCGCATATACAAGATAGCTAAATGAAGTTTTTTACGGTTTGAACACAACCAGATTTAAGATAATATAATAACTAATAGCGTTAGCGATTGTTCTGATTTAATTTTAATTCAATTTTTAGGTAAAATTTGAATAACCCTAAATAATTTTTTTTAAATATTTTGATGTATTGTGTTTCAAAAAAATAGTCATATCTCACTCAATTACGGTTATCTATTATTCAAATATAAATTAAAATTATTATTTAGGTTATACAAGATGACTGAAATGATCCTTTTTATGTTTTGGACATAACCAGGATAAAGAAAATCGATTACTATTACCTATAGCTATTGTTCCGATATGATTTCATTTTAATTTTTAGATATAATTTGTTTAACACTAAATAAATTTTTAAAATATTTTGATGTATTGTGTTTAAAAAAAATAGTCACATTTCACTCAATTACGGTTATCTATTATTCAAATTTATTTAAAAATTAATATTTAGGTTATACAAGATGACCCAAATGATCCTCTTTAAGTTTTGGACATAACCAGGGTTAAGAAAGTAGAACAGTTAATCATCATAGCATTGTCCGATTTGATTCCAATTTAATTTTTTAAGTTAATTTGATGTACTGTAAATTATTTTAAAAAATTTTCTTATGAATTGTTTTTTAAAAAAATAATCATATCTCATTCTATTACTGTTATCTATTATTCGAATATAATTTCAATTTACTATTTCGCATATACAAGATAGCCAAATGATGTTTTTTACGGTTTAAACACAACCAGAATTAAGAAAATATAATAAATAATAGCGTTAACGATTGTTCCGATTTAATTTTTAGATATAATTTGATTAACACTAAATGATTTTTAAAAATATTTTAATGTATTGTGTTTAAAAAAAATAGTCATATCTCACTCAATTACGGTTATCTATTATTCAAATTTATTTAAAAATTAATATTTAGGTTATACAAGATGACCCAATTGATCCTTTTTAAGTTTTGGACATAACCAGGGTTGAGAAAATAGAACAATTAATCATTATAGCATTGTCCGATTTAATTCCAATTAAATTTTTGAAGTTGATTTGATATACTGTAAATTATTTTTAAAATTTTTCTTATGAATTGCTTTTTAAAAAAATAATTATATTTCACTCTATTACAGTTATCTATTATTCGAACATAATTTAAATTTACTATTTCGCATATACAAGATAGCCAAATGATGTTTTTTACGGTTTGAACACAACCAGAATTAAAAAAAATATAATAACTAATAGCGTTAAAGATTGTTCTAATTTAATTTTAATTTAATTTGAAGATATAATTTGATTAACCCTAAATAATTTTTAAAAATATTTTGATGTATTGTGTTTAAAAAAAATAGTCATATCTCACTCAATTACGGTTATCTATTATTCAAATTTCTTTTAAAATTAATATTTAGGTTATACAAGATGACCCAATTTATCCTTTTTAAGTTTTGGACATCACCAGGGTTAAGAAAATAGAACAATTAATCATTATAGCATTGTCCGATTTAATTCCAATTAAATTTTTGAAGTTGATTTGATATACTGTAAATTATTTTTAAAATTTTTCTTATGAATTGTTTTTTAAAAAAATAATCATATCTCATTCTATTACTGTTATCTATTATTCGAATATAATTTCAATTTACTATTTCGCATATACAAGATAGCCAAATGATGTTTTTTACGGTTTAAACACAACCAGAATTAAGAAAATATAATAAATAATAGCGTTAACGATTGTTCCGATTTAATTTTTAGATATAATTTGATTAACCCTAAATGATTTTTAAAAATATTTTAATGTATTGTGTTTAAAAAAAATAGTCATATCTCACTCAATTACGGTTATCTATTATTCAAATTTATTATAAAATTAATATTCAGGTAATGCAAGATGACCCAAATGATCCTTTTTAAGTTTTGGACATAACGAGGATTAAGAAAATAGAACAATTAATCATTATAGCATTGTCCGATTTGATTTCAATTTAATTTTTGAAGTTGATTTGATATACTGTAAATTATTTTTAAAATTTTTCTTATGAATTGCTTTTTAAAATAATAATTATATTTCACTCTATTACAGTTATCTATTAATCGAATATATTTTAAATTTACTATTTCGCACAAGATAGCTAAATGATGTTTTTTACGGTTTGAAAACAACCAGAGTTAAGAAAATATAATAACTAATAGCGTTAGCGATTGTTCTGATTTAATTTTAATTCAATTTTTAGGTAAAATTTGAATAACCCTAAATAATTTTTTTAACTATTTTGATCTATTGTGTTTAAAAAAAAATTGTCATATCTCACTCAATTACGGTTATCTATTATTCAAATATAATTTAAAATTATTATTTAGGTTATACAAGATGACTGAAATGATCCTTTTTATGTTTTGGACATAACCAGGATAAAGAAAATCGATTACTATTACCTATAGCTATTGTTCTAATATGATTTCATTTTAATTTTTAGATATAATTTGATTAACCCTAAATAATTTTTAAAAATATTTTGATGTATTGTGTTTAAAAAAAATAGTCATATTTCACTCAATTACGGTTATCTATTATTCAAATTTATTTAAAAATTAATATTTAGGTTAGACAAGATGACCCAAATGATCCTTTTTAAGTTTTTGACATAACCAGGGTTAAGAAAGTAGAACAGTTAATCATCATAGCATTGTCCGATTTGATTCCAATTTAATTTTTTAAGTTAATTTGATATACTGTAAATTATTTTAAAAATTTTTCTTATGAATTGTTTTTTAAAAAAATAATCATATCTCATTCTATTACTGTTATCTATTATTCGAATATAATTTCAATTTACTATTTCGCATATACAAGATAGCCAAATGATGTTTTTTACGGTTTAAACACAACCAGAATTAAAAAAATATAATAAATAATAGCGTTAACGATTGTTCCGATTTAATTTTTAGATATAATTTGATTAACCCTAAATAATTTTTAAAAATATTTTGATGTATAGTGTTTAAAAAAAATAGTCATATCTCACTCAATTACGGTTATCTATTATTCAATTTTATTTTAAAATTAATATTTAGGTTATACAAGATGACCCAATTGATCCTTTTTAAGTTTTGGACATAACCAGGGTTAAGAAAGTAGAACAGTTAATCATCATAGCATTGTCCGATTTGATTCCAATTTCATTTTTTAAGTTGAGTTGATATACAGTAAATTATTTTTAAAATTTTTCTTATGAATTGCTTTTTAAAATAATAATTATATTTCACTCTATTACAGTTATCTATTAATCGAATATATTTTAAATTTACTATTTCGCACAAGATAGCTAAATGATGTTTTTTACGGTTTGAACACAACCAGAGTTAAGAAAATATAATAACTAATAGCGTTAGCGATTGTTCTGATTTAATTTTAATTCAATTTTTAGGTAAAATTTGAATAACCCTAAATAATTTTTTTAACTATTTTGATCTATTGTGTTTAAAAAAAAATTGTCATATCTCACTCAATTACGGTTATCTATTATTCAAATATAATTTAAAATTATTATTTAGGTTATACAAGATGACTGAAATGATCCTTTTTATGTTTTGGACATAACCAGGATAAAGAAAATCGATTACTATTACCTATAGCTATTGTTCCAATATGATTTCATTTTAATTTTTAGATATAATTTGTTTAACACTAAATAAATTTTTAAAATATTTTGATGTATTGTGTTTCAAAAAAATAGTCATATTTCACTCAATTACGGTTATCTATTATTCAAATTTATTTTAAAATTTATATTTAGGTTATACAAGATGACACAAATGATCCTTTTTAAGTTTTGGACATAACCAGGGTTAAGAAAAAAGAACAATCAATCATTATAGCATTGTCCGATTTGATTCCGATTTAATTTTTGAAGTTCATTTGATGTACTGTAAATTATTTTTAAAATTTATCTAATGAATTGTTTTTTAAAAAAATAATCATATCTCACTCTATTACTGTTATCTATTATTCGAATATAATTTAAATTTAATATTTCGCATATACAAGATAGCCAAATGATGCTTTTTACGGTTTGAACACAACCAGATATAAGAAAATATAATAAATTATAGCGTTAACGATTGTTCCGATTTAATTTTTAGATATAATTTGATTAACCCTAAATGGTATTGTGTTTAAAAAAATAGTCATATCTCACTCAATTACGGTTATCTATTATTCAAATTTCATTTAAAATTAATATTTAGGTTATACAAGATGACCCAATTGATCCTTTTTAAGTTTTGGACGTAACCAGGGTTAAGAAAATAGAACAATTAATCATTATAGCATTGTCCGATTTGATTCCAATTTAATTTTTGAAGTTGATTTGATATACTGTAATTTATTTTTAAAATTTTTCTTATAAATTGCTTTTAAAAAAAATAATTATATTTCACTCTATTACAGTTATCTATTATTCGAACATAATTTAAATTTACTATTTCGCATATACAAGATAGCCAAATGATGTTTTTTACGGTTTGAACACAACCAGAATTAAAAAAAATATAATAAGTAATAGCGTTAAAGATTGTTCTAATTTAATTTTAATTTAATTTGTAGATATAATTTGATTAACCCTAAATAATTTTTTTAAAAATATTTTGATGTATTGTGTTTAAAAAAAATAGTCATATTTCACTCAATTACGGTTATCTATTATTCAAATTTATTTAAAAATTAATATTTAGGTTAGACAAGATGACCCAAATGATCCTTTTTAAGTTTTGGACGTAACCAGGGTTAAGAAAATAGAACAATTAATCATTATAGCATTGTCCGATTTGATTCCAATTTAATTTTTGAAGTTGATTTGATATACTGTAATTTATTTTTAAAATTTTTCTTATAAATTGCTTTTAAAAAAAATAATTATATTTCACTCTATTACAGTTATCTATTATTCGAACATAATTTAAATTTACTATTTCGCATATACAAGATAGCCAAATGATGTTTTTTACGGTTTGAACACAACCAGAATTAAAAAAAATATAATAAGTAATAGCGTTAAAGATTGTTCTAATTTAATTTTAATTTAATTTGTAGATATAATTTGATTAACCCTAAATAATTTTTTTAAAAATATTTTGATGTATTGTGTTTAAAAAAAATAGTCATATTTCACTCAATTACGGTTATCTATTATTCAAATTTATTTAAAAATTAATATTTAGGTTAGACAAGATGACCCAAATGATCCTTTTTAAGTTTTGGACATAACCAGGGTTAAGAAAGTAGAACAGCTAATCATCATAGCATTGTCCGATTTGATTCCAATTTAATTTTTGAAGTTGATTTGATATACTGTAAATTATTTTTAAAATTTTTCTTATGAATTGCTTTTTAAAAAAATAATTATATTTCACTCTATTACAGTTATCTATTATTCGAACATAATTTAAATTTACTATTTCGCATATACAAGATAGCCAAATGATGTTTTTTACGGTTTGAACACAACCAGAATTAAAAAATATATAATAACTAATAGCGTTAAAGATTGTTCTAATTTAATTTGTAGATATAATTTGATTAACCCTAAATAATTTTTAAAAATATGTTGATGTATAGTGTTTAAAAAAATAGTCATATCTCACTCAATTACGGTTATCTATTATTCAAATTTATTTTAAAATTAATATTTAGGTTATACAAGATGACCCAAATGATCTTTTTTAAGTTTTGGACATAACCAGGGTTAAGAAAGTAGAACAGTTAATCATCATAGCATTGTCCGATTTGATTCCAATTTAATTTTTTAAGTTAATTTGTTGTACTGTAAATTATTTTTAAAATTTTTCTTATAAATTGTTTTTTAAAAAAATAATCATATCTCATTCTATTACTGTTATCTATTATTCGAATATAATTTCAATTTACTATTTCGCATATGCAAGATAGCCAAATGATGTTTTTTACGGTTTAAACACAACCAGAATTAAGAAAATATAATAAATAATAGCGTTAACGATTGTTCCGATTTAATTTTTAGATATAATTTGATTAACCCTAAATGATTTTTAAAAATATTTTAATGTATTGTGTTTAAAAAAAATAGTCATATCTCACTCAATTACGGTTATCTATTATTCAAATTTATTTTAAAATTAATATTTAGGTTATACAAGATGACCCAAATGATCCTTTTTAAGTTTTGGACATAACCAGGGTTAAGAAAGTAGAACAGTTAATCATCATAGCATTGTCCGATTTGATTCCAATTTAATTTTTGAAGTTTATTTAATGTAGTATAAATTATTTTTAAAATTTTTCTTATGAATTGTTTTTTAAAAAAATAATCATATCTCACTCTATTACTGTTATCTACTATTCGAATGTAATTTAAATTTACTATTTCGCATATACAAGATAGCCAAATGATGTTTTTTACGGTTTGAACACAACCAGAATTAGAAAAATATAATAACTAATAGCGTTAAAGATTGTTCTAATTTAATTTGTAGATATAATTTGATTAACCCTAAATAATTTTTAAAAATATGTTGATGTATAGTGTTTAAAAAAATAGTCATATCTCACTCAATTACGGTTATCTATTATTCAAATTTATTTTAAAATTAATATTTAGGTTATACAAGATGACCCAAATGATCTTTTTTAAGTTTTGGACATAACCAGGGTTAAGAAAGTAGAACAGTTAATCATCATAGCATTGTCCGATTTGATTCCAATTTAATTTTTTAAGTTAATTTGTTGTACTGTAAATTATTTTTAAAATTTTTCTTATAAATTGTTTTTTAAAAAAATAATCATATCTCATTCTATTACTGTTATCTATTATTCGAATATAATTTCAATTTACTATTTCGCATATGCAAGATAGCCAAATGATGTTTTTTACGGTTTAAACACAACCAGAATTAAGAAAATATAATAAATAATAGCGTTAACGATTGTTCCGATTTAATTTTTAGATATAATTTGATTAACCCTAAATGATTTTTAAAAATATTTTAATGTATTGTGTTTAAAAAAAATAGTCATATCTCACTCAATTACGGTTATCTATTATTCAAATTTATTTTAAAATTAATATTTAGGTTATACAAGATGACCCAAATGATCCTTTTTAAGTTTTGGACATAACCAGGGTTAAGAAAGTAGAACAGTTAATCATCATAGCATTGTCCGATTTGATTCCAATTTAATTTTTGAAGTTTATTTAATGTAGTATAAATTATTTTTAAAATTTTTCTTATGAATTGTTTTTTAAAAAAATAATCATATCTCACTCTATTACTGTTATCTACTATTCGAATGTAATTTAAATTTACTATTTCGCATATACAAGATAGCCAAATGATGTTTTTTACGGTTTGAACACAACCAGAATTAGAAAAATATAATAACTAATAGCGTTAAAGATTGTTCCGATATAATTTTTAGATATAATTTGATTAACCCTAAATGATTTTTAAAAATATTTTGATGTATTGTGTTTAAAAAAATAGTCATATCTTACTCAATTACGGTTATCTATTATTCAAATTTCTTTTAAAATTAATATTTAGGTTATACAAGATGACCCAATTGATCCTTTTTAAGTTTTGGAAATAACCAGGGTTAAGAAAATATAAATATTAATCATTATAGCATTGTCCGATTTGATTCCAATTTCATTTTTTAAGTTGAGTTGATATACAGTAAATTATTTTTAAAATTTTTCTTATGAATTGCCTTTTAAAACAATTATTATATTTCACTCTATTACAGTTATCTATTAATCGAATATATTTTAAATTTACTATTTCGCATATACAAGATAGCTAAATGAAGTTTTTTACGGTTTGAACACAACCAGAGTTAAGAAAATATAATAACTAATAGCGTTAGCGATTGTTCTGATTTAATTTTAATTCAATTTTTAGGTAAAATTTGAATAACCCTAAATAAATTTTTTTAAATATTTTGATGTATTGTGTTTAAAAAAATAGTCATATCTCACTCAATTACGGTAATCTATTATTCAAATATAAATTAAAATTAATATTTAGGTTATACAAGATGACTGAAATGATCCTTTTTATGTTTTGGACATAACCAGGATAAAGAAAATCGATTACTATTACCTATAGCTATTGTTCCGATATGATTTCATTTTAATTTTTAGATATAATTTGTTTAACACTAAATAAATTTTTAAAATATTTTGATGTATTGTGTTTAAAAAAAATAGTCACATTTCACTCAATTACGGTTATCTATTATTCAAATTTATTTAAAAATTAATATTTAGGTTATACAAGATGACCCAAATGATCCTCTTTAAGTTTTGGACATAACCAGGGTTAAGAAAGTAGAACAGTTAATCATCATAGCATTGTCCGATTTGATTCCAATTTAATTTTTTAAGTTAATTTGATGTACTGTAAATTATTTTAAAAATTTTTCTTATGAATTGTTTTTTAAAAAAATAATCATATCTCATTCTATTACTGTTATCTACTATTCGAATGTAATTTAAATTTACTATTTCGCATATACAAGATAGCCAAATGATGTTTTTTACGGTTTGAACACAACCAGAATTAGAAAAATATAATAACTAATAGCGTTAAAGATTGTTCCGATATAATTTTTAGATATAATTTGATTAACCCTAAATGATTTTTAAAAATATTTTGATGTATTGTGTTTAAAAAAATAGTCATATCTTACTCAATTACGGTTATCTATTATTCAAATTTCTTTTAAAATTAATATTTAGGTTATACAAGATGACCCAATTGATCCTTTTTAAGTTTTGGACATAACCAGGATTAAGAAAATAGAACAATTAATCATTATAGCATTGTCCGATTTGATTCCAATTACATTTTTGAAGTTGATTTGATATACTGTAAATTATTTTTAAAATTTTTCTTATGAATTGCTTTAAAAAAAAATAATTATATTTCACTCTATTACAGTTATCTATTATTCGAACATAATTTAAATTTACTATTTCGCATATACAAGATAGCCAAATGATGTTTTTTACGGTTTGAACACAACCAGAATTAAAAAAAATATAATAACTAATAGCGTTAAAGATTGTTCTAATTTAATTTGTAGATATAATTTGATTAACCCTAAATAATTTTTAAAAATATTTTGATGTATAGTGTTTAAAAAAAATAGTCATATCTCACTCAATTACGGTTATCTATTATTCAAATTTATTTTAAAATTAATATTTAGGTTATACAAGATGACCCAAATGATCCTTTTTAAGTTTTGGACATAACCAGGGTTAAGAAAGTAGAACAGTTAATCATCATAGCATTGTCCGATTTGATTCCAATTTAATTTTTTAAGTTAATTTGATGTACTGTAAATTATTTTTAAAATTTTTCTTATGAATTGTTTTTTAAAAAAATAATCATATCTCATTCTATTACTGTTATCTATTATTCGAATATAATTTCAATTTACTATTTCGCATATACAAGATAGCCAAATGATGTTTTTTACGGTTTGAACACAAC
Organism: Anthonomus grandis grandis; assembly: GCF_022605725.1. Taxonomy (NCBI): domain Eukaryota; kingdom Metazoa; phylum Arthropoda; class Insecta; order Coleoptera; family Curculionidae; genus Anthonomus; species Anthonomus grandis. Next base: position 11,161,006 of record NC_065550.1, read on the forward strand.
CAGAATTAGAAAAATATAATAACTAATAGCGTTAAAGATTGTTCCGATTTAATTTTTAGATATAATTTGATTAACCCTAAATGATTTTTAAAAATATTTTGATGTATTGTGTTTAAAAAAATAGTCATATCTTTCTCAATTACGGTTATCTATTATTCAAATTTCTTTTAAAATTAATATTTAGGTTATACAAGATGACCCAATTGATCCTTTTTAAGTTTTGGACATAACCAGGGTTAAGAAAATAGAAATATTAATCATTATAGCATTGTCCGATTTGATTCCAATTTCATTTTTTAAGTTTAGTTGATATACAGTAAATTATTTTTAAAATTTTTCTTATGAATTGCCTTTTAAAAAAATTATTATATTTCACTCTATTACAGTTATCTATTAATCCAATATATTTTAAATTTACTATTTCGCATATACAAGATAGCTAAATGAAGTTTTTTACGGTTTGAACACAACCAGATTTAAGATAATATAATAACTAATAGCGTTAGCGATTGTTCTGATTTAATTTTAATTCAATTTTTAGGTAAAATTTGAATAATCCTAAATAATTTTTTTTAAATATTTTGATGTATTGTGTTTAAAAAAAAATAGTCATATCTCACTCAATTACGGTTATCTATTATTCAAATATAAATTAAAATTATTATTTAGGTTATACAAGATGACTGAAATGATCCTTTTTATGTTTTGGACATAACCAGGATAAAGAAAATCGATTACTATTACCTATAGCTATTGTTCCGATATGATTTCATTTTAATTTTTAGATATAATTTGTTTAACACTAAATAAATTTTTAAAATATTTTGATGTATTGTGTTTAAAAAAAATAGTCACATTTCACTCAATTACGGTTATCTATTATTCAAATTTATTTAAAAATTAATATTTAGGTTATACAAGATGACCCAAATGATCCTCTTTAAGTTTTGGACATAACCAGGGTTAAGAAAGTAGAACAGTTAATCATCATAGCATTGTCCGATTTGATTCCAATTTAATTTTTTAAGTTAATTTGATGTACTGTAAATTATTTTAAAAATTTTTCTTATGAATTGTTTTTTAAAAAAATAATCATATCTCATTCTATTACTGTTATCTATTATTCGAATATAATTTCAATTTACTATTTCGCATATACAAGATAGCCAAATGATGTTTTTTACGGTTTAAACACAACCAGAATTAAGAAAATATAATAAATAATAGCGTTAACGATTGTTCCGATTTAATTTTTAGATATAATTTGATTAACCCTAAATGATTTTTAAAAATATTTTAATGTATTGTGTTTAAAAAAAATAGTCATATCTCACTCAATTACGGTTATCTATTATTCAAATTTATTTTAAAATTAATATTTAGGTTATACAAGATGACCCAAATGATCCTTTTTAAGTTTTGGACATAACCAGGGTTAAGAAAGTAGAACAGTTAATCATCATAGCATTGTCCGATTTGATTCCAATTTAATTTTTGAAGTTTATTTAATGTAGTATAAATTATTTTTAAAATTTTTCTTATGAATTGTTTTTTAAAAAAATAATCATATCTCACTCTATTACTGTTATCTACTATTCGAATGTAATTTAAATTTACTATTTCGCATATACAAGATAGCCAAATGATGTTTTTTACGGTTTGAACACAACCAGAATTAGAAAAATATAATAACTAATAGCGTTAAAGATTGTTCTAATTTAATTTGTAGATATAATTTGATTAACCCTAAATAATTTTTAAAAATATGTTGATGTATAGTGTTTAAAAAAATAGTCATATCTCACTCAATTACGGTTATCTATTATTCAAATTTATTTTAAAATTAATATTTAGGTTATACAAGATGACCCAAATGATCTTTTTTAAGTTTTGGACATAACCAGGGTTAAGAAAGTAGAACAGTTAATCATCATAGCATTGTCCGATTTGATTCCAATTTAATTTTTTAAGTTAATTTGTTGTACTGTAAATTATTTTTAAAATTTTTCTTATAAATTGTTTTTTAAAAAAATAATCATATCTCATTCTATTACTGTTATCTATTATTCGAATATAATTTCAATTTACTATTTCGCATATGCAAGATAGCCAAATGATGTTTTTTACGGTTTAAACACAACCAGAATTAAGAAAATATAATAAATAATAGCGTTAACGATTGTTCCGATTTAATTTTTAGATATAATTTGATTAACCCTAAATGATTTTTAAAAATATTTTAATGTATTGTGTTTAAAAAAAATAGTCATATCTCACTCAATTACGGTTATCTATTATTCAAATTTATTTTAAAATTAATATTTAGGTTATACAAGATGACCCAAATGATCCTTTTTAAGTTTTGGACATAACCAGGGTTAAGAAAGTAGAACAGTTAATCATCATAGCATTGTCCGATTTGATTCCAATTTAATTTTTGAAGTTTATTTAATGTAGTATAAATTATTTTTAAAATTTTTCTTATGAATTGTTTTTTAAAAAAATAATCATATCTCACTCTATTACTGTTATCTACTATTCGAATGTAATTTAAATTTACTATTTCGCATATACAAGATAGCCAAATGATGTTTTTTACGGTTTGAACACAACCAGAATTAGAAAAATATAATAACTAATAGCGTTAAAGATTGTTCCGATATAATTTTTAGATATAATTTGATTAACCCTAAATGATTTTTAAAAATATTTTGATGTATTGTGTTTAAAAAAATAGTCATATCTTACTCAATTACGGTTATCTATTATTCAAATTTCTTTTAAAATTAATATTTAGGTTATACAAGATGACCCAATTGATCCTTTTTAAGTTTTGGAAATAACCAGGGTTAAGAAAATATAAATATTAATCATTATAGCATTGTCCGATTTGATTCCAATTTCATTTTTTAAGTTGAGTTGATATACAGTAAATTATTTTTAAAATTTTTCTTATGAATTGCCTTTTAAAACAATTATTATATTTCACTCTATTACAGTTATCTATTAATCGAATATATTTTAAATTTACTATTTCGCATATACAAGATAGCTAAATGAAGTTTTTTACGGTTTGAACACAACCAGAGTTAAGAAAATATAATAACTAATAGCGTTAGCGATTGTTCTGATTTAATTTTAATTCAATTTTTAGGTAAAATTTGAATAACCCTAAATAAATTTTTTTAAATATTTTGATGTATTGTGTTTAAAAAAATAGTCATATCTCACTCAATTACGGTAATCTATTATTCAAATATAAATTAAAATTAATATTTAGGTTATACAAGATGACTGAAATGATCCTTTTTATGTTTTGGACATAACCAGGATAAAGAAAATCGATTACTATTACCTATAGCTATTGTTCCGATATGATTTCATTTTAATTTTTAGATATAATTTGTTTAACACTAAATAAATTTTTAAAATATTTTGATGTATTGTGTTTAAAAAAAATAGTCACATTTCACTCAATTACGGTTATCTATTATTCAAATTTATTTAAAAATTAATATTTAGGTTATACAAGATGACCCAAATGATCCTCTTTAAGTTTTGGACATAACCAGGGTTAAGAAAGTAGAACAGTTAATCATCATAGCATTGTCCGATTTGATTCCAATTTAATTTTTTAAGTTAATTTGATGTACTGTAAATTATTTTAAAAATTTTTCTTATGAATTGTTTTTTAAAAAAATAATCATATCTCATTCTATTACTGTTATCTACTATTCGAATGTAATTTAAATTTACTATTTCGCATATACAAGATAGCCAAATGATGTTTTTTACGGTTTGAACACAACCAGAATTAGAAAAATATAATAACTAATAGCGTTAAAGATTGTTCCGATATAATTTTTAGATATAATTTGATTAACCCTAAATGATTTTTAAAAATATTTTGATGTATTGTGTTTAAAAAAATAGTCATATCTTACTCAATTACGGTTATCTATTATTCAAATTTCTTTTAAAATTAATATTTAGGTTATACAAGATGACCCAATTGATCCTTTTTAAGTTTTGGACATAACCAGGATTAAGAAAATAGAACAATTAATCATTATAGCATTGTCCGATTTGATTCCAATTACATTTTTGAAGTTGATTTGATATACTGTAAATTATTTTTAAAATTTTTCTTATGAATTGCTTTAAAAAAAAATAATTATATTTCACTCTATTACAGTTATCTATTATTCGAACATAATTTAAATTTACTATTTCGCATATACAAGATAGCCAAATGATGTTTTTTACGGTTTGAACACAACCAGAATTAAAAAAAATATAATAACTAATAGCGTTAAAGATTGTTCTAATTTAATTTGTAGATATAATTTGATTAACCCTAAATAATTTTTAAAAATATTTTGATGTATAGTGTTTAAAAAAAATAGTCATATCTCACTCAATTACGGTTATCTATTATTCAAATTTATTTTAAAATTAATATTTAGGTTATACAAGATGACCCAAATGATCCTTTTTAAGTTTTGGACATAACCAGGGTTAAGAAAGTAGAACAGTTAATCATCATAGCATTGTCCGATTTGATTCCAATTTAATTTTTTAAGTTAATTTGATGTACTGTAAATTATTTTTAAAATTTTTCTTATGAATTGTTTTTTAAAAAAATAATCATATCTCATTCTATTACTGTTATCTATTATTCGAATATAATTTCAATTTACTATTTCGCATATACAAGATAGCCAAATGATGTTTTTTACGGTTTGAACACAACCAGAATTAGAAAAATATAATAACTAATAGCGTTAAAGATTGTTCCGATTTAATTTTTAGATATAATTTGATTAACCCTAAATGATTTTTAAAAATATTTTGATGTATTGTGTTTAAAAAAATAGTCATATCTTTCTCAATTACGGTTATCTATTATTCAAATTTCTTTTAAAATTAATATTTAGGTTATACAAGATGACCCAATTGATCCTTTTTAAGTTTTGGACATAACCAGGGTTAAGAAAATAGAAATATTAATCATTATAGCATTGTCCGATTTGATTCCAATTTCATTTTTTAAGTTTAGTTGATATACAGTAAATTATTTTTAAAATTTTTCTTATGAATTGCCTTTTAAAAAAATTATTATATTTCACTCTATTACAGTTATCTATTAATCCAATATATTTTAAATTTACTATTTCGCATATACAAGATAGCTAAATGAAGTTTTTTACGGTTTGAACACAACCAGATTTAAGATAATATAATAACTAATAGCGTTAGCGATTGTTCTGATTTAATTTTAATTCAATTTTTAGGTAAAATTTGAATAATCCTAAATAATTTTTTTTAAATATTTTGATGTATTGTGTTTAAAAAAAAATAGTCATATCTCACTCAATTACGGTTATCTATTATTCAAATATAAATTAAAATTATTATTTAGGTTATACAAGATGACTGAAATGATCCTTTTTATGTTTTGGACATAACCAGGATAAAGAAAATCGATTACTATTACCTATAGCTATTGTTCCGATATGATTTCATTTTAATTTTTAGATATAATTTGTTTAACACTAAATAAATTTTTAAAATATTTTGATGTATTGTGTTTAAAAAAAATAGTCACATTTCACTCAATTACGGTTATCTATTATTCAAATTTATTTAAAAATTAATATTTAGGTTATACAAGATGACCCAAATGATCCTCTTTAAGTTTTGGACATAACCAGGGTTAAGAAAGTAGAACAGTTAATCATCATAGCATTGTCCGATTTGATTCCAATTTAATTTTTTAAGTTAATTTGATGTACTGTAAATTATTTTAAAAATTTTTCTTATGAATTGTTTTTTAAAAAAATAATCATATCTCATTCTATTACTGTTATCTATTATTCGAATATAATTTCAATTTACTATTTCGCATATACAAGATAGCCAAATGATGTTTTTTACGGTTTAAACACAACCAGAATTAAGAAAATATAATAAATAATAGCGTTAACGATTGTTCCGATTTAATTTTTAGTTATAATTTGATTAACACTAAATGATTTTTAAAAATATTTTAATGTATTGTGTTTAAAAAAAATAGTCATATCTCACTCAATTACGGTTATCTATTATTCAAATTTATTTTAAAATTAATATTTAGGTTATACAAGATGACCCAATTTATCCTTTTTAAGTTTTGGACATCACCAATGTTAAGAAAATAGAACAATTAATCATTATAGCATTGTCCGATTTGATTCCAATTTAATTTTTGAAATTGATTTGATATACTGTAAATTATTTTTAAAATTTTTCTTATGAATTGCTTTTTAAAAAAATAATTATATTTCACTCTATTACAGTTATCTATTAATCGAATATATTTTAAATTTACTATTTCGGACAAGATAGCTAAATGAAGTTTTTTACGGTTTGAACACAACCAGAGTTAAGAAAATATAAGAACTAATAGCGTTAGCGATTGTTCTGATTTAATTTTAATTCAATTTTTAGGTAAAATTTGAATAACCCTAAATAAATTTTTTTAAATATTTTGATGTATTGTGTTAAAAAAAAAATTGTTATATCTCACTCAATTACGGTTATCTATTATTCAAATATAATTTAAAATTATTATTTAGGTTATACAAGATGACTGAAATGATCCTTTTTATGTTTTGGACATAACCAGGATAAAGAAAATCGATTACTATTACCTATAGCTATTGTTCCGGTATGATTTCATTTAAATTTTTAGATATAATTTGTTTAACACTAAATAAATTTTTAAAATATTTTGATGTATTGTGTTTCAAAAAAATAGTCATATCTCACTCAATTACGGTTATCTATTATTCAAATTTATTTTAAAATTGATATTTAGGTTATACAAGATGACACAAATGATCCTTTTTAAGTTTTGGACATAACCAGGGTTAAGAAAATAGAACAATTAATCATTATAGCATTGTCCGATTTGATTCCAATTTAATTTTTGAAGGTGATTTGATATACTGTAAATTATTTTTAAAATTTTTCTTATGAATTGCTTTTTAAAAAAATAATTATATTTCACTCTATTACAGTTATCTATTATTCGAATATAATTTAAATTTACTATTTCGCATATACAAGATAGCCAAATGAAGCTTTTTACGGTTTGAACACAACCAGATATAAGAAAATATAATAAATAATAGCGTTAACGATTGTTCCGATTTATTTTTTAGATATAATTTGATTAACCCTAAATGATTTTAAAAAATATTTTGATGAATTGTGTTTAAAGAAAAAAGTCATATCTCACTCAATTACGGTTATCTATTATTCAAATACAATTTAAAATTATTATTTAGGTTATACAAGATGATTCAAATGATACTTTTTATGTTTTGGACATAACCAGGATAAAGAAAATCGATTACTATTACCTATAGCTATTATTCCGATATGATTTCAATTAAATTTTTAGATATACTTTGTTTAACCCTAAATAATTTTTTAAAATGATGTGTTGTGTTTTAAAAAACTAGTCATATCTCACTCAATTACGGTTATCTATTATTCAAATTTATTTTAAAATTAATATTTAGGTTATACAAAATGACTCAAATTATCCTTTTTAAGCTTTGGCATAACCAGGGTTAAGAAAATAGATCGATTAATCATTATAGCATTGTCCGATTTGATTTCAATTTAATTTTTGAAGTTCATTTAATGTACTCTAAATTATTTTAAAATTATTTTTATGAATTGTTTTTTAAAAAAAATTATTATATCTCACTCTATTCCTGTTATCTATTATTCGAATATGATTTAAATTTACTATTTCGCATATACAAGATAACTAAATGATGTTTTTTACGGTTTGAACACAACCAGAGCTAAGAAAATGTGATAACTAATAGCGTTAACGATTGTTCCGATTTAATATTAAATTAATTTTTAGATATAATTTGATTAATCTCAAATGATTTTTAAAAATAGTTTTATGTATTATGTTTTAAAAAAATAGTCATATCCCACTCAATTACGGTTATCTATTATTCAAATTTATTTTAAAATAAATATTTAGGTTATACAAGATGACCCAATTGATCCTTTTTAAGTTTTGGACATAACCAGGATTAAGAAAATAGAACAATTAATGATTATAGCATTGTCCGATTTGATTCCAATTTAATTTTTGAAGTTGATTTGATATACTGTAAATTATTTTTAAAATTTTTCTTATGAATTGTTTTTTAAAAAAATAAATATATCTCACTCTATTACTGTTATCTATTATTCGAATATGATTTAAATTTACTATTTCGCATATACAAGATAGCCAAATAATGTTCTTTACGGCTTGAACACAACCAGAATTAAGAAAATATAATAGCTAATAGCGTTAAAGATTGTTCTAATTTAATTTGTAGATATAATTTGATTAACCCTAAATAATTTTTAAAAATATTTTGATGTATAGTGCTTAAAAAAAATAGTCATATCTCACTCAATTACGGTTATCTATTATTCAAATTTCATTTAAAATTAATATTTAGGTTATACAAGATGACCCAATTGATCCTTTTTAAGTTTTGGACATAACCAGGGTTAAGAAAATAGAACAATTAATCATTATAGCATTGTCCGATTTGATTCCAATTAAATTTTTGAAGTTGATTTGATATACTGTAAATTATTTTTAAAATTTTTCTTATGAATTGCTTTAAAAAAAAATAATTATATTTCACTCTATTACAGTTATCTATTATTCGAACATAATTTAAATTTACTATTTCGCATATACAAGATAGCCAAATGATGTTTTTTACGGTTTGAACACAACCAGAATTAAAAAAAATATAATAACTAATAGCGTTAAAGATTGTTCTAATTTAATTTGTAGATATAATTTGATTAACCCTAAATAATTTTTAAAAATATTTTGATGTATAGTGCTTAAAAAAAATAGTCATATCTCACTCAATTACGGTTATCTATTATTCAAATTTATTTTAAAATTAATATTTAGGTTATACAAGATGACCCAAATGATCCTTTTTAAGTTTTGGACATAACCAGGGTTAAGAAAGTAGAACAGTTAATCATCATAGCATTGTCCGATTTGATTCCAATTTAATTTTTTAAGTTAATTTGATGTACTGTAAATTATTTTTAAAATTTTTCTTATGAATTGTTTTTTAAAAAAATAATCATATCTCACTCTATTACTGTTATCTACTATTCGAATGTAATTTAAATTTACTATTTCGCATATACAAGATAGCCAAATGATGTTTTTTACGGTTTGAACACAACCAGAATTAGAAAAATATAATAACTAATAGCGTTAAAGATTGTTCCGATATAATTTTTAGATATAATTTGATTAACCCTAAATGATTTTTAAAAATATTTTGATGTATTGTGTTTAAAAAAATAGTCATATCTTACTCAATTACGGTTATCTATTATTCAAATTTCTTTTAAAATTAATATTTAGGTTATACAAGATGACTCAAATTATCCTTTTTAAGCTTTGGCATAACCAGGGTTAAGAAAATAGATCGATTAATCATTATAGCATTGTCCGATTTGATTTCAATTTAATTTTTGAAGTTCATTTAATGTACTCTAAATTATTTTAAAATTATTTTTATGAATTGTTTTTTAAAAAAAATTATTATATCTCACTCAATTACGGTTATCTATTATTCAAATACAATTTAAAATTATTATTTAGGTTATACAAGATGATTCAAATGATACTTTTTATGTTTTGGACATAACCAGGATAAAGAAAATCGATTACTATTACCTATAGCTATTATTCCGATATGATTTCAATTAAATTTTTAGATATACTTTGTTTAACCCTAAATAATTTTTTAAAATGATGTGTTGTGTTTTAAAAAACTAGTCATATCTCACTCAATTACGGTTATCTATTATTCAAATTTATTTTAAAATTAATATTTAGGTTATACAAAATGACTCAAATTATCCTTTTTAAGCTTTGGCATAACCAGGGTTAAGAAAATAGATCGATTAATCATTATAGCATTGTCCGATTTGATTTCAATTTAATTTTTGAAGTTCATTTAATGTACTCTAAATTATTTTAAAATTATTTTTATGAATTGTTTTTTAAAAAAAATTATTATATCTCACTCTATTCCTGTTATCTATTATTCGAATATGATTTAAATTTACTATTTCGCATATACAAGATAACTAAATGATGTTTTTTACGGTTTGAACACAACCAGAGCTAAGAAAATGTGATAACTAATAGCGTTAACGATTGTTCCGATTTAATATTAAATTAATTTTTAGATATAATTTGATTAATCTCAAATGATTTTTAAAAATAGTTTTATGTATTATGTTTTAAAAAAATAGTCATATCCCACTCAATTACGGTTATCTATTATTCAAATTTATTTTAAAATAAATATTTAGGTTATACAAGATGACCCAATTGATCCTTTTTAAGTTTTGGACATAACCAGGATTAAGAAAATAGAACAATTAATGATTATAGCATTGTCCGATTTGATTCCAATTTAATTTTTGAAGTTGATTTGATATACTGTAAATTATTTTTAAAATTTTTCTTATGAATTGTTTTTTAAAAAAATAAATATATCTCACTCTATTACTGTTATCTATTATTCGAATATGATTTAAATTTACTATTTCGCATATACAAGATAGCCAAATAATGTTCTTTACGGCTTGAACACAACCAGAATTAAGAAAATATAATAGCTAATAGCGTTAAAGATTGTTCTAATTTAATTTGTAGATATAATTTGATTAACCCTAAATAATTTTTAAAAATATTTTGATGTATAGTGCTTAAAAAAAATAGTCATATCTCACTCAATTACGGTTATCTATTATTCAAATTTCATTTAAAATTAATATTTAGGTTATACAAGATGACCCAATTGATCCTTTTTAAGTTTTGGACATAACCAGGGTTAAGAAAATAGAACAATTAATCATTATAGCATTGTCCGATTTGATTCCAATTAAATTTTTGAAGTTGATTTGATATACTGTAAATTATTTTTAAAATTTTTCTTATGAATTGCTTTAAAAAAAAATAATTATATTTCACTCTATTACAGTTATCTATTATTCGAACATAATTTAAATTTACTATTTCGCATATACAAGATAGCCAAATGATGTTTTTTACGGTTTGAACACAACCAGAATTAAAAAAAATATAATAACTAATAGCGTTAAAGATTGTTCTAATTTAATTTGTAGATATAATTTGATTAACCCTAAATAATTTTTAAAAATATTTTGATGTATAGTGCTTAAAAAAAATAGTCATATCTCACTCAATTACGGTTATCTATTATTCAAATTTATTTTAAAATTAATATTTAGGTTATACAAGATGACCCAAATGATCCTTTTTAAGTTTTGGACATAACCAGGGTTAAGAAAGTAGAACAGTTAATCATCATAGCATTGTCCGATTTGATTCCAATTTAATTTTTTAAGTTAATTTGATGTACTGTAAATTATTTTTAAAATTTTTCTTATGAATTGTTTTTTAAAAAAATAATCATATCTCACTCTATTACTGTTATCTACTATTCGAATGTAATTTAAATTTACTATTTCGCATATACAAGATAGCCAAATGATGTTTTTTACGGTTTGAACACAACCAGAATTAGAAAAATATAATAACTAATAGCGTTAAAGATTGTTCCGATATAATTTTTAGATATAATTTGATTAACCCTAAATGATTTTTAAAAATATTTTGATGTATTGTGTTTAAAAAAATAGTCATATCTTACTCAATTACGGTTATCTATTATTCAAATTTCTTTTAAAATTAATATTTAGGTTATACAAGATGACTCAAATTATCCTTTTTAAGCTTTGGCATAACCAGGGTTAAGAAAATAGATCGATTAATCATTATAGCATTGTCCGATTTGATTTCAATTTAATTTTTGAAGTTCATTTAATGTACTCTAAATTATTTTAAAATTATTTTTATGAATTGTTTTTTAAAAAAAATTATTATATCTCACTCTATTCCTGTTATCTATTATTCGAATATGATTTAAATTTACTATTTCGCATATACAAGATAACTAAATGATGTTTTTTTACGGTTTGAACACAACCAGAGCTAAGAAAATGTGATAACTAATAGCGTTAACGATTGTGCCGATTTAATATTAAATTAATTTTTAGATATAATTTGATTAATCTCAAATGATTTTTAAAAATAGTTTTATGTATTATGTTTTAAAAAAATAGTCATATCCCACTCAATTACGGTTATTTATTATTCAAATTTATTTTAAAATTAATATTTAGGTTATACAAGATGACTCAAATGATCCTTTTTAAGTTTTGGCATAACCAGGATTAAGAAAATAGAACAATTAATGATTATAGCATTGTCCGATTTGATTCCAATTTAATTTTTGAAGTTGATTTGATATACTGTAAATTATTTTTAAAATTTTTCTTATGAATTGTTTTTTAAAAAAATAAATATATCTCACTCTATTACTGTTATCTATTATTCGAATATGATTTAAATTTACTATTTCGCATATACAAGATAGCCAAATAATGTTCTTTACGGCTTGAACACAACCAGAATTAAGAAAATATAATAGCTAATAGCGTTAACGATTGTTCCGATTTAATTTATAGATATAATTTGATTAACCCTAAATGATTTTTAAAAATATTTTAATGTATTGTGTTTAAAAAAAATAGTCATATTTATTCAATTACGGTTATCTATTATTCAAATTTATTATAAAATTAATATTCAGGTAATACAAGATGACCCAAATGATCCTTTTTAAGTTTTGGACATAACGAGGATTAAGAAAATAGAACAATTAATCATTATAGCATTGTCCGATTTGATCCAATTTAATTTTTGAAGTTGATTTGATATACTGTAAATTATTTTTAAAATTTTTCTTATGAATTGCTTTTTAAAATAATAATTATATTTCACTCTATTACAGTTATCTATTAATCGAATATATTTTAAATTTACTATTTCGCACAAGATAGCTAAATGATGTTTTTTACGGTTTGAACACAACCAGAGTTAAGAAAATATAATAACTAATAGCGTTAGCGATTGTTCTGATTTAATTTTAATTCAATTTTTAGGTAAAATTTGAATAACCCTAAATAATTTTTTTAACTATTTTGATCTATTGTGTTTAAAAAAAAATTGTCATATCTCACTCAATTACGGTTATCTATTGATCCTTTTTATGTTTTGGACATAACCAGGATAAAGAAAATCGATTACTATTACCTATAGCTATTGTTCCAATATGATTTCATTTTAATTTTTAGATATAATTTGTTTAACACTAAATAAATTTTTAAAATATTTTGATGTATTGTGTTTCAAAAAAATAGTCATATTTCACTCAATTACGGTTATCTATTATTCAAATTTATTTTAAAATTTATATTTAGGTTATACAAGATGACACAAATGATCCTTTTTAAGTTTTGGACATAACCAGGGTTAAGAAAAAAGAACAATCAATCATTATAGCATTGTCCGATTTGATTCCGATTTAATTTTTGAAGTTCATTTGATGTACTGTAAGTTATTTTTAAAATTTATCTAATGAATTGTTTTTTAAAAAAATAATCATATCTCACTCTATTACTGTTATCTATTATTCGAATATAATTTAAATTTAATATTTCGCATATACAAGATAGCCAAATGATGCTTTTTACGGTTTGAACACAACCAGATATAAGAAAATATAATAAATTATAGCGTTAACGATTGTTCCGATTTAATTTTTAGATATAATTTGATTAACCCTAAATGGTATTGTGTTTAAAAAAATAGTCATATCTCACTCAATTACGGTTATCTATTATTCAAATTTCATTTAAAATTAATATTTAGGTTATACAAGATGACCCAATTGATCCTTTTTAAGTTTTGGACATAACCAGGGTTAAGAAAATAGAACAATTAATCATTATAGCATTGTCCGATTTGATTCCAATTAAATTTTTGAAGTTGATTTGATATACTGTAAATTATTTTTAAAATTTTTCTTATGAATTGCTTTAAAAAAAAATAATTATATTTCACTCTATTACAGTTATCTATTATTCGAACATAATTTAAATTTACTATTTCGCATATACAAGATAGCCAAATGATGTTTTTTACGGTTTGAACACAACCAGAATTAAAAAAAATATAATAACTAATAGCGTTAAAGATTGTTCTAATTTAATTTTAATTTAATTTGTAGATATAATTTGATTAACCCTAAATAATTTTTTTAAAAATATTTTGATGTATTGTGTTTAAAAAAAATAGTCATATTTCACTCAATTACGGTTATCTATTATTCAAATTTATTTAAAAATTAATATTTAGGTTAGACAAGATGACCCAAATGATCCTTTTTAAGTTTTGGACATAACCAGGGTTAAGAAAGTAGAACAGTTAATCATCATAGCATTGTCCGATTTGATTCCAATTTAATTTTTAAGTTAATTTGATGTACTGTAAATTATTTTAAAAATTTTTCTTATGAATTGTTTTTTAAAAAAATAATCATATCTCATTCTATTACTGTTATCTATTATTCGAATATAATTTCAATTTACTATTTCGCATATACAAGATAGCCAAATGATGTTTTTTACGGTTTAAACACAACCAGAATTAAAAAAATATAATAAATAATAGCGTTAACGATTGTTCCAATTTAATTTTTAGATATAATTTGATTAACCCTTAATAATTTTTAAAAATATTTTGATGTATAGTGCTTAAAAAAAATAGTCATATCTCACTCAATTACGGTTATCTATTATTCAAATTTATTTTAAAATTAATATTTAGGTTATACAAGATGACCCAAATGATCCTTTTTAAGTTTTGGACATAACCAGGGTTAAGAAAGTAGAACAGTTAATCATCATAGCATTGTCCGATTTGATTCCAATTTAATTTTTTAAGTTAATTTGATGTACTGTAAATTATTTTTAAAATTTTTCTTATGAATTGTTTTTTAAAAAAATAATCATATCTCACTCTATTACTGTTATCTACTATTCGAATGTAATTTAAATTTACTATTTCGCATATACAAGATAGCCAAATGATGTTTTTTACGGTTTGAACACAACCAGAATTAGAAAAATATAATAACTAATAGCGTTAAAGATTGTTCCGATATAATTTTTAGATATAATTTGATTAACCCTAAATGATTTTTAAAAATATTTTGATGTATTGTGTTTAAAAAAATAGTCATATCTTACTCAATTACGGTTATCTATTATTCAAATTTCTTTTAAAATTAATATTTAGGTTATACAAGATGACCCAATTGATCCTTTTTAAGTTTTGGACATAACCAGGATTAAGAAAATAGAACAATTAATGATTATAGCATTGTCCGATTTGATTCCAATTTAATTTTTGAAGTTGATTTGATATACTGTAAATTATTTTTAAAATTTTTCTTATGAATTGCTTTTTAAAAAAATAATTATATTTCACTCTATTACAGTTATCTATTATTCGAACATAATTTAAATTTACTATTTCGCATATACAAGATAGCCAAATGATGTTTTTTACGGTTTGAACACAACCAGAATTAAAAAAAATATAATAACTAATAGCGTTAAAGATTGTTCTAATTTAATTTGTAGATATAATTTGATTAACCCTAAATAATTTTTAAAAATATTTTGATGTATAGTGTTTAAAAAAAATAGTCATATCTCACTCAATTACGGTTATCTATTATTCAAATTTATTTTAAAATTAATATTTAGGTTATACAAGATGACCCAAATGATCCTTTTTAAGTTTTGGACATAACCAGGGTTAAGAAAGTAGAACAGTTAATCATCATAGCATTGTCCGATTTGATTCCAATTTAATTTTTTAAGTTAATTTGATGTACTGTAAATTATTTTTAAAATTTTTCTTATGAATTGTTTTTTAAAAAAATAATCATATCTCATTCTATTACTGTTATCTATTATTCGAATATAATTTCAATTTACTATTTCGCATATACAAGATAGCCAATTTTTTACGGTTTGAACACAACCAGAATTAGAAAAATATAATAACTAATAGCGTTAAAGATTGTTCCGATTTAATTTTTAGATATAATTTGATTAACCCTAAATGATTTTTAAAAATATTTTGATGTATTGTGTTTAAAAAAATAGTCATATCTTACTCAATTACGGTTATCTATTATTCAAATTTCTTTTAAAATTAATATTTAGGTTATACAAGATGACCCAATTGATCCTTTTTAAGTTTTGGACATAACCAGGGTTAAGAAAATAGAAATATTAATCATTATAGCATTGTCCGATTTGATTCCAATTTCATTTTTTAAGTTTAGTTGATATACAGTAAATTATTTTTAAAATTTTTCTTATGAATTGCCTTTTAAAAAAATTATTATATTTCACTCTATTACAGTTATCTATTAATCCAATATATTTTAAATTTACTATTTCGCATATACAAGATAGCTAAATGAAGTTTTTTACGGTTTGAACACAACCAGATTTAAGATAATATAATAACTAATAGCGTTAGCGATTGTTCTGATTTAATTTTAATTCAATTTTTAGGTAAAATTTGAAAAATCCTAAATAATTTTTTTTAAATATTTTGATGTATTGTGTTTAAAAAAAAATAGTCATATCTCACTCAATTACGGTTATCTATTATTCAAATATAAATTAAAATTATTATTTAGGTTATACAAGATGACTGAAATGATCCTTTTTATGTTTTGGACATAACCAGGATAAAGAAAATCGATTACTATTACCTATAGCTATTGTTCCGATATGATTTCATTTTAATTTTTAGATATAATTTGTTTAACACTAAATAAATTTTTAAAATATTTTGATGTATTGTGTTTAAAAAAAATAGTCACATTTCACTCAATTACGGTTATCTATTATTTAAATTTATTTAAAAATTAATATTTAGGTTATACAAGATGACCCAAATGATCCTCTTTAAGTTTTGGACATAACCAGGGTTAAGAAAGTAGAACAGTTAATCATCATAGCATTGTCCGATTTGATTCCAATTTAATTTTTTAAGTTAATTTGATGTACTGTAAATTATTTTAAAAATTTTTCTTTTGAATTGTTTTTTAAAAAAATAATCATATCTCATTCTATTACTGTTATCTATTATTCGAATATAATTTCAATTTACTATTTCGCATATACAAGATAGCCAAATGATGTTTTTTACGGTTTAAACACAACCAGAATTAAGAAAATATAATAAATAATAGCGTTAAAGATTGTTCCGATTTAATTTTTAGTTATAATTTGATTAACACTAAATGATTTTTAAAAATATTTTAATGTATTGTGTTTAAAAAAAATAGTCATATCTCACTCAATTACGGTTATCTATTATTCAAATTTATTTTAAAATTAATATTTAGGTTATACAAGATGACCCAATTGATCCTTTTTAAGTTTTGGACATAACCAGGGTTAAGAAAATCCTATTTCGCATATACAAGATAGCCAAATGATGTTTTTTACGGTTTGAACACAACCAGAATTAAAAAAAATATAATAACTAATAGCGTTAAAGATTGTTCTAATTTAATTTTAATTTAATTTGTAGATATAATTTGATTAACCCTAAATAATTTTTAAAAATATTTTGATGTATTGTGTTTAAAAAAAATAGTCATATCTCACTCAATTACGGTTATCTATTATTCAAATTTCTTTTAAAATTAATATTTAGGTTATACAAGATGACCCAATTTATCCTTTATAAGTTTTGGACATCACCAATGTTAAGAAAATAGAACAATTAATCATTATAGCATTGTCCGATTTGATTCCAATTTAATTTTTGAAATTGATTTGATATACTGTAAATTATTTTTAAAATTTTTCTTATGAATTGCTTT
The DNA here is from genome assembly GCF_022605725.1 of Anthonomus grandis grandis. Lineage (NCBI taxonomy): Eukaryota > Metazoa > Arthropoda > Insecta > Coleoptera > Curculionidae > Anthonomus > Anthonomus grandis. The sequence continues at coordinate 11,178,969 of NC_065550.1, forward strand.
TTAAAAAAATAATTATATTTCACTCTATTACAGTTATCTATTAATCGAATATATTTTAAATTTACTATTTCGCACAAGATAGCTAAATGAAGTTTTTTACGGTTTGAACACAACCAGAGTTAAGAAAATATAAGAACTAATAGCGTTAGCGATTGTTCTGATTTAATTTTAATTCAATTTTTAGGTAAAATTTGAATAACCCTAAATAAATTTTTTTAAATATTTTGATGTATTGTGTTAAAAAAAAAATTGTTATATCTCACTCAATTACGGTTATCTATTATTCAAATATAATTTAAAATTATTATTTAGGTTATACAAGATGACTGAAATGATCCTTTTTATGTTTTGGACATAACCAGGATAAAGAAAATCGATTACTATTACCTATAGCTATTGTTCCGGTATGATTTCATTTAAATTTTTAGATATAATTTGTTTAACACTAAATAAATTTTTAAAATATTTTGATGTATTGTGTTTCAAAAACATAGTCATATCTCACTCAATTACGGTTATCTATTATTCAAATTTATTTTAAAATTGATATTTAGGTTATACAAGATGACACAAATGATCCTTTTTAAGTTTTGGACATAACCAGGGTTAAGAAAATAGAACAATTAATCATTATAGCATTGTCCGATTTGATTCCAATTTAATTTTTGAAGGTGATTTGATATACTGTAAATTATTTTTAAAATTTTTCTTATGAATTGCTTTTTAAAAAAATAATTATATTTCACTCTATTACAGTTATCTATTATTCGAATATAATTTAAATTTACTATTTCGCATATACAAGATAGCCAAATGAAGCTTTTTACGGTTTTAACACAACCAGATATAAGAAAATATAATAAATAATAGCGTTAACGATTGTTCCGATTTATTTTTTAGATATAATTTGATTAACCCTAAATGATTTTAAAAAATATTTTGATGAATTGTGTTTAAAGAAAAAAGTCATATCTCACTCAATTACGGTTATCTATGATTCAAATACAATTTAAAATTATTATTTAGGTTATACAAGATGATTCAAATGATACTTTTTATGTTTTGGACATAACCAGGATAAAGAAAATCGATTACTATTACCTATAGCTATTATTCCGATATGATTTCAATTAAATTTTTAGATATACTTTGTTTAACCCTAAATAATTTTTTAAAATGATGTGTTGTGTTTTAAAAAACTAGTCATATCTCACTCAATTACGGTTATCTATTATTCAAATTTATTTTAAAATTAATATTTAGGTTATACAAAATGACTCAAATTATCCTTTTTAAGCTTTGGCATAACCAGGGTTAAGAAAATAGATCGATTAATCATTATAGCATTGTCCGATTTGATTTCAATTTAATTTTTGAAGTTCATTTAATGTACTCTAAATTATTTTAAAATTATTTTTATGAATTGTTTTTTAAAAAAAATTATTATATCTCACTCTATTCCTGTTATCTATTATTCGAATATGATTTAAATTTACTATTTCGCATATACAAGATAACTAAATGATGTTTTTTACGGTTTGAACACAACCAGAGCTAAGAAAATGTGATAACTAATAGCGTTAACGATTGTTCCGATTTAATATTAAATTAATTTTTAGATATAATTTGATTAATCTCAAATGATTTTTAAAAATAGTTTTATGTATTACGTTTTAAAAAAATAGTCATATCCCACTCAATTACGGTTATTTATTATTCAAATTTATTTTAAAATTAATATTTAGGTTATACAAGATGACTCAAATGATCCTTTTTAAGTTTTGGCATAACCAGGGTTAAGAAAATAGATCGATTAATCATTATAGCATTGTCCGATTTGATTCCAATTTAATTTTTGAAGTTTATTTGATTTACTGTAAATTATTTTTTAAATTTTTCTTATAAATTGTTTTTTAAAAAAATAAATATATCTCACTCTATTACTGTTATCTATTATTCGAATATGATTAATATTTACTATTTCGCATATACAAGATAGCCAAATAATGTTCTTTATGGCTTGAACACAACCAGAATTAAGATAATATAATAACTAATAGCGTTAACGATTGTTCCAATTTAATTTTTAGATATAATTTGATTAACACTAAATGATTTTTAAAAATATTTTAATGTATTGTGTTTAAAAAAAATAGTCATATCTCACTCAATTACGGTTATCTTTTATTCAAATTTATTTTAAAATTAATATTTAGGTTATACAAGATGACCCAATTGATCCTTTTTAAGTTTTGGACATAACCAGGGTTAAGAAAATAGAACAATTAATCATTATAGCATTGTCCGATTTGATTCCAATTTAATTTTTGAAGTTGATTTGATATACTGTAAATTATTTTTAAAATTTTTCTTATGAATTGCTTTTTAAAAAAATAATTATATTTCACTCTATTACAGTTATCTATTATTCGAACATAATTTAAATTTACTATTTCGCATATACAAGATAGCCAAATAATGTTTTTTACGGTTTGAACACAACCAGAATTAAAAAATATATAATAACTAATAGCGTTAAAGATTGTTCTAATTTAATTTGTAGATATAATTTGATTAACCCTAAATAATTTTTAAAAATATGTTGATGTATAGTGTTTAAAAAAAATAGTCATATCTCACTCAATTACGGTTATCTATTATTCAAATTTATTTTAAAATTAATATTTAGGTTATACAAGATGACCCAAATGATCTTTTTTAAGTTTTGGACATAACCAGGGTTAAGAAAGTAGAACAGTTAATCATCATAGCATTGTCCGATTTGATTCCAATTTAATTTTTTAAGTTAATTTGTTGTACTGTAAATTATTTTTAAAATTTTTCTTATAAATTGTTTTTTAAAAAAATAATCATATCTCATTCAATTACTGTTATCTATTATTCGAATATAATTTCAATTTACTATTTCGCATATGCAAGATAGCCAAATGATGTTTTTTACGGTTTAAACACAACCAGAATTAAGAAAATATAATAAATAATAGCGTTAACGATTGTTCCGATTTAATTTTTAGATATAATTTGATTAACCCTAAATGATTTTTAAAAATATTTTAATGTATTGTGTTTAAAAAAAATAGTCATATCTCACTCAATTACGGTTATCTATTATTCAAATTTATTTTAAAATTAATATTTAGGTTATACAAGATGACCCAAATGATCCTTTTTAAGTTTTGGACATAACCAGGGTTAAGAAAGTAGAACAGTTAATCATCATAGCATTGTCCGATTTGATTCCAATTTAATTTTTGAAGTTTATTTAATGTAGTATAAATTATTTTTAAAATTTTTCTTATGAATTGTTTTTTAAAAAAATAATCATATCTTACTCTATTACTGTTATCTACTATTCGAATGTAATTTAAATTTACTATTTCGCATATACAAGATAGCCAAATGATGTTTTTTACGGTTTGAACACAACCAGAATTAGAAAAATATAATAACTAATAGCGTTAAAGATTGTTCTAATTTAATTTTAATTTAATTTGTAGATATAATTTGATTAACCCTAAATAATTTTTAAAAATATTTTGATGTATTGTGTTTAAAAAAAATAGTCATATCTCACTCAATTACGGTTATCTATTATTCAAATTTCTTTTAAAATTAATATTTAGGTTATACAAGATGACCCAATTTATCCTTTTTAAGTTTTGGACATCACCAGGGTTAAGAAAATAGAACAATTAATCATTATAGCATTGTCCGATTTGATTCCAATTTAATTTTTGAAATTGATTTGATATACTGTAAATTATTTTTAAAATTTTTCTTATGAATTGTTTTTTAAAAAAATAATCATATCTCATTCTATTACTGTTATCTATTATTCGAATATAATTTCAATTTACTATTTCGCATATACAAGATAGCCAAATGATGTTTTTTACGGTTTAAACACAACCAGAATTAAGAAAATATAATAAATAATAGCGTTAACGATTGTTCCGATTTAATTTTTAGATATAATTTGATTAACCCTAAATGGTATTGTGTTTAAAAAAATAGTCATATCTCACTCAATTACGGTTATCTATTATTCAAATTTCATTTAAAATTAATATTTAGGTTATACAAGATGACTGAAATGATCCTTTTTATGTTTTGGACATAACCAGGATAAAGAAAATCGATTACTATTACCTATAGCTATTGTTCCGGTATGATTTCATTTTAATTTTTAGATATAATTTGTTTAACACTAAATAAATTTTTAAAATATTTTGATGTATTGTGTTTCAAAAAAATAGTCATATCTCACTCAATTACGGTTATCTATTATTCAAATTTATTTTAAAATTGATATTTAGGTTATACAAGATGACACAAATGATCCTTTTTAAGTTTTGGACGTAACCAGGGTTAAGAAAATAGAACAATTAATCATTATAGCATTGTCCGATTTGATTCCAATTTAATTTTTGAAGTTGATTTGATATACTGTAAATTATTTTTAAAATTTTTCTTATGAATTGCTTTTTAAAAAAATAATTATATTTCACTCTATTACAGTTATCTATTAATCGAATATATTTTAAATTTACTATTTCGCACAAGATAGCTAAATGAAGTTTTTTACGGTTTGAACACAACCAGAGTTAAGAAAATATAAGAACTAATAGCGTTAGCGATTGTTCTGATTTAATTTTAATTCAATTTTTAGGTAAAATTTGAATAACCCTAAATAATTTTTTTTAAATATTTTGATGTATTGTGTTAAAAAAAAAATTGCTATATCTCACTCAATTACGGTTATCTATTATTCAAATATAATTTAAAATTATTATTTAGGTTATACAAGATGACTGAAATGATCCTTTTTATGTTTTGGACATAACCAGGATAAAGAAAATCGATTACTATTACCTATAGCTATTGTTCCGGTATGATTTCATTTTAATTTTTAGATATAATTTTTTTAACACTAAATAAATTTTTAAAATATTTTGATGTATTGTGTTTCAAAAAAATAGTCATATCTCACTCAATTACGGTTATCTATTATTCAAATTTATTTTAAAATTGATATTTAGGTTATACAAGATGACACAAATGATCCTTTTTAAGTTTTGGACATAACCAGGGTTAAGAAAATAGAACAATTAATCATTATAGCATTGTCCGATTTGATTTCAATTTAATTTTTGAAGGTGATTTGATATACTGTAAATTATTTTTAAAATTTTTCTTATGAATTGCTTTTTAAAAAAATAATTATATTTCACTCTATTACAGTTATCTATTATTCGAATATAATTTAAATTTACTATTTCGCATATACGAGATAGCCAAATGAAGCTTTTTACGGTTTGAACACAACCAGATATAAGAAAATATAATAAATAATAGCGTTAACGATTGTTCCGATTTATTTTTTAGATATAATTTGATTAACCCTAAATGATTTTAAAAAATATTTTGATGTATTGTGTTTAAAGAAAAAAGTCATATCTCACTCAATTACGGTTATCTATTATTCAAATACAATTTAAAATTATTATTTAAGTTATACAAGATGATTCAAATGATACTTTTTATGTTTTGGACATAACCAGGATAAAGAAAATCGATGACTATTACCTATAGCTATTATTCCGATATGATTTCAATTAAATTTTTAGATATACTTTGTTTAACCCTAAATAATTTTTTAAAATGATGTGTTGTGTTTTAAAAAACTAGTCATATCTCACTCAATTACGGTTATCTATTATTCAAATTTATTTTAAAATTAATATTTAGGTTATACAAAATGACTCAAATTATCCTTTTTAAGCTTTGACATAACCAGGGTTAAGAAAATAGATCGATTAATCATTATAGCATTGTCCGATTTGATTTCAATTTAATTTTTGAAGTTCATTTAATGTACTCTAAATTATTTTAAATTTTTTTTTATGAATTGTTTTTTAAAAAAAATTATTATATCTTACTCTATTCCTGTTATCTATTATTCGAATATGATATAATTTGTTTAACCCTAAATAATTTTTTAAAATATTTTGATGTATTGTGTTTCAAAAAAATAGTCATTTCTCACTCAATTACGGTTATCTATTATTCAAATTTATTTTAAAATAAATATTTAGGTTATACAAGATGACCCAAATGATCCTTTTTGAGTTTTGGACATAACCAGGGTAAAGAAAATAGAACAATTAATCATTATTGCATTGTCCGATTTGATTCCAATTTAATTTTTGAAGTTCATTTGATTTACTGTAAATTATTTTTAAAATTTTTCTTATGAATTGTTTTTTAAAAAAATAAATATATCTCACTCTATTACTGTTATCTATTATTCGAATATGATTTAAATTTACTATTTCGCATATACAAGATAGCCAAATAATGTTCTTTACGGCTTGAACACAACCAGAATTAAGAAAATATAATAGCTAATAGCGTTAACGATTGTTCCGATTTCATTTATAGATATAATTTGATTAACCCTAAATGATTTTTAAAAATATTTTAATGTATTGTGTTTAAAAAAAATAGTCATATCTCATTCAATTACGGTTATCTATTATTCAAATTTATTAAAAAATTAATATTTAGGTTATACAAGATGACCCAAATGATCCTCTTTAAGTTTTGGACATAACCAGGGTTAAGAAAATAGAACAATTAATCATTATAGCATTGTCCGATTTGATTCCAATTTAATCTTTGAAGTTGATTTGATATACTGTAATTTATTTTTAAAATTTTTCTTATAAATTGCTTTAAAAAAAAAATAATTATATTTCACTCTATTACAGTTATCTATTATTCGAACATAATTTAAATTTACTATTTCGCATATACAAGATAGCCAAATGATGTTTTTTACGGTTTGAACACAACCAGAATTAAAAAAAATATAATAACTAATAGCGTTAAAGATTGTTCTAATTTAATTTTAATTTAATTTGTAGATATAATTTGATTAACCCTAAATAATTTTTAAAAATATTTTGATGTATTGTGTTTAAAAAAAATAGTCATATCTCACTCAATTACGGTTATCTATTATTCAAATTTCTTTTAAAATTAATATTTAGGTTATACAAGATGACCCAATTTATCCTTTTTAAGTTTTGGACATCACCAGGGTTAAGAAAATAGAATAATTAATCATTATAGCATTGTCCGATTTGATTCCAATTTAATTTTTGAAATTGATTTGATATACTGTAAATTATTTTTAAAATTTTTCTTATGAATTGCTTTTTAAAAAAATAATTATATTTCACTCTATTACAGTTATCTATTAATCGAATATATTTTAAATTTACTATTTCGCACAAGATAGCTAAATGAAGTTTTTTACGGTTTGAACACAACCAGAGTTAAGAAAATATAAGAACTAATAGCGTTAGCGATTGTTCTGATTTAATTTTAATTCAATTTTTAGGTAAAATTTGAATAACCCTAAATAAATTTTTTTAAATATTTTGATGTATTGTGTTAAAAAAAAAATTGTTATATCTCACTCAATTACGGTTATCTATTATTCAAATATAATTTAAAATTATTATTTAGGTTATACAAGATGACTGAAATGATCCTTTTTATGTTTTGGACATAACCAGGATAAAGAAAATCGATTACTATTACCTATAGCTATTGTTCCGGTATGATTTCATTTTAATTTTTAGATATAATTTGTTTAACACTAAATAAATTTTTAAAATATTTTGATGTATTGTGTTTCAAAAAAATAGTCATATCTCACTCAATTACGGTTATCTATTATTCAAATTTATTTTAAAATTGATATTTAGGTTATACAAGATGACACAAATGATCCTTTTTAAGTTTTGGACATAACCAGGGTTAAGAAAATAGAACAATTAATCATTATAGCATTGTCCGATTTGATTCCAATTTAATTTTTGAAGGTGATTTGATATACTGTAAATTATTTTTAAAATTTTTCTTATGAATTGCTTTTTAAAAAAATAATTATATTTCACTCTATTACAGTTATCTATTATTCGAATATAATTTAAATTTACTATTTCGCATATACGAGATAGCCAAATGAAGCTTTTTACGGTTTGAAGACAACCAGATATAAGAAAATATAATAAATAATAGCGTTAACGATTGTTCCGATTTATTTTTTAGATATAATTTGATTAACCCTAAATGATTTTAAAAAATATTTTGATGGATTGTGTTTAAAGAAAAAAGTCATATCTCACTCAATTACGGTTATCTATTATTCAAATACAATTTAAAATTATTATTTAAGTTATACAAGATGATTTAAATGATACTTTTTATGTTTTGGAGATAACCAGGATAAAGAAAATCGATTACTATTACCTATAGCTATTATTCCGATATGATTTCAATTAAATTTTTAGATATACTTTGTTTAACCCTAAATATTTTTTTAAAATGATGTGTTGTGTTTTAAAAAACTAGTCATATCTCACTCAATTACGGTTATCTATTATTCAAATTTATTTTAAAATTAATATTTAGGTTATACAAAATGACTCAAATTATCCTTTTTAAGCTTTGACATAACCAGGGTTAAGAAAATAGATCGATTAATCATTATAGCAATGTCCGATTTGATTTCAATTTAATTTTTGAAGTTCATTTAATGTACTCTAAATTATTTTAAATTTTTTTTTATGAATTGTTTTTAAAAAAAAATTATTATATCTCACTCTATTCCTGTTATCTATTATTCGAATATGATATAATTTGTTTAACCCTAAATAATTTTTTAAAATATTTTGATGTATTGTGTTTCAAAAAAATAGTCATTTCTCACTCAATTACGGTTATCTATTATTCAAATTTATTTTAAAATAAATATTTAGGTTATACAAGATGACCCAAATGATCCTTTTTGAGTTTTGGACATAACCAGGGTAAAGAAAATAGAACAATTAATCATTATTGCATTGTCCGATTTGATTCCAATTTAATTTTTGAAGTTCATTTGATTTACTGTAAATTATTTTTAAAATTTTTCTTATGAATTGTTTTTTAAAAAAATAAATATATCTCACTCTATTACTGTTATCTATTATTCGAATATGATTTAAATTTACTATTTCGCATATACAAGATAGCCAAATAATGTTCTTTACGGCTTGAACACAACCAGAATTAAGAAAATATAATAGCTAATAGCGTTAACGATTGTTCCGATTTCATTTATAGATATAATTTGATTAACCCTAAATGATTTTTAAAAATATTTTAATGTATTGTGTTTAAAAAAAATAGTCATATCTCATTCAATTACGGTTATCTATTATTCAAATTTATTATAAAATTAATATTCAGGTAATACAAAATGACCCAAATGATCCTTTTTAAGTTTTGGACATAACGAGGATTAAGAAAATAGAACAATTAATCATTATAGCATTGTCCGATTTGATTCCAATTTAATTTTTGAAGTTGATTTGATATACTGTAAATTATTTTTAAAATTTTTCTTATGAATTGCTTTTTAAAATAATAATTATATTTCACTCTATCACAGTTATGTATTAATCGAATATATTTTAAATTTACTATTTCGCACAAGATAGCTAAATGAAGTTTTTTACGGTTTGAACACAACCAGAGTTAAGAAAATATAAGAACTAATAGCGTTAGCGATTGTTATGATTTAATTTTAATTCAATTTTTAGGTAAAATTTGAATAACCCTAAATAAATTTTTTTAAATATTTTGATGTATTGTGTTAAAAAAAAAATTGTTATATCTCACTCAATTACGGTTATCTATTATTCAAATTTCTTTTAAAATTAATATTTAGGTTATACAAGATGACCCAATTTATCCTTTTTAAGTTTTGGACATCACCAGGGTTAAGAAAATAGAACAATTAATCATTATAGCATTGTCCGATTTGATTCTAATTTAATTTTTGAAATTGATTTGATATACTGTAAATTATTTTTAAAATTTTTCTTTTGAATTGCTTTTTAAAAAAATAATTATATTTCACTCTATTACAGTTATCTATTAATCGAATATATTTTAAATTTACTATTTCGCACAAGATAGCTAAATGAAGTTTTTTACGGTTTGAACACAACCAGAGTTAAGAAAATATAAGAACTAATAGCGTTAGCGATTGTTATGATTTAATTTTAATTCAATTTTTAGGTAAAATTTGAATAACCCTAAATAAATTTTTTTAAATATTTTGATGTATTGTGTTAAAAAAAAAATTGTTATATCTCACTCAATTACGGTTATCTATTATTCAAATTTCTTTTAAAATTAATATTTAGGTTATACAAGATGACCCAATTTATCCTTTTTAAGTTTTGGACATCACCAGGGTTAAGAAAATAGAACAATTAATCATTATAGCATTGTCCGATTTGATTTCAATTTAATTTTTGAAATTGATTTGATATACTGTAAATTATTTTTAAAATTTTTCTTATGAATTGCTTTTTAAAAAAATAATTATATTTCACTCTATTACAGTTATCTATTAATCGAATATATTTTAAATTTACTATTTCGCACAAGATAGCTAAACGAAGTTTTTTACGGTTTGAACACAACCAGAGTTAAGAAAATATAAGAACTAATAGCGTTAGCGATTGTTCTGATTTAATTTTAATTCAATTTTTAGGTAAAATTTGAATAACCCTAAATAAATTTTTTTAAATATTTTGATGTATTGTGTTAAAAAAAAATTGTTATATCTCACTCAATTACGCTTATCTATTATTCAAATATAATTTAAAATTATTATTTAGGTTATACAAGATGACTGAAATGATCCTTTTTATGTTTTGGACATAACCAGGATAAAGAAAATCGGTTACTATTACCTATAGCTATTGTTCCGGTATGATTTCATTTTAATTTTTAGATATAATTTGTTTAACACTAAATAAATTTTTAAAATATTTTGATGTATTGTGTTTCAAAAAAATAGTCATATCTCACTCAATTACGGTTATCTATTATTCAAATACAATTTAAAATTATTATTTAAGTTATACAAGATGATTCAAATGATACTTTTTATGTTTTGGACATAACCAGGATAAAGAAAATCGGTTACTATTACCTATAGCTATTGTTCCGGTATGATTTCATTTTAATTTTTAGATATAATTTGTTTAACACTAAATAAATTTTTAAAATATTTTGATGTATTGTGTTTCAAAAAAATAGTCATATCTCACTCAATTACGGTTATCTATTATTCAAATTTATTTTAAAATTGATATTTAGGTTATACAAGATGACACAAATGATCCTTTTTAAGTTTTGGACATAACCAGGGTTAAGAAAAAAGAACAATCAATCATTATAGCATTGTCCGATTTGATTCCGATTTAATTTTTGAAGTTCATTTGATGTACTGTAAATTATTTTTAAAATTTTTCTAATGAATTGTTTTTTAAAAAAATAATCATATCTCACTCTATTACTGTTATCTATTATTCGAATATAATTTAAATTTAATATTTCGCATATACAAGATAGCCAAATGATGCTTTTTACGGTTTGAACACAACCAGATATAAGAAAATATAATAAATAATAGCGTTAACGATTGTTCCGATTTAATTTTTAGATATAATTTGATTAACCCTAAATGGTATTGTGTTTAAAAAAATAGTCATATCTCACTCAATTACGGTTATCTATTATTCAAATTTCATTTAAAATTAATATTTAGGTTATACAAGATGACCCAATTGATCCTTTTTAAGTTTTGGACGTAACCAGGGTTAAGAAAATAGAACAATTAATCATTATAGCATTGTCCGATTTGATTCCAATTTAATTTTTGAAGTTGATTTGATATACTGTAATTTATTTTTAAATTTTTTCTTATAAATTGCTTTTAAAAAAAATAATTATATTTCACTCTATTACAGTTATCTATTATTCGAACATAATTTAAATTTACTATTTCGCATATACAAGATAGCCAAATGATGTTTTTTACGGTTTGAACACAACCAGAATTAAAAAAAATATAATAATTAATAGCGTTAAAGATTGTTCTAATTTAATTTTAATTTAATTTGTAGATATAATTTGATTAACCCTAAATAATTTTTAAAAATATTTTGATGTGTTGTGTTTAAAAAAAATAGTCATATCTCACTCAATTACGGTTATCTATTATTCAAATTTCTTTTAAAATTAATATTTAGGTTATACAAGATGACCCAATTTATCCTTTTTAAGTTTTGGACATCACCAGGGTTAAGAAAATAGAACAATTAATCATTATAGCATTGTCCGATTTGATTCTAATTTAATTTTTGAAATTGATTTGATATACTGTAAATTATTTTTAAAATTTTTCTTTTGAATTGCTTTTTAAAAAAATAATTATATTTCACTCTATTACAGTTATCTATTAATCGAATATATTTTAAATTTACTATTTCGCACAAGATAGCTAAATGAAGTTTTTTACGGTTTGAACACAACCAGAGTTAAGAAAATATAAGAACTAATAGCGTTAGCGATTGTTATGATTTAATTTTAATTCAATTTTTAGGTAAAATTTGAATAACCCTAAATAAATTTTTTTAAATATTTTGATGTATTGTGTTAAAAAAAAAATTGTTATATCTCACTCAATTACGGTTATCTATTATTCAAATTTCTTTTAAAATTAATATTTAGGTTATACAAGATGACCCAATTTATCCTTTTTAAGTTTTGGACATCACCAGGGTTAAGAAAATAGAACAATTAATCATTATAGCATTGTCCGATTTGATTTCAATTTAATTTTTGAAATTGATTTGATATACTGTAAATTATTTTTAAAATTTTTCTTATGAATTGCTTTTTAAAAAAATAATTATATTTCACTCTATTACAGTTATCTATTAATCGAATATATTTTAAATTTACTATTTCGCACAAGATAGCTAAACGAAGTTTTTTACGGTTTGAACACAACCAGAGTTAAGAAAATATAAGAACTAATAGCGTTAGCGATTGTTCTGATTTAATTTTAATTCAATTTTTAGGTAAAATTTGAATAACCCTAAATAAATTTTTTTAAATATTTTGATGTATTGTGTTAAAAAAAAATTGTTATATCTCACTCAATTACGCTTATCTATTATTCAAATATAATTTAAAATTATTATTTAGGTTATACAAGATGACTGAAATGATCCTTTTTATGTTTTGGACATAACCAGGATAAAGAAAATCGGTTACTATTACCTATAGCTATTGTTCCGGTATGATTTCATTTTAATTTTTAGATATAATTTGTTTAACACTAAATAAATTTTTAAAATATTTTGATGTATTGTGTTTCAAAAAAATAGTCATATCTCACTCAATTACGGTTATCTATTATTCAAATACAATTTAAAATTATTATTTAAGTTATACAAGATGATTCAAATGATACTTTTTATGTTTTGGACATAACCAGGATAAAGAAAATCGGTTACTATTACCTATAGCTATTGTTCCGGTATGATTTCATTTTAATTTTTAGATATAATTTGTTTAACACTAAATAAATTTTTAAAATATTTTGATGTATTGTGTTTCAAAAAAATAGTCATATCTCACTCAATTACGGTTATCTATTATTCAAATTTATTTTAAAATTGATATTTAGGTTATACAAGATGACACAAATGATCCTTTTTAAGTTTTGGACATAACCAGGGTTAAGAAAAAAGAACAATCAATCATTATAGCATTGTCCGATTTGATTCCGATTTAATTTTTGAAGTTCATTTGATGTACTGTAAATTATTTTTAAAATTTTTCTAATGAATTGTTTTTTAAAAAAATAATCATATCTCACTCTATTACTGTTATCTATTATTCGAATATAATTTAAATTTAATATTTCGCATATACAAGATAGCCAAATGATGCTTTTTACGGTTTGAACACAACCAGATATAAGAAAATATAATAAATAATAGCGTTAACGATTGTTCCGATTTAATTTTTAGATATAATTTGATTAACCCTAAATGGTATTGTGTTTAAAAAAATAGTCATATCTCACTCAATTACGGTTATCTATTATTCAAATTTCATTTAAAATTAATATTTAGGTTATACAAGATGACCCAATTGATCCTTTTTAAGTTTTGGACGTAACCAGGGTTAAGAAAATAGAACAATTAATCATTATAGCATTGTCCGATTTGATTCCAATTTAATTTTTGAAGTTGATTTGATATACTGTAATTTATTTTTAAATTTTTTCTTATAAATTGCTTTTAAAAAAAATAATTATATTTCACTCTATTACAGTTATCTATTATTCGAACATAATTTAAATTTACTATTTCGCATATACAAGATAGCCAAATGATGTTTTTTACGGTTTGAACACAACCAGAATTAAAAAAAATATAATAATTAATAGCGTTAAAGATTGTTCTAATTTAGTTTTAATTTAATTTGTAGATATAATTTGATTAACCCTAAATAATTTTTAAAAATATTTTGATGTGTTGTGTTTAAAAAAAATAGTCATATCTCACTCAATTACGGTTATCTATTATTCAAATTTCTTTTAAAATTAATATTTAGGTTATACAAGATGACCCAATTTATCCTTTTTAAGTTTTGGACATCACCAGGGTTAAGAAAATAGAACAATTAATCATTATAGCATTGTCCGATTTGATTCTAATTTAATTTTTGAAATTGATTTGATATACTGTAAATTATTTTTAAAATTTTTCTTTTGAATTGCTTTTTAAAAAAATAATTATATTTCACTCTATTACAGTTATCTATTAATCGAATATATTTTAAATTTACTATTTCGCACAAGATAGCTAAATGAAGTTTTTTACGGTTTGAACACAACCAGAGTTAAGAAAATATAAGAACTAATAGCGTTAGCGATTGTTATGATTTAATTTTAATTCAATTTTTAGGTAAAATTTGAATAACCCTAAATAAATTTTTTTAAATATTTTGATGTATTGTGTTAAAAAAAAAATTGTTATATCTCACTCAATTACGGTTATCTATTATTCAAATTTCTTTTAAAATTAATATTTAGGTTATACAAGATGACCCAAATGATCCTTTTTGAGTTTTGGACATAACCAGGGTAAAGAAAATAGAACAATTAATCATTATTGCATTGTCTGATTTGATTTCAATTTAATTTTTGAAGTTCATTTGATTTACTGTAAATTATTTTTAAAATTTTTCTTATGAATTGTTTTTTAAAAAAATAAATATATCTCACTCTATTACTGTTATCTATTATTCGAATATGATTTAAATTTACTATTTCGCATATACAAGATAGCCAAATAATGTTCTTTACGGCTTGAACACAACCAGAATTAAGAAAATATAATAGCTAATAGCGTTAACGATTGTTCCGATTTAATTTATAGATATAATTTGATTAACCCTAAATGATATTTAAAAATATTTTAATGTATTGTGTTTAAAAGAATAGTCATATCTCATTCAATTACGGTTATCTATTATTCAAATTTATTATAAAATTAATATTCAGGTAATACAAGATGACCCAAATGATCCTTTTTAAGTTTTGGACATAACGAGGATTAAGAAAATAGAACAATTAATCATTATAGCATTGTCCGATTTGATTCCAATTTAATTTTTGAAGTTGATTTGATATACTGTAAATTATTTTTAAAATTTTTCTTATGAATTGCTTTTTAAAATAATAATTATATTTCACTCTATTACAGTTATCTATTAATCGAATATATTTTAAATTTACTATTTCGCACAAGATAGCTAAATGATGTTTTTTACGGTTTGAACACAACCAGAGTTAAGAAAATATAATAACTAATAGCGTTAGCGATTGTTCTGATTTAATTTTAATTCAATTTTTAGGTAAAATTGTTCTTTTTTCTTAACCAGGGTTAAGAAAAAAGAACAATCAATCATTATAGCATTGTCCGATTTGATTCCGATTTAATTTTTGAAGTTCATTTGATGTACTGTAAATTATTTTTAAAATTTTTCTAATGAATTGTTTTTAAAAAAAATAATCATATCTCACTCTATTACTGTTATCTATTATTCGAATATAATTTAAATTTAATATTTCGCATATACAAGATAGCCAAATGATGCTTTTTACGGTTTGAACACAACCAGATATAAGAAAATATAATAAATAATAGCGTTAACGATTGTTCCGATTTAATTTTTAGATATAATTTGATTAACCCTAAATGGTATTGTGTTTAAAAAAATAGTCATATCTCACTCAATTACGGTTATCTATTATTCAAATTTCATTTAAAATTAATATTTAGGTTATACAAGATGACCCAATTGATCCTTTTTAAGTTTTGGACGTAACCACGGTTAAGAAAATAGAACAATTAATCATTATAGCATTGTCCGATTTGATTCCAATTTAATTTTTGAAGTTGATTTGATATACTGTAATTTATTTTTAAAATTTTTCTTATAAATTGCTTTTAAAAAAAATAATTATATTTCACTCTATTACAGTTATCTATTATTCGAACATAATTTAAATTTACTATTTCGCATATACAAGATAGCCAAATGATGTTTTTTACGGTTTGAACACAACCAGAATTAAAAAAAATATAATAACTAATAGCGTTAAAGATTGTTCTAATTTAATTTGTAGATATAATTTGATTAACCCTAAATAATTTTTAAAAATATTTTGATGTATAGTGCTTAAAAAAAATAGTCATATCTCACTCAATTACGGTTATCTATTATTCAAATTTATTTTAAAATTAATATTTAGGTTATACAAGATGACCCAAATGATCCTTTTTAAGTTTTGGACATAACCAGGATTAAGAAAGTAGAACAGTTAATCATCATAGCATTGTCCGATTTGATTCCAATTTAATTTTTTAAGTTAATTTGATGTACTGTAAATTATTTTTAAAATTTTTCTTATGAATTGTTTTTTAAAAAAATAATCATATCTCACTCTATTACTGTTATCTACTATTCGAATGTAATTTTAATTTACTATTTCGCATATACAAGATAGCCAAATGATGTTTTTTACGGTTTGAACACAACCAGAATTAGAAAAATATAATAACTAATAGCGTTAAAGATTGTTCCGATATAATTTTTAGATATAATTTGATTAACACTAAATGATTTTTAAAAATATTTTAATGTATTGTGTTTAAAAAAAATAGTCATATCTCACTCAATAACGGTTATCTATTATTCAAATTTATTTTAAAATTAATATTTAGATTATACAAGATGACCCAATTGATCCTTTTTAAGTTTTGGACATAACCAGGGTTAAGAAAATAGAACAATTAATCATTATAGCATTGTCCGATTTGATTCCAATTTAATTTTTGAAGTTGATTTGATATACTGTAAATTATTTTTAAAATTTTTCTTATGAATTGCTTTTTAAAAAAATAATTATATTTCACTCTATTACAGTTATCTATTATTCGAACATAATATAAATTTACTATTTCGCATATACAAGATAGCCAAATGATGTTTTTTACGGTTTGAACACAACCAGAATTAAAAAAAATATAATAACTAATAGCGTTAAAGATTGTTCTAATTTAATTTGTAGATATAATTTGATTAACCCTAAATAATTTTTAGAAATATGTTGATGTATAGTGTTTAAAAAAAATAGTCATATCTCACTCAATTACGGTTATCTATTATTCAAATTTATTTTAAAATTAATATTTAGGTTATACAAGATGACCCAAATGATCCTTTTTAAGTTTTGGACATAACCAGGGTTAAGAAAGTAGAACAGTTAATCATCATAGCATTGTCCGATTTGATTCCAATTTAATTTTTTAAGTTAATTTGTTGTACTGTAAATTATTTTTAAAATTTTTCTTATGAATTGTTTTTTAAAAAAATAATCATATCTCATTCTATTACTGTTATCTATTATTCGAATATAATTTCAATTTACTATTTCGCATATACAAGATAGCCAAATGATGTTTTTTACGGTTTAAACACAACCAGAATTAAGAAAATATAATAAATAATAGCGTTAACGATTGTTCCGATTTAATTTTTAGATATAATTTGATTAACCCTAAATGATTTTTAAAAATATTTTAATGTATTGTGTTTAAAAGAATAGTCATATCTCATTCAATTACGGTTATCTATTATTCAAATTTATTATAAAATTAATATTCAGGTAATACAAGATGACCCAAATGATCCTTTTTAAGTTTTGGACATAACGAGGATTAAGAAAATAGAACAATTAATCATTATAGCATTGTCCGATTTGATTCCAATTTAATTTTTGAAGTTGATTTGATATACTGTAAATTATTTTTAAAATTTTTCTTATGAATTGCTTTTTAAAATAATAATTATATTTCACTCTATTACAGTTATCTATTAATCGAATATATTTTAAATTTACTATTTCGCACAAGATAGCTAAATGATGTTTTTTACGGTTTGAACACAACCAGAGTTAAGAAAATATAATAACTAATAGCGTTAGCGATTGTTCTGATTTAATTTTAATTCAATTTTTAGGTAAAATTGTTCTTTTTTCTTAACCAGGGTTAAGAAAAAAGAACAATCAATCATTATAGCATTGTCCGATTTGATTCCGATTTAATTTTTGAAGTTCATTTGATGTACTGTAAATTATTTTTAAAATTTTTCTAATGAATTGTTTTTTAAAAAAATAATCATATCTCACTCTATTACTGTTATCTATTATTCGAATATAATTTAAATTTAATATTTCGCATATACAAGATAACCAAATGATGCTTTTTACGGTTTGAACACAACCAGATATAAGAAAATATAATAAATAATAGCGTTAACGATTGTTCCGATTTAATTTTTAGATATAATTTGATTAACCCTAAATGGTATTGTGTTTAAAAAAATAGTCATATCTCACTCAATTACGGTTATCTATTATTCAAATTTCATTTAAAATTAATATTTAGGTTATACAAGATGACCCAATTGATCCTTTTTAAGTTTTGGACGTAACCACGGTTAAGAAAATAGAACAATTAATCATTATAGCATTGTCCGATTTGATTCCAATTTAATTTTTGAAGTTGATTTGATATACTGTAATTTATTTTTAAAATTTTTCTTATAAATTGCTTTTAAAAAAAATAATTATATTTCACTCTATTACGTATCTATTATTCGAACATAATTTAAATTTACTATTTCGCATATACAAGATAGCCAAATGATGTTTTTTACGGTTTGAACACAACCAGAATTAAAAAAAATATAATAACTAATAGCGTTAAAGATTGTTCTAATTTAATTTATAGATATAATTTGATTAACCCTAAATGATTTTTAAAAATATTTTAATGTATTGTGTTTAAAAAAAATAGTCATATCTCATTCAATTACGGTTATCTATTATTCAAATTTATTATAAAATTAATATTCAGGTAATACAAAATGACCCAAATGATCCTTTTTAAGTTTTGGACATAACGAGGATTAAGAAAATAGAACAATTAATCATTATAGCATTGTCCGATTTGATTCCAATTTAATTTTTGAAGTTGATTTGATATACTGTAAATTATTTTTAAAATTTTTCTTATGAATTGCTTTTTAAAATAATAATTATATTTCACTCTATCACAGTTATCTATTAATCGAATATATTTTAAATTTACTATTTCGCACGAGATAGCTAAATGATGTTTTTTACGGTTTGAACACAACCAGAGTTAAGAAAATATAATAACTAATAGCGTTAGCGATTGTTCTGATTTAATTTTAATTCAATTTTTAGGTAAAATTTGAATAACCCTAAATAATTTTTTTAACTATTTTGATCTATTGTGTTTAAAAAAAAATTGTCATATCTCACTCAATTACGGTTATCTATTATTCAAATATAATTTAAAATTATTATTTAGGTTATACAAGATGACTGAAATGATCCTTTTTATGTTTTGGACATAACCAGGATAAAGAAAATCGATTACTATTACCTATAGCTATTGTTCCAATATGATTTCATTTTAATTTTTAGATATAATTTGTTTAACACTAAATAAATTTTTAAAATATTTTGATGTATTGTGTTTCAAAAAAATAGTCATATTTCACTCAATTACGGTTATCTATTATTCAAATTTATTTTAAAATTTATATTTAGGTTATACAAGATGACACAAATGATCCTTTTTAAGTTTTGGACATAACCAGGGTTAAGAAAAAAGAACAATCAATCATTATAGCATTGTCCGATTTGATTCCGATTTAATTTTTGAAGTTCATTTGATGTACTGTAAATTATTTTTAAAATTTTTCTAATGAATTGTTTTTTAAAAAAATAATCATATCTCACTCTATTACTGTTATCTATTATTCGAATATAATTTAAATTTAATATTTCGCATATACAAGATAGCCAAATGATGCTTTTTACGGTTTGAACACAACCAGATATAAGAAAATATAATAAATAATAGCGTTAACGATTGTTCCGATTTAATTTTTAGATATAATTTGATTAACCCTAAATGGTATTGTGTTTAAAAAAATAGTCATATCTCACTCAATTACGGTTATCTATTATTCAAATTTCATTTAAAATTAATATTTAGGTTATACAAGATGACCCAATTGATCCTTTTTAAGTTTTGGACGTAACCAGGGTTAAGAAAATAGAACAATTAATCATTATAGCATTGTCCGATTTGATTCCAATTTAATTTTTGAAGTTGATTTGATATACTGTAATTTATTTTTAAATTTTTTCTTATAAATTGCTTTTAAAAAAAATAATTATATTTCACTCTATTACAGTTATCTATTATTCGAACATAATTTAAATTTACTATTTCGCATATACAAGATAGCCAAATGATGTTTTTTACGGTTTGAACACAACCAGAATTAAAAAAAATATAATAATTAATAGCGTTAAAGATTGTTCTAATTTAATTTTAATTTAATTTGTAGATATAATTTGATTAACCCTAAATAATTTTTAAAAATATTTTGATGTGTTGTGTTTAAAAAAAATAGTCATATCTCACTCAATTACGGTTATCTATTATTCAAATTTCTTTTAAAATTAATATTTAGGTTATACAAGATGACCCAATTTATCCTTTTTAAGTTTTGGACATCACCAGGGTTAAGAAAATAGAACAATTAATCATTATAGCATTGTCCGATTTGATTCTAATTTAATTTTTGAAATTGATTTGATATACTGTAAATTATTTTTAAAATTTTTCTTTTGAATTGCTTTTTAAAAAAATAATTATATTTCACTCTATTACAGTTATCTATTAATCGAATATATTTTAAATTTACTATTTCGCACAAGATAGCTAAATGAAGTTTTTTACGGTTTGAACACAACCAGAGTTAAGAAAATATAAGAACTAATAGCGTTAGCGATTGTTATGATTTAATTTTAATTCAATTTTTAGGTAAAATTTGAATAACCCTAAATAAATTTTTTTAAATATTTTGATGTATTGTGTTAAAAAAAAAATTGTTATATCTCACTCAATTACGGTTATCTATTATTCAAATTTCTTTTAAAATTAATATTTAGGTTATACAAGATGACCCAATTTATCCTTTTTAAGTTTTGGACATCACCAGGGTTAAGAAAATAGAACAATTAATCATTATAGCATTGTCCGATTTGATTTCAATTTAATTTTTGAAATTGATTTGATATACTGTAAATTATTTTTAAAATTTTTCTTATGAATTGCTTTTTAAAAAAATAATTATATTTCACTCTATTACAGTTATCTATTAATCGAATATATTTTAAATTTACTATTTCGCACAAGATAGCTAAACGAAGTTTTTTACGGTTTGAACACAACCAGAGTTAAGAAAATATAAGAACTAATAGCGTTAGCGATTGTTCTGATTTAATTTTAATTCAATTTTTAGGTAAAATTTGAATAACCCTAAATAAATTTTTTTAAATATTTTGATGTATTGTGTTAAAAAAAAATTGTTATATCTCACTCAATTACGCTTATCTATTATTCAAATATAATTTAAAATTATTATTTAGGTTATACAAGATGACTGAAATGATCCTTTTTATGTTTTGGACATAACCAGGATAAAGAAAATCGGTTACTATTACCTATAGCTATTGTTCCGGTATGATTTCATTTTAATTTTTAGATATAATTTGTTTAACACTAAATAAATTTTTAAAATATTTTGATGTATTGTG
The DNA here is from genome assembly GCF_022605725.1 of Anthonomus grandis grandis. Classification (NCBI taxonomy): domain Eukaryota; kingdom Metazoa; phylum Arthropoda; class Insecta; order Coleoptera; family Curculionidae; genus Anthonomus; species Anthonomus grandis. The sequence continues at coordinate 11,201,194 of NC_065550.1, forward strand.
TTTCAAAAAAATAGTCATATCTCACTCAATTACGGTTATCTATTATTCAAATACAATTTAAAATTATTATTTAAGTTATACAAGATGATTCAAATGATACTTTTTATGTTTTGGACATAACCAGGATAAAGAAAATCGGTTACTATTACCTATAGCTATTGTTCCGGTATGATTTCATTTTAATTTTTAGATATAATTTGTTTAACACTAAATAAATTTTTAAAATATTTTGATGTATTGTGTTTCAAAAAAATAGTCATATCTCACTCAATTACGGTTATCTATTATTCAAATTTATTTTAAAATTGATATTTAGGTTATACAAGATGACACAAATGATCCTTTTTAAGTTTTGGACATAACCAGGGTTAAGAAAAAAGAACAATCAATCATTATAGCATTGTCCGATTTGATTCCGATTTAATTTTTGAAGTTCATTTGATGTACTGTAAATTATTTTTAAAATTTTTCTAATGAATTGTTTTTTAAAAAAATAATCATATCTCACTCTATTACTGTTATCTATTATTCGAATATAATTTAAATTTAATATTTCGCATATACAAGATAGTCAAATGATGCTTTTTACGGTTTGAACACAACCAGATATAAGAAAATATAATAAATAATAGCGTTAACGATTGTTCCGATTTAATTTTTAGATATAATTTGATTAACCCTAAATGGTATTGTGTTTAAAAAAATAGTCATATCTCACTCAATTACGGTTATCTATTATTCAAATTTCATTTAAAATTAATATTTAGGTTATACAAGATGACCCAATTGATCCTTTTTAAGTTTTGGACGTAACCAGGGTTAAGAAAATAGAACAATTAATCATTATAGCATTGTCCGATTTGATTCCAATTTAATTTTTGAAGTTGATTTGATATACTGTAATTTATTTTTAAATTTTTTCTTATAAATTGCTTTTAAAAAAAATAATTATATTTCACTCTATTACAGTTATCTATTATTCGAACATAATTTAAATTTACTATTTCGCATATACAAGATAGCCAAATGATGTTTTTTACGGTTTGAACACAACCAGAATTAAAAAAAATATAATAATTAATAGCGTTAAAGATTGTTCTAATTTAATTTTAATTTAATTTGTAGATATAATTTGATTAACCCTAAATAATTTTTAAAAATATTTTGATGTGTTGTGTTTAAAAAAAATAGTCATATCTCACTCAATTACGGTTATCTATTATTCAAATTTCTTTTAAAATTAATATTTAGGTTATACAAGATGACCCAATTTATCCTTTTTAAGTTTTGGACATCACCAGGGTTAAGAAAATAGAACAATTAATCATTATAGCATTGTCCGATTTGATTCTAATTTAATTTTTGAAATTGATTTGATATACTGTAAATTATTTTTAAAATTTTTCTTTTGAATTGCTTTTTAAAAAAATAATTATATTTCACTCTATTACAGTTATCTATTAATCGAATATATTTTAAATTTACTATTTCGCACAAGATAGCTAAATGAAGTTTTTTACGGTTTGAACACAACCAGAGTTAAGAAAATATAAGAACTAATAGCGTTAGCGATTGTTATGATTTAATTTTAATTCAATTTTTAGGTAAAATTTGAATAACCCTAAATAAATTTTTTTAAATATTTTGATGTATTGTGTTAAAAAAAAAATTGTTATATCTCACTCAATTACGGTTATCTATTATTCAAATTTCTTTTAAAATTAATATTTAGGTTATACAAGATGACCCAATTTATCCTTTTTAAGTTTTGGACATCACCAGGGTTAAGAAAATAGAACAATTAATCATTATAGCATTGTCCGATTTGATTTCAATTTAATTTTTGAAATTGATTTGATATACTGTAAATTATTTTTAAAATTTTTCTTATGAATTGCTTTTTAAAAAAATAATTATATTTCACTCTATTACAGTTATCTATTAATCGAATATATTTTAAATTTACTATTTCGCACAAGATAGCTAAACGAAGTTTTTTACGGTTTGAACACAACCAGAGTTAAGAAAATATAAGAACTAATAGCGTTAGCGATTGTTCTGATTTAATTTTAATTCAATTTTTAGGTAAAATTTGAATAACCCTAAATAAATTTTTTTAAATATTTTGATGTATTGTGTTAAAAAAAAATTGTTATATCTCACTCAATTACGGTTATCTATTATTCAAATATAATTTAAAATTATTATTTAGGTTATACAAGATGACTGAAATGATCCTTTTTATGTTTTGGACATAACCAGGATAAAGAAAATCGGTTACTATTACCTATAGCTATTGTTCCGGTATGATTTCATTTTAATTTTTAGATATAATTTGTTTAACACTAAATAAATTTTTAAAATATTTTGATGTATTGTGTTTCAAAAAAATAGTCATATCTCACTCAATTACGGTTATCTATTATTCAAATACAATTTAAAATTATTATTTAAGTTATACAAGATGATTCAAATGATACTTTTTATGTTTTGGACATAACCAGGATAAAGAAAATCGGTTACTATTACCTATAGCTATTGTTCCGGTATGATTTCATTTTAATTTTTAGATATAATTTGTTTAACACTAAATAAATTTTTAAAATATTTTGATGTATTGTGTTTCAAAAAAATAGTCATATCTCACTCAATTACGGTTATCTATTATTCAAATTTATTTTAAAATTGATATTTAGGTTATACAAGATGACACAAATGATCCTTTTTAAGTTTTGGACATAACCAGGGTTAAGAAAAAAGAACAATCAATCATTATAGCATTGTCCGATTTGATTCCGATTTAATTTTTGAAGTTCATTTGATGTACTGTAAATTATTTTTAAAATTTTTCTAATGAATTGTTTTTTAAAAAAATAATCATATCTCACTCTATTACTGTTATCTATTATTCGAATATAATTTAAATTTAATATTTCGCATATACAAGATAGTCAAATGATGCTTTTTACGGTTTGAACACAACCAGATATAAGAAAATATAATAAATAATAGCGTTAACGATTGTTCCGATTTAATTTTTAGATATAATTTGATTAACCCTAAATGGTATTGTGTTTAAAAAAATAGTCATATCTCACTCAATTACGGTTATCTATTATTCAAATTTCATTTAAAATTAATATTTAGGTTATACAAGATGACCCAATTGATCCTTTTTAAGTTTTGGACGTAACCAGGGTTAAGAAAATAGAACAATTAATCATTATAGCATTGTCCGATTTGATTCCAATTTAATTTTTGAAGTTGATTTGATATACTGTAATTTATTTTTAAATTTTTTCTTATAAATTGCTTTTAAAAAAAATAATTATATTTCACTCTATTACAGTTATCTATTATTCGAACATAATTTAAATTTACTATTTCGCATATACAAGATAGCCAAATGATGTTTTTTACGGTTTGAACACAACCAGAATTAAAAAAAATATAATAATTAATAGCGTTAAAGATTGTTCTAATTTAATTTTAATTTAATTTGTAGATATAATTTGATTAACCCTAAATAATTTTTAAAAATATTTTGATGTGTTGTGTTTAAAAAAAATAGTCATATCTCACTCAATTACGGTTATCTATTATTCAAATTTCTTTTAAAATTAATATTTAGGTTATACAAGATGACCCAATTTATCCTTTTTAAGTTTTGGACATCACCAGGGTTAAGAAAATAGAACAATTAATCATTATAGCATTGTCCGATTTGATTCTAATTTAATTTTTGAAATTGATTTGATATACTGTAAATTATTTTTAAAATTTTTCTTTTGAATTGCTTTTTAAAAAAATAATTATATTTCACTCTATTACAGTTATCTATTAATCGAATATATTTTAAATTTACTATTTCGCACAAGATAGCTAAATGAAGTTTTTTACGGTTTGAACACAACCAGAGTTAAGAAAATATAAGAACTAATAGCGTTAGCGATTGTTATGATTTAATTTTAATTCAATTTTTAGGTAAAATTTGAATAACCCTAAATAAATTTTTTTAAATATTTTGATGTATTGTGTTAAAAAAAAAATTGTTATATCTCACTCAATTACGGTTATCTATTATTCAAATTTCTTTTAAAATTAATATTTAGGTTATACAAGATGACCCAATTTATCCTTTTTAAGTTTTGGACATCACCAGGGTTAAGAAAATAGAACAATTAATCATTATAGCATTGTCCGATTTGATTTCAATTTAATTTTTGAAATTGATTTGATATACTGTAAATTATTTTTAAAATTTTTCTTATGAATTGCTTTTTAAAAAAATAATTATATTTCACTCTATTACAGTTATCTATTAATCGAATATATTTTAAATTTACTATTTCGCACAAGATAGCTAAACGAAGTTTTTTACGGTTTGAACACAACCAGAGTTAAGAAAATATAAGAACTAATAGCGTTAGCGATTGTTCTGATTTAATTTTAATTCAATTTTTAGGTAAAATTTGAATAACCCTAAATAAATTTTTTTAAATATTTTGATGTATTGTGTTAAAAAAAAATTGTTATATCTCACTCAATTACGGTTATCTATTATTCAAATATAATTTAAAATTATTATTTAGGTTATACAAGATGACTGAAATGATCCTTTTTATGTTTTGGACATAACCAGGATAAAGAAAATCGGTTACTATTACCTATAGCTATTGTTCCGGTATGATTTCATTTTAATTTTTAGATATAATTTGTTTAACACTAAATAAATTTTTAAAATATTTTGATGTATTGTGTTTCAAAAAAATAGTCATATCTCACTCAATTACGGTTATCTATTATTCAAATTTATTTTAAAATTGATATTTAGGTTATACAAGATGACACAAATGATCCTTTTTAAGTTTTGGACATAACCAGGGTTAAGAAAATAGAACAATTAATCATTATAGCATTGTCCGATTTGATTCCAATTTAATTTTTGAAGGTGATTTGATATACTGTAAATTATTTTTAAAATTTTTCTTATGAATTGCTTTTTAAAAAAATAATTATATTTCACTCTATTACAGTTATCTATTATTCGAATATAATTTAAATTTACTATTTCGCATATACGAGATAGCCAAATGAAGCTTTTTACGGTTTGAACACAACCAGATATAAGAAAATATAATAAATAATAGCGTTAACGATTGTTCCGATTTATCTTTAGATATAATTTGATTAACCCTAAATGATTTTAAAAAATATTTTGATGTATTGTGTTTAAAGAAAAAAGTCATATCTCACTCAATTACGGTTATCTATTATTCAAATTTATTTTAAAATTAATATTTAGGTTATACAAAATGACTCAAATTATCCTTTTTAAGCTTTGACATAACCAGGGTTAAGAAAATAGATCGATTAATCATTATAGCATTGTCCGATTTGATTTCAATTTAATTTTTGAAGTTCATTTAATGTACTCTAAATTATTTTAAATTTTTTTTTATGAATTGTTTTTTAAAAAAAATTATTATATCTCACTCTATTCCTGTTATCTATTATTCGAATATGATATAATTTGTTTAACCCTAAATAATTTTTTAAAATATTTTGATGTATTGTGTTTCAAAAAAATAGTCATTTCTCACTCAATTACGGTTATCTATTATTCAAATTTATTTTAAAATAAATATTTAGGTTATACAAGATGACCCAAATGATCCTTTTTGAGTTTTGGACATAACCAGGGTAAAGAAAATAGAACAATTAATCATTATTGCATTGTCCGATTTGATTCCAATTTAATTTTTGAAGTTCATTTGATTTACTGTAAATTATTTTTAAAATTTTTCTTATGAATTGTTTTTTAAAAAAATAAATATATCTCACTCTATTACTGTTATCTATTATTCGAATATGATTTAAATTTACTATTTCGCATATACAAGATAGCCAAATAATGTTCTTTACGGCTTGAACACAACCAGAATTAAGAAAATATAATAGCTAATAGCGTTAACGATTGTTCCGATTTCATTTATAGATATAATTTGATTAACCCTAAATGATTTTTAAAAATATTTTAATGTATTGTGTTTAAAAAAAATAGTCATATCTCATTCAATTACGGTTATCTATTATTCAAATTTATTATAAAATTAATATTCAGGTAATACAAGATGACCCAAATGATCCTTTTTAAGTTTTGGACATAACGAGGATTAAGAAAATAGAACAATTAATCATTATAGCATTGTCCGATTTGATTCCAATTTAATTTTTTAAGTTGATTTGATATACTGTAAATTATTTTTAAAATTTTTCTTATGAATTGCTTTTTAAAATAATAATTATATTTCACTCTATTACAGTTATCTATTAATCGAATATATTTTAAATTTACTATTTCGCACAAGATAGCTAAATGATGTTTTTTACGGTTTGAACACAACCAGAGTTAAGAAAATATAATAACTAATAGCGTTAGCGATTGTTCTGATTTAATTTTAATTCAATTTTTAGGTAAAATTTGAATAACCCTAAATAATTTTTTTAACTATTTTGATCTATTGTGTTTAAAAAAAAATTGTCATATCTCACTCAATTACGGTTATCTATTATTCAAATATAATTTAAAATTATTATTTAGATTATACAAGATGACTGAAATGATCCTTTTTATGTTTTGGACATAACCAGGATAAAGAAAATCGATTACTATTACCTATAGCTATTGTTCCAATATGATTTCATTTTAATTTTTAGATATAATTTGTTTAACACTAAATAAATTTTTAAAATATTTTGATGTATTGTGTTTCAAAAAAATAGTCATATTTCACTCAATTACGGTTATCTATTATTCAAATTTATTTTAAAATTTATATTTAGGTTATACAAGATGACACAAATGATTAAGAAAAAAAACAATCAATCATCATAGCATTGTCCGATTTGATTCCAATTTAATTTTTTAAGTTAATTTGATGTACTGTAAATTATTTTTAAAATTTTTCTTATGAATTGTTTTTTAAAAAAATAATCATATCTCATTCTATTACTGTTATCTATTATTCGAATATAATTTCAATTTACTATTTCGCATATACAAGATAGCCAAATGATGTTTTTTACGGTTTGAACACAACCAGAATTAGAAAAATATAATAACTAATAGCGTTAAAGATTGTTCCGATTTAATTTTTAGATATAATTTGATTAACCCTAAATGGTATTGTGTTTAAAAAAATAGTCATATCTCACTCAATTACGGTTATCTATTATTCAAATTTCATTTAAAATTAATATTTAGGTTATACAAGATGACCCAATTGATCCTTTTTAAGTTTTGGACGTAACCAGGGTTAAGAAAATAGAATAAGAATTAATCATCATAGCATTGTCCGATTTGATTCCAATTTAATTTTTGAAGTTGATTTGATATACTGTAAATTATTTTTAAAATTTTTCTTATGAATTGCTTTTTAAAAAAATAATTATATTTCGCTCTATTACAGTTATCTATTATTCGAACATAATTTAAATTTACTATTTCGCATATACAAGATAGCCAAATGATGTTTTTTACGGTTTAAACACCACCAGAATTAAAAAAAATATAATAACTAATAGCGTTAAAGATTGTTCTAATTTAATTTGTAGATATAATTTGATTAACCCTAAATAATTTTTAAAAATATTTTGATGTATAGTGTTTAAAAAAATAGTCATATCTCACTCAATTACGGTTATCTATTATTCAAATTTATTTTAAAATTAATATTTAGGTTATACAAGATGGCCCAAATGATCCTTTTTAAGTTTTGGACATAACCAGGGTTAAGAAAGTAGAACAGTTAATCATCATAGCATTGTCCGATTTGATTCCAATTTAATTGTTTAAGTTAATTTGTTGTACTGTAAATTATTTTTAAAATTTTTCTTATGAATTGTTTTTTAAAAAAATAATCATATCTCATTCTATTACTGTTATCTATTATTCGAATATAATTTCAATTTACTATTTCGCATATACAAGATAGCCAAATGATGTTTTTTACGGTTTAAACACAACCAGAATTAAGAAAATATAATAAATAATAGCGTTAATGATTGTTCCGATTTAATTTTTAGATATAATTTGATTAACCCTAAATTATTTTTAAAAATATTTTAATGTATTGTGTTTAAAAAAAATAGTCATATCTCACTCAATTACGGTTATCTATTATTCAAATTTCATTTAAAATTAATATTTAGGTTATACAAGATGACCCAATTGATCCTTTTTAAGTTTTGGACGTAACCAGGGTTAAGAAAATAGAACAATTAATCATTATAGCATTGTCCGATTTGATTCCAATTTAATTTTTGAAGTTGATTTGATATACTGTAATTTATTTTTAAAATTTTTCTTATAAATTGCTTTAAAAAAAAAAAAATTATATTTCACTCTATTACAGTTATCTATTATTCGAACATAATTTAAATTTACTATTTCGCATATACAAGATAGCCAAATGATGTTTTTTACGGTTTGAACACAACCAGAATTAAAAAATATATAATAACTAATAGCGTTAAAGATTGTTCTAATTTAATTTTAATTTAATTTGTAGATATAATTTGATTAACCCTAAATAATTTTTAAAAATATTTTAATGTATTGTGTTTAAAAAAAATAGTCATATCTCATTCAATTACGGTTATCTATTATTCAAATTTATTATAAAATTAATATTCAGGTAATACAAGATGACCCAAATGATCCTTTTTAAGTTTTGGACATAACGAGGATTAAGAAAATAGAACAATTAATCATTATAGCATTGTCCGATTTGATTCCAATTTAATTTTTGAAGTTGATTTGATATACTGTAAATTATTTTTAAAATTTTTCTTATGAATTGCTTTTTAAAATAATAATTATATTTCACTCTATTACAGTTATCTATTAATCGAATATATTTTAAATTTACTATTTCGCACAAGATAGCTAAATGATGTTTTTTACGGTTTGAACACAACCAGAGTTAAGAAAATATAATAACTAATAGCGTTAGCGATTGTTCTGATTTAATTTTAATTCAATTTTTAGGTAAAATTTGAATAACCCTAAATAATTTTTTTAACTATTTTGATCTATTGTGTTTAAAAAAAAATTGTCATATCTCACTCAATTACGGTTATCTATTATTCAAATATAATTTAAAATTATTATTTAGGTTATACAAGATGACTGAAATGTTCCTTTTTATGTTTTGGACATAACCAGGATAAAGAAAATCGATTACTATTACCTATAGCTATTGTTCCAATATGATTTCATTTTAATTTTTAGATATAATTTGTTTAACACTAAATAAATTTTTAAAATATTTTGATGTATTGTGTTTCAAAAAAATAGTCATATTTCACTCAATTACGGTTATCTATTATTCAAATTTATTTTAAAATTTATATTTAGGTTATACAAGATGACACAAATGATCCTTTTTCAGTTTTGGACATAACCAGGGTTAAGAAAAAAGAACAATCAATCATTATAGCATTGTCCGATTTGATTCCGATTTAATTTTTGAAGTTCATTTGATGTACTGTAAATTATTTTTAAAATTTTTCTAATGAATTGTTTTTTAAAAAAATAATCATATCTCACTCTATTACTGTTATCTATTATTCGAATATAATTTAAATTTAATATTTCGCATATACAAGATAGCCAAATGATGCTTTTTACGGTTTGAACACAACCAGATATAAGAAAATATAATAAATAATAGCGTTAACGATTGTTCCGATTTAATTTTTAGATATAATTTGATTAACCCTAAATTATTTTTAAAAATATTTTAATGTATTGTGTTTAAAAAAAATAGTCATATCTCACTCAATTACGGTTATCTATTATTCAAATTTCATTTAAAATTAATATTTAGGTTATACAAGATGACCCAATTGATCCTTTTTAAGTTTTGGACGTAACCAGGGTTAAGAAAATAGAACAATTAATCATTATAGCATTGTCCGATTTGATTCCAATTTAATTTTTGAAGTTGATTTGATATACTGTAATTTATTTTTAAAATTTTTCTTATAAATTGCTTTAAAAAAAAAAAATTATATTTCACTCTATTACAGTTATCTATTATTCGAACATAATTTAAATTTACTATTTCGCATATACAAGATAGCCAAATGATGTTTTTTACGGTTTGAACACAACCAGAATTAAAAAATATATAATAACTAATAGCGTTAAAGATTGTTCTAATTTAATTTTAATTTAATTTGTAGATATAATTTGATTAACCCTAAATAATTTTTAAAAATATTTTAATGTATTGTGTTTAAAAAAAATAGTCATATCTCATTCAATTACGGTTATCTATTATTCAAATTTATTATAAAATTAATATTCAGGTAATACAAGATGACCCAAATGATCCTTTTTAAGTTTTGGACATAACGAGGATTAAGAAAATAGAACAATTAATCATTATAGCATTGTCCGATTTGATTCCAATTTAATTTTTGAAGTTGATTTGATATACTGTAAATTATTTTTAAAATTTTTTTTATGAATTGCTTTTTAAAATAATAATTATATTTCACTCTATTACAGTTATCTATTAATCGAATATATTTTAAATTTACTATTTCGCACAAGATAGCTAAATGATGTTTTTTACGGTTTGAACACAACCAGAGTTAAGAAAATATAATAACTAATAGCGTTAGCGATTGTTCTGATTTAATTTTAATTCAATTTTTAGGTAAAATTTGAATAACCCTAAATAATTTTTTTAACTATTTTGATCTATTGTGTTTAAAAAAAAATTGTCATATCTCACTCAATTACGGTTATCTATTATTCAAATATAATTTAAAATTATTATTTAGGTTATACAAGATGACTGAAATGATCCTTTTTATGTTTTGGACATAACCAGGATAAAGAAAATCGATTACTATTACCTATAGCTATTGTTCCAATATGATTTCATTTTAATTTTTAGATATAATTTGTTTAACACTAAATAAATTTTTAAAATATTTTGATGTATTGTGTTTCAAAAAAATAGTCATATTTCACTCAATTACGGTTATCTATTATTCAAATTTATTTTAAAATTTATATTTAGGTTATACAAGATGACACAAATGATCCTTTTTAAGTTTTGGACATAACCAGGGTTAAGAAAAAAGAACAATCAATCATTATAGCATTGTCCGATTTGATTCCGATTTAATTTTTGAAGTTCATTTGATGTACTGTAAATTATTTTTAAAATTTTTCTAATGAATTGTTTTTTAAAAAAATAATCATATCTCACTCTATTACTGTTATCTATTATTCGAATATAATTTAAATTTAATATTTCGCATATACAAGATAGCCAAATGATGCTTTTTACGGTTTGAACACAACCAGATATAAGAAAATATAATAAATAATAGCGTTAACGATTGTTCCGATTTAATTTTTAGATATAATTTGATTAACCCTAAATGGTATTGTGTTTAAAAAAATAGTCATATCTTACTCAATTACGGTTATCTATTATTCAAATTTCATTTAAAATTAATATTTAGGTTATACAAGATGACCCAATTGATCCTTTTTAAGTTTTGGACGTAACCAGGGTTAAGAAAATAGAACAATTAATCATTATAGCATTGTCCGATTTGATTCCAATTTAATTTTTGAAGTTGATTTGATATACTGTAATTTATTTTTAAAATTTGTCTTATAAATTGCTTTTAAAAAAAATAATTATATTTCACTCTATTACAGTTATCTATTATTCGAACATAATTTAAATTTACTATTTCGCATATACAAGATAGCCAAATGATGTTTTTTACGGTTTGAACACAACCAGAATTAAAAAAAATATAATAACTAATAGCGTTAAAGATTGTTCTAATTTAATTTGTAGATATAATTTGATTAACCCTAAATAATTTTTAAAAATATGTTGATGTATTGTGTTTAAAAAAAATAGTCATATCTCACTCAATTACGGTTATCTATTATTCAAATTTATTTTAAAATTAATATTTAGGTTATACAAGATGACCCAAATGATCCTTTTTAAGTTTTGGACATAACCAGGGTTAAGAAAGTAGAACAGTTAATCATTATAGCATTGTCCGATTTGATTCCAATTTAATTTTTTAAGTTAATTTGTTGTACTGTAAATTATTTTTAAAATTTTTCTTATGAATTGTTTTTTAAAAAAATAATCATATCTCATTCTATTACTGTTATCTATTATTCGAATATAATTTCAATTTACTATTTCGCATATACAAGATAGCCAAATGATGTTTTTTACGGTTTAAACACAACCAGAATTAAGAAAATATAATAAATAATAGCGTTAAAGATTGTTCCGATTTAATTTTTAGATATAATTTGATTAACCCTAAATTATTTTTAAAAATATTTTAATGTATTGTGTTTAAAAAAAATAGTCATATCTCACTCAATTACGGTTATCTATTATTCAAATTTATTTTAAAATTAATATTTAGGTTATACAAGATGACCCAAATGATCCTTTTTAAGTTTTGGACATAACCAGGGTTAAGAAAGTAGAACAGTTAATCATCATAGCATTGTCCGATTTGATTCCAATTTAATTTTTTAAGTTAATTTGATGTACTGTAAATTATTTTAAAAATTTTTCTTATGAATTGTTTTTTAAAAAAATAATCATATCTCATTCTATTACTGTTATCTATTATTCGAATATAATTTCAATTTACTATTTCGCATATACAAGATAGCCAAATGATGTTTTTTACGGTTTAAACACAACCAGAATTAAAAAAATTTAAAAAATAATAGCGTTAACGATTGTTCCGATTTAATTTTTAGATATAATTTAATTAACACTAAATGATTTTTAAAAATATTTTAATGTATTGTGTTTAAAAAAAATAGTCATATCTCACTCAATTACGGTTATCTATTATTCAAATTTATTTTAAAATTAATATTTAGGTTATACAAGATGACCCAATTGATCCTTTTTAAGTTTTGGACATAACCAGGGTTAAGAAAATAGAACAATTAATCATTATAGCATTGTCCGATTTGATTCCAATTTAATTTTTAAGTTAAGTTGATATACAGTAAATTATTTTTAAAATTTTTCTTATGAATTGCCTTTTAAAACAATTATTATATTTCACTCTATTACAGTTATCTATTAATCGAATATATTTTAAATTTACTATTTCGCATATACAAGATAGCTAAATGAAGTTTTTACGGTTTGAACACAACCAGAGTTAAGAAAATATAATAACTAATAGCGTTAGCGATTGTTCCGATTTAATTTTAATTCAATTTTTAGGTAAAATTTGAATAACCCTAAATAATTTTTTAAAATATTTTGATGTATTGTGTTTAAAAAAAAATAGTCATATTTCACTCAATTACGGTTATCTATTATTCAAATATAATTTAAAATTATTATTTAGGTTATACAAGATGACTGAAATGATCCTTTTTAAGTTTTGGAAATAACCAGGATAAAGAAAATCGATTACTATTACCTATAGCTATTGTTCCGATATGATTTAATTTTAATTTTTAGATATAATTTGTTTAACACTAAATAATTTTTTAAAATATTTTGATGTATTGTGTTTCAAAAAAATAGTCATGTCTCACTCAATTACGGTTATCTATTATTCAAATTTATTTTAAAATTGATATTTAGGTTATACAAGATGACACAAATGATCCTTTTTAAGTTTTGGACATAACCAGGGTTAAGAAAATAGACCAATTAATCATTATAGCATTGTCCGATTTGATTCCAATTTAATTTTTGAAGTTCATTTGATGTACTGCAAATTATTTTTAAAATTTTTCTAATGAATTGTTTTTTAAAAAAAATAATCATATCTTACTCTATTACTGTTATCTATTATTCGAATATAATATACATTTACTATTTCGCATATACAAGATAGCTAAATGATGTTTTTTACGGTTTGAACACAACCAGAGCTAAGAAAATATAATAACTAATAGCGTTAACGATTGTTCCGATTTAATTTTTAAATATAATTTGATTAACCCTAAATGATTTTTAAAAATATTTTGATGTATTGTGTTTAAAAAAATAGTCATATCTTACTCAATTACGGTTATCTATTATTCAAATTTCTTTTACAATTAATATTTAGGTTATACAAGATGACCCAATTGATCCTTTTTAAGTTTTGGAAATAACCAGGGTTAAGAAAATAGAAATATTAATCATTATAGCATTGTCCGATTTGATTCCAATTTCATTTTTTAAGTTGAGTTGATATACAGTAAATTATTTTTAAAATTTTTCTTATGCATTGCTTTTTAAAAAAATAATTATATTTCACTCTATTACAGTTATCTATTATTCGAACATAATTTAAATTTACTATTTCGCATATACAAGATAGCCAAATGATGTTTTTTACGGTTTGAACACAACCAGAATTAAAAAAAATATAATAACTAATAGCGTTAAAGATTGTTCTAATTTAATTTGTAGATATAATTTGATTAACCCTAAATAATTTTTAAAAATATTTTGATGTATAGTGTTTAAAAAAAATAGTCATATCTCACTCAATTACGGTTATCTATTACTCAAATTTATTTTAAAATTAATATTTAGGTTATACAAGATGACCCAAATGATCCTTTTTAAGTTTTGGACATAACCAGGGTTAAGAAAGTAGAACAGTTAATCATCATAGCATTGTCCGATTTGATTCCAATTTAATTTTTTAAGTTAATTTGATGTACTGTAAATTATTTTTAAAATTTTTCTTATGAATTGTTTTTTAAAAAAATAATCATATCTCATTCTATTACTGTTATTCGAATATAATTTCAATTTACTATTTCGCATATACAAGATAGCCAAATGATGTTTTTTACGGTTTGAACACAACCAGAATTAGAAAAATATAATAACTAATAGCGTTAAAGATTGTTCCGATATCATTTTTAGATATAATTTAATTAACCCTAAATGATTTTTAAAAATATTTTGATGTATTGTGTTTAAAAAAATAGTCATATCTTACTCAATTACGGTTATCTATTATTCAAATTTCTTTTAAAATTAATATTTAGGTTATACAAGATGACCCAATTGATCCTTTTTAAGTTTTGGACATAACCAGGGTTAAGAAAATAGAAATATTAATCATTATAGCATTGTCCGATTTGATTCCAATTTCATTTTTTAAGTTTAGTTGATATACATTAAATTATTTTTAAAATTTTTCTTATGAATTGCCTTTTAAGAAAATTATTATATTTCACTCTATTACAGTTATCTATTAATGCAATATATTTTAAATTTACTATTTCGCATATACAAGATAGCTAAATGAAGTTTTTTACGGTTTGAACACAACCAGATTTAAGATAATATAATAACTAATAGCGTTAGCGATTGTTCTGATTTAATTTTAATTCAATTTTTAGGTAAAATTTGAATAACCCTAAATAATTTTTTTTAAATATTTTGATGTATTGTGTTTAAAAAAAAATAGTCATATCTCACTCAATTACGGTTATCTATTATTCAAATATAAATTAAAATTATTATTTAGGTTATACAAGATGACTGAAATGATCCTTTTTATGTTTTGGACATAACCAGGATAACGAAAATCGATTACTATTACCTATAGCTATTGTTCCGATATGATTTCATTTTAATTTTTAGATATAATTTGTTTAACACTAAATAAATTTTTAAAATATTTTGATGTATTGTGTTTTAAAAAACTAGTCATATCTCACTCAATTACGGTTATCTATTATTCAAATTTATTTTAAAATTAATATTTAGGTTATACAAAATGTCTCAAATTATCCTTTTTAAGCTTTGGCATAACCAGGGTTAAGAAAATAGATCGATTAATCATTATAGCATTGTCCGATTTGATTTCAATTTAATTTTTGAAGTTCATTTAATGTACTCTAAATTATTTTAAAATTTTATTTATGAATTGTTTTTTAAAAAAAATTATTATATCTCACTCTATTCCTGTTATCTATTATTCGAATATGATTTAAATTTACTATTTCGCATATACAAGATAACTAAATGATGTTTTTTACGGTTTGAACACAACCAGAGCTAAGAAAATGTGATAACTAATAGCGTTAACGATTGTTCCGATTTAATTTTAAATTAATTTTTAGATATAATTTGATTAATCTCAAATGATTTTTAAAAATAGTTTTATGTATTATGTTTTAAAAAAATAGTCATATGCCACTCAATTACGGTTATCTATTATTCAAATTTATTTTAAAATTAATATTTAGGTTATACAAGATGACTCAAATGATCCTTTTTAAGTTTTGGCATAACCAGGGTTAAGAAAATAGATCGATTAATCATTATAGCATTGTCCGATTTGATTTCAATTTAATTTTTGAAGTTTATTTGATTTACTGTAAATTATTTTTTAAATTTTTCTTATGAATTGTTTTTTAAAAAAATAAATATATCTCACTCTATTACTGTTATCTATTATTCGAATATGATTAATATTTACTATTTCGCATATACAAGATAGCCAAATAATGTTCTTTATGGCTTGAACACAACCAGAATTAAGATAATATAATAACTAATAGCGTTAACGATTGTTCTGATTTAATTTTAATTTAATTTTTAGATATAATTTGTTTAACCCTAAATGATTTTTAAAAATATTTTAATGAATTATGTTTAAAAAAAATAGTCATATTACACTCAATTACAGTTATCTATAATTCAAATATAATTTAAAGTTATTATTTAGGTTATACAAGATGATTCAAATGATCCTTTTTATGTTTTGGACATAACCAGGATAAAGAAAATCGATTACTATTACCTATAGCTATTGTTCCGATATGATTTCAGTTTGATTTTTAGATATAATTTGTTTAATCCTAAATAATTTTTTAAAATATTTTGATGTATTGTGTTTCAAAAAAATAGTCATTTCTCACTCAATTACGGTTATCTATTATTCAAATTTATTTTAAAATAAATATTTAGGTTATACAAGATGACCCAAATGATCCTTTTTGAGTTTTGGACATAACCAGGGTAAAGAAAATAGAACAATTAATCATTATTGCATTGTCCGATTTGATTCCAATTTAATTTTTGAAGTTCATTTGATTTACTGTAAATTATTTTTAAAATTTTTCTTATGAATTGTTTTTTAAAAAAATAAATATATCTCACTCTATTACTGTTATCTATTATTCGAATATGATTTAAATTTACTATTTCGCATATACAAGATAGCCAAATAATGTTCTTTACGGCTTGAACACAACCAGAATTAAGAAAATATAATAGCTAATAGCGTTAACGATTGTTCCGATTTAATTTATAGATATAATTTGATTAACCCTAATTGATTTTTAAAAATATTTTAATGTATTGTGTTTAAAAAAAATAGTCATATCTCATTCAATTACGGTTATCTATTATTCAAATTTATTATAAAATTAATATTCAGGTAATACAAGATGACCCAAATGATCCTTTTTAAGTTTTGGACATAACGAGGATTAAGAAAATAGAACAATTAATCATTATAGCATTGTCCGATTTGATTCCAATTTAATTTTTGAAGTTGATTTGATATACTGTAAATTATTTTTAAAATTTTTCTTATGAATTGCTTTTTAAAATAATAATTATATTTCACTCTATTACAGTTATCTATTAATCGAATATATTTTAAATTTACTATTTCGCACAAGATAGCTAAATGATGTTTTTTACGGTTTGAACACAACCAGAGTTAAGAAAATATAATAACTAATAGCGTTAGCGATTGTTCTGATTTAATTTTAATTCAATTTTTAGGTAAAATTTGAATAACCCTAAATAATTTTTTTAACTATTTTGATCTATTGTGTTTAAAAAAAATTGTCATAACTCACTCAATTACGGTTATCTATTATTCAAATATAAATTAAAATTATTATTTAGGTTATACAAGATGACTGAAATGATCCCTTTTATGTTTTGGACATAACCAGGATAAAGAAAATAGATAACTATTACCTATAGCTATTGTTCCGATATGATTTCATTTTAATTTTTAGATATAATTTGTTTAACACTAAATAAATTTTTAAAATATTTTGATGTATTGTGTTTAAAAAAAATAGTCACATTTCACTCAATTACGGTTATCTATTATTCTAATTTATTTAAAAATTAATATTTAGGTTATACAAGATGACCCAAATGATCCTCTTTAAGTTTTGGACATAACCAGGGTTAAGAAAGTAGAACAGTTAATCATCATAGCATTGTCCGATTTGATTCCAATTTAATTTTTTAAGTTAATTTGATGTACTGTAAATTATTTTAAAAATTTTTCTTATGAATTGTTTTTTAAAAAAATAATCATATCTCATTCTATTACTGTTATCTATTATTCGAATATAATTTCAATTTACTATTTCGCATATACAAGATAGCCAAATGATGTTTTTTACGGTTTAAACACAACCAGAATTAAGAAAATATAATAAATAATAGCGTTAACGATTGTTCCGATTTAATTTTTAGATATAATTTGATTAACACTAAATGATTTTTTAAAAATATTTTAATGTATTGTGTTTAAAAAAAATAGTCATATTTCACTCAATTACGGTTATCTATTATTCAAATTTATTTTAAAATTAATATTTAGGTTATACAAGATGACCCAATTGATCCTTTTTAAGTTTTGGACATAACCAAGGTTAAGAAAATAGAA
The DNA here is from genome assembly GCF_022605725.1 of Anthonomus grandis grandis. Taxonomy (NCBI): domain Eukaryota; kingdom Metazoa; phylum Arthropoda; class Insecta; order Coleoptera; family Curculionidae; genus Anthonomus; species Anthonomus grandis. Next base: position 11,219,959 of record NC_065550.1, read on the forward strand.
CAATTAATCATTATAGCATTGTCCGATTTGATTCCAATTAAATTTTTGAAGTTGATTTGATATACTGTAAATTATTTTTAAAATTTTTCTTATAAATTGCTTTTTAAAAAAATAATTATATTTCACTCTATTACAGTTATCTATTATTCGAACATAATTTAAATTTACTATTTCGCATATACAAGATAGCCAAATGATGTTTTTTACGGTTTGAACACAACCAGAATTAAAAAAAATATAATAACTAATAGCGTTAAAGATTGTTCTAATTTAATTTGTAGATATAATTTGATTAACCCTAAATAATTTTTAAAAATATTTTGATGTATAGTGCTTAAAAAAAATAGTCATATCTCACTCAATTACGGTTATCTATTATTCAAATTTATTTTAAAATTAATATTTAGGTTATACAAGATGACCCAAATGATCCTTTTTAAGTTTTGGACATAACCAGGGTTAAGAAAGTAGAACAGTTAATCATCATAGCATTGTCCGATTTGATTCCAATTTAATTTTTTAAGTTAATTTGATGTACTGTAAATTATTTTTAAAATTTTTCTTATAAATTGTTTTTAAAAAAAATAATCATATCTCACTCTATTACTGTTATCTACTATTCGAATGTAATTTAAATTTACTATTTCGCATATACAAGATAGCCAAATGATGTTTTTTACGGTTTGAACACAACCAGAATTAGAAAAATATAATAACTAATAGCGTTAAAGATTGTTCCGATATAATTTTTAGATATAATTTGATTAACCCTAAATGATTTTTAAAAATATTTTGATGTATTGTGTTTAAAAAAATAGTCATATCTCACTCAATTACGGTTATCTATTATTCAAATATAATTTAAAATTATTATTTAGGTTATATAAGATGACTCACATGATGCTTTTTATATTTTGGACATAACCAGGGTTAAGAAAACAGAACAGTTAATCATTATAGCATTGCCCGAGTTGATTCCAATTTAATTTTTTAAGTTAATTTGATGTACTGTAAATTATTTTTAAAATTTTTCTTATAAATTGTTTTTAAAAAAAATAATCATATCTCACTCTATTACTGTTATCTACTATTCGAATGTAATTTAAATTTACTATTTCGCATATACAAGATAGCCAAATGATGTTTTTTACGGTTTGAACACAACCAGAATTAGAAAAATATAATAACTAATAGCGTTAAAGATTGTTCTAATTTAATTTGTAGATATAATTTGATTAACCCTAAATAATTTTTAAAAATATTTTGATGTATAGTGCTTAAAAAAAATAGTCATATCTCACTCAATTACGGTTATCTATTATTCAAATTTATTTTAAAATTAATATTTAGGTTATACAAGATGGCCCAAATGATCCTTTTTAAGTTTTGGACATAACCAGGGTTAAGAAAATAGAACGATTAATCATTATAGCATTTTCCGATTTGATTCTAATAATTTTTGAAGTTCATTTGATTTACTGTAAATTATTTTTAAAATTTCTCTTATGAATTGTTTTTTAAAAAAATAATTATATCTCTCTCTAATACTGTTAATTATTATTTGAATATTATTTAAATTTACTATTTCGCATAAACAAGATAGCCAAATGATGTTTTTTACGGTTTGAACACAACCAGAATTAAAAAATATATAATAACTAATAGCGTTAAAGATTGTTCTAATTTAATTTTAATTTAATTTGTAGATATAATTTGATTAACCCTAAATGATTTTTAAAAATATTTTGATGTATTGTGTTTAAAGAAAAAAGTCATATGTCACTCAATTAATAAAATTTATTTTAAAATTCATATTTAGATTATACAAGATGATCCAAATGATCCTTTTTAAGCTTTGGCATAACCAGGGTTAAGAAAATAGATCGATTAATCATTATAGCATTGTCCGATTTGATTCCAATTTAATTTTTGAAGTTCCTTTGATTTACTGTAAATTATTTTTAAAATTTTTCTTATGAATTGTTTTAAAAAAAAATAATTATACCCACTCTATTACTGTGATTTATTATTCGAATATGATTTAAATTTACTATTTCGCATATACAAGATAGCTAAATGATGTCTTTTACGGTTTGAACACAACGAGAATTAAGAAGATATAATAACTCTTCTCGTTAACGATTGTTCCGATTTCATTTTAATTTAATTTTTAGATATAATTTGATTAACCCTAAATGATTTTTAAAAATATTTTGATGTATTGTGTTTAAAAGAAATCGTCATATCTCACTCAATTACGGTTATCTATTATTCAAATATAATTTAAAATTATTATTTAGGTTATATAAGATGACTCACATGATCCTTTTTAAGTTTTGGACATAACCAGGGTTAGGAAAATAGAACAATTAATCATTATAGCATTGTGCGATTTGATTCCAATTTAATTTTTGAAGTTCATTTGATGTACTGTAATTTATTTTTAAAATTTTTCTTATGAATTGTTTTTTAAAAAAAAATATAATGTCTCACTCTATTACTGTTATCTATTATTCAAATATAATTTAAATTTACTATTTCGCATATACAAGATAGCCAAATGATGTTTTTTACGGTTTGAACACAACCAGAATTAAGAAAATGTAATAACTAATAGCGTTGGCGATTGTTCCGATTTAATTTTAATTCAATTTTTAGATATAATTTGATTAAATCTAAATGATTTTTTTAAATAATTTTATGTATTTTGTTTAAAAAAAATAGTCATATCTCACTCAATTGCGGTTATCTATTATTCAAATATAATTTAAAATAATTATTTAGGTTATACAAGATGACTCAAATGATCCTTTTTATGTTTTGGACATAACCAGGATAAAGAAAATCGATTACTATTACCTATAACTATTGTTCCGATATGATTTCAATTTAATATTTAGATATAATTTGATTAACCCTAAATGATTTTTAAAAATATTTTAATGTATTGTGTTTAAAAAAAATAGTCATATCTCACTGCATTATGGTTATTATCTATTCAAATATAATTTAAAATTAATATTTAGGTTATCAAGATGACTCAAATTATCCTTTTTAAGTTTTAGACATAACAAGAATAAAGGAAATCGATTACTATTACCTATAGTTATTGTTCCGATATGATTTCAATTTAATTTGTAGATATAATTTGCTTAACCCTAAGTAATTTTTTAGAGTATTTTGATGTATTGTGTTTAAAAAAAAAGTCATATCTCACTCAATTATGGTTATCTATTATTCAAATTTATTTTAAAATTAATATTTAGGTTATCAAGATGACTCAAATTATCCTTTTTAAGTTTTGGACATAACAAGAATAAAGAAAATTGAATACTATTACCTATAGCTTTTGTTCCGATATGATTTCAATTTAATTTTTAGATATAATTTGTTTAAACCTAAGTAATTTTTTGAAATAATTTGATGTATTGTGTTAAAAAAAATAGTCATATCTCACTCAATTACGGTTATCTATAATTCAAATTTATTTTAAAAGTTATATTTAGGTTATACAAGATGACCCAAATGATCCTTTTTAAGTTTTGGTCATAATCAGGGTTAAGAAAGTAGAACAATTAATCATTATAGTCTTATCTGATTTCATTCCAATTTAATTTTTGAAGTTCATTTAATGTACTGTAAATTATTTTTAAAATTTTTCTTAGGAATTGTTTTTTAAAGAAATCATCATATCTCACTCTATTACTGTAATCTATTATTCGAATATAATTTAAATTTACTATTTCGCATATACAAGATAGCCAAATGATGTCTTTTACGGTTTGAACACAACCAGAATTAAGAAAATATAATATACTAATAGCGTTAAAGATTGTTCCGATTTAATTTTTAGATATAATTTGATTAACCCTAAATGATTTTAAAAAATAGTTTTATGTATTATGTTTTAAAAAAAATAGTCATATCTCACTCAATTTCGGTTATCTATTATTCAAATATAATTTAAAACTATTATTTAGGTTACACAAGATGACTCAAATGATCCATTTTATGTTTTAGACATAACCAGGATAAAGAAAATCGATTACTATTACCTATAGCTATTGTTCCGATATGATTTTAATTTAATTTTTAAATATAATTTGTTTAACCCTAAATAATTTTTTAAAATTTTTTAATGTATTGTGTTTTAAAAAAATAGTCATATCTCACTCAATTACGGTTATCTATTTTTCAAATTTGTTTTAAGATTAATATTTGGGTTATACAAGATGACCCAAATGATCCTTTTTAAGTTTTGGACATAACCAGGGTTAAGAAAATAGAACGATTAATCATTATAGTCCGATTTGATTCCAATTTAATTTTTGAAGTTCATTTGATTTACTGTAAATTATTTTTAAAATTTTTCTTATGAATTGTTTTTTAAAAAAATAATTATATCTCACTCTATTACTGTTATTTATTATTCGAATATAATTTACATTTACTATTTCGCATATACAAGACGTCTAAATGTTGTTTTTTAAGGTTTGAACACAAACAGAATTAAGAAAATATAATAACTCTTCGCGTTATCGATTGTTCCGATTTAATTTTAATTTAATTTTTAGATATAATTAGATTAAGTCTAAATGATTTTTAAAAATATTTTGATGTATTCTGTTAAAAAAAAATAGTCATATCTCACTCAATTACGGTTATCTATTATTCAAATTTATTTTAAAATTAATACTTAGGTTATACAAGATGACTCGAATGATCCTTTTTAAGTTTTGGACATAACCAGGGTTGAGAAAATAGAACAATTAATCATTATAGCATTGTCCGATTTGATTCCAATTTAATTTTTGAAGTTCATTTGATGTACTGTAATGAATTTTTAAAATTTTTCTTATGAATTGTTATTAAAAAAAATTATTATATCTCACTCTATTACTGTTATTTATTATTCGAATATAATTTACGTTTACTATTTCGCATATACGAGATAGCCAAATGATGTTTTTTATGATTTGAACACAACCAGAATTAAGAAAATATAATAACTCTTAGTTTAAATTTACTATTTCGCATATACAAGATAGCCAAATGATGTTTTTTACGGTTTGAACATAACCAGAATTAAGAAAATATAATAACTAATAGCGTTAAAGATTGTTCCGATTTAATTTTAATTTATTTTTCAGATATAATTTGATTAACCCTAAATGATTTTTAAAAATATTTTGATGTATTGTGTTTAAAAAAAACAGTCATGTCTCACTCAATTACGGTTATCTATTATTCAAATTTATTTTAAAATTAATATTTAGGTTATACAAGATGACCCAATTGATCCTTTTTAAGTTTTGGACATAACCAGGGTTAAGAAAATAGAACAATTAATCATTATAGCATTGTCCGATTTGATTCCAATTTAATTTTTGAAGTTCATTTGATGTACTGTAAATTATTTTTAAAATTTTTCTAATGAATTGTTTTTTAAAAAAAATAATCATATCTCACTCTATTACTGTTATCTATTATTCGAATATAATATACATTTACTATTTCGCATATACAAGATAGCCAAATGATGCTTTTTACGGTTTGAACACAAACAGAATTAAGAAAATATACTAACTAATAGCGTTAACGATTGTTCCGATTTAATTTTAAATTAATTTTTAGATATAATTTGATTAACCCTAAATAATTTTTAAAAATATTTTGATGTATTGTGTTTTAAAAAAATAGTCATATCTTACTCAATTACGGTTATCTATTATTCAAATTGATTTTAAAATAATATTTAGGTTATACAAGATGACTCAAATGATCCTTTTTAAGTTTTGGACATAACCAGGGTTAAGAAAATAGAACGATTAATCATTATAGCATTCTCCGATTTGATTCCAATCTAATTTTTGAAGTTCATTTGATTTACTGTAAATTATTTTTAAAATTTCTCTTATGAATTGTTTTTTAAAAAAATAATTATATCTCTCTAATACTGTTAATTATTATTTGAATATAATTTATTTACTATTTCGCATAAACAAGATAGCCAAATTATGTTTTTTACGGTTTGAATAAATAAATAAATAAATAATATCTTTATTTAGCAAGAAGCTACATTCAATAAAAACATAGGTGAAAAATAAACTAAAAGTGTAAATTGGCTATAACTGTATCAGGACCTCCGGTTTGTCCATGGATGGTCTCGGTAATCCAGAAACAGCATCCCGGTTCCAGAAATATCCTGTCAGAGGTAGACCATAAATTAAAACTAGACTTAACCTAAACATTATTTCCTTGCCCTACTTATTGAAAGCACAGTTAATTATTGTTTGCCTTATAGTAATAAAAATAATGTCGACTCAGGTTGATCGAGTCGATTCGGTTGCAATCAGCCGATGACACACATTTGGAACTTGGTTGACCTTGCCGACTAGACACATTGGTCCCCCCGTGTAATACTTAGAAAGGCTTCGGCAGTTCCAAGAAGCTGTAACCAGTATCCCGGTTGGCCCAAAAATACCCAGTCAACAGATAAACCAACAATCAAGATGATGATTGGAGCGGAAACAATGCATACTATAGTAAAACTTAATAAACTACATAATTAAAATAAAATAACAAACACAATTTTACTTATTCATAATAAATTTTCTCAAGAGCCCTCTGAATTGATTTAAAGTAATACAATTTTTGATGTTAGCAGGCAAGTTGTTAAATAGTATTAAACCTTTGTATAGAACTGAATTATGCATTTGGGTTGTGTTACATCTGTCGGCTAGTATGAAGTCTATACGATTTCTCGTATTATAGTTATGTGTATCTCCAAAAACTCTTAATTTATTACAAATATAATCGGGGAGCATCTGATGTTTTAATTTAAAAATAAACAAATAAACGTTATACAAAATTCTTTGATGTACAGACAACATATCTAGGACACCCAACATAGAGATAACAGGCGTGTAACGGTTACAATTTAGAATCAGTCTCATAGCTCTATTTTGAATTCTTTCCAGTTGGTCAATTCTATACTGTGGCAAGTTAAACAATAATGTTGAACAGAACTGTAAATGAGGAAGAGCAATGGCGTTGTAAAGTTTTAATTTGATGTACATTGACAAATTTTTTCCAATTCTTGTGATAAATCCAACTTTTTTTAAAAATTTCCCCATTACATAATCTGCATGAGCATGGAAATTCAGATTGGCATCGAAAATTGTTCCCAAATATTTAATTTCTTTGTCGTACAAAATACTTTCCCCATTCACAGAAATCTGTACATTGCCCATGTCTATAGAACTTAATCTAGATCTCTTGCCAAATATACAAAACTTGGATTTACTTGCATTTAAACTTAGTTTATTTCTACAGAGCCAGATGAATAAGTTATTGAGTTCAACGTTCATGACCTGTTGCAGTTGATGAATGTCTTTACCCACCACATATAACATTGTATCGTCCGCAAACAACACCACATTACACCCCCGCACTACCTCCACCATATCGTTAACATACAATAAAAATAGCAAGGGGCCCAAGACCGTTCCCTGCGGTACACCATGCTTTACATTAACACTTTCAGATGAACTATTTTTGTACATGACTCGCTGAACTCTACCACTTAGATAAGATTGAAACCACTTCAATACATTATTTTTAAGGCCTAACCGTTCTAATTTCCTAATTAACATTTCTCTACTCACGGTTTCAAACGCTCTCTTAAAATCCAAAAATACAGCAAGTACTAGATTATCAGAGTCAAGGGCCTTGAGAAAATTATCAACTGTATTAATAATGACAGACTCGCATGAATGATTCTCACGGAACCCCGATTGGTTAGGCACAACTATTTTATTTTTATTACAATGTTCGAGTAGCTGTTCCTTAACACATACTTCAAGGAGCTTCTCATAAATAGGTACGGTGTTAATTGGCCGAAATTCATTACACAATTTAGTGTTTTGCACTTTTGGAACAGGAACAACAGTAGAAAGTTTCCAGGCTTGCGGAAAAATCCCAGTACTTAAGGATGTATTGATAATATCCAGAAGACGATCACCCACAACATAAGCAACATCGCAAAGAACCTGCTTGGAGATGCCACTCTCCCCACCACCAACGTTTTTTAGATTTTTAAGTATTTCCTTCATTTTAGTCATCGAAACTTTATTAAATTGTGTCAAGGTTTTCTGGACTGAAGGTGGTTCAATGAAATATGTTTGGCCATTTGCTGCTGGTGGAATATCTGCAAGAATAAGATCAATACTATTCACGAAATAACTATTAAATCTATGTGCAATATCATCCTCCTGTGTAATGATTTCATTTTCAAACTTTATTTCATTAGGCATGTTTTGGTTTTTTCCTGGCAAAAGCGTCTTCAGATTTTTCCAGAGTTCTTTTTGATTATTTTTATTTAGATCTATAGTATTCGCAAAAAATCTATCCTTTTCTACTCTTATCTTGCTTACTATGTTATTTCTTATAGCTTTATATTCATTCCAAACGTAATAACTAATAGCGTTGGCGATTGTTCCGATTTAATTTTAATTCAATTTTTAGATATAATTTGATTAAATCTAAATGATTTTTTAAAATAGTTTTATGTATTTTGTTTAAAAAAAATAGTCATATCTCACTCAATTGCGGTTATCTATTATTCAAATATAATTTAAAATTATTATTTAGGTTATATAAGATGACTCAAATGATCCTTTTTATGTTTTGGACATAACCAGGATAAAGAAAATCGATTACTATTACCTATAACTATTGTTCCGATATGATTTCAATTTAATTTTTAGATATAATTTGATTAACCCTAAATGATTTTTAAAAATATTTTAATGTATTGTGTTTAAAAAAAATAGTCATATCTCACTCAATTACGGCTATCTATTATTCAAATTTATTTTAAAATTAATATTTAGGTTATACAAGATGACCCAAATGATCCTTTTTAAGTTTTGGAAATAACCAGGGTTTAGAAAATAGAACAATTAATCATTATAGCATTGTCCGATTTGATTCCAATTTAATTTTTGAAGTTCGTTTGATGTACTGTAAATTATTTTTAAAATTTTTCTTATGAATTTTTTTTTTTAATTATTATATCTCACTCTATTACTGTTATCTATTATTCGAATATAATTTAAATTTTCTATTTCGCATATACAAGATAGCCAAATGATGTTTTTTACGGTTTGAACACAACCAGAGTTAGGAAAATGTAATAACTAATAGCGTTGGCAATTGTTCCAATTTAATTTTAATTCAATTTTTAAATATAATTTGATTAACCCTAAATGATTTTTAAAAATAGTTTTATCTAATATGTTTAAAAAAAATAGTCATATCTTACTGAATTACAGTTATCTATTATTCAAATATATTTTAAAATTAATATTTAGGTTATCAAGATGACTCAAATGATCCTCTTTAAGTTTTGGACATAACCAGAATAAAGAAAATCGATTTCTATTACCTATAGCTATTGTTCCGATATGATTTTAATTTAATTTTTAGATATAATTTGTTTAACCCTAAGTAATATTTTAAAATATTTTGATGTATTGTGTTTAAAAAAAAATAGTCATATCTCACTCAATTACGGTTATCTATTATTCAAATTTATTTTAAAATTATTATTTAGGTTATACAAGGTGACCCAAATGATCCTTTTTAAGTTTTTGACATAACCAGGGTTAAGAAAACAGAACAGTTAATCATTATAGCATTGCCCGATTTGATTGCAATTTAATTTTTGAAGTTCATTTGATGTACTGTAAATTATTTTTAAAATTTTTCTTATGAATTGTTTTTTAAAAAAATTATTATATCTCACTCTATTACTGTTATTTAATATTCGAATATAATTTACATTTACTATTTCGCATATACAAGATAGCCAAATGATGCTTTTTACGGTTTGAGCACAAACAGAATTATGAAAATATAATAACTAATAGCGTTAACGATTGTTCCGATTCAATTTTAAATTAATTTTTAGATATAATTTGATTAACCCTAAATGATTTTTAAAAATATTTGGTGTATTGTGTTTAAAGAAAAAAGTCATATCTCACTCAATTACGGTTATCTATTATTCAAATATATTTTAAAATTCATATTTAGATTATACAAGATGACCCAAATGATCCTTTTTAAGTTTTGGACATAACCAGGGTAAAGAAAATAGAACAATTAATCATTATAGCATTGTCCGATTTCATTCCAATTTAATTTTTGAAGTTCATTTGATGTATTGTAAATTATTTTTAAAATTTTTCTGAAGTATTGTTAAAAAAAAAAATAATCATATTTCACACTATTACTGTTATCTATTATTCCAATATATTTTAAATTTACTATTTCGCATAGACGAGATAGCCAAATGATGTTTTTTACGGTTTGAACACAACCAGAGTTAAGAAAATATAAAAACTAATAGCAATAACGATTTTTTCGATTTAATTTTAATTTAATTTTTAGATATAATTTGATTAACCCTAAATGATTTTTAAAAATATTTTAATGTTTTGTGTTTAAAAAAAAAGTCATATCTCACTTAATTACGGTTATCTATTATTCAAATTTATTTTAAAATTAATATTTAGGTTATCAAGATGACCCAAATGATCCTTTTTAAGGTTTGGACATAACGAAGGTTAAGAAAATAGAACAATTAATCATTAATAGCATTGTCCGATTTGAATCCAATTTAGTCTTTGAAGTTCATTTGATGTACTGTAAATTATTTTTTAAATTTTTCTTATGAATTGTATTTTAAAAAAATAATTATATCTCACTCTATTACTGTTATCTATTTTTCGAATATAATTTAAATTTACTACTTCGCATATAGAAGATAGCTAAATGATGTTTTTTACGGTTTGAACGCAACCAGAGTTAAGAAAATATAAAAACTAATAGCGTTAGCGATTGTTCCGATTTAATTTTAATTCAATTTTTAGATAAAATTTGTATTGTGTTTAAAAGAAATAGTCATATCTCATTCAATTACGGTTATCTATTATTCAAATATAATTTAAAATTATTATTTAGGTTTTACAAGATGACTCAAATGATCCTTTTTAAGTTTTGAACATAACCAGGGTTAAGAAAATAGAGCGATTAATCATTATAGTGTCGTCCGATTTGATTCCAATTCAATTTTTGAAGTTCATTTGATTTACTGTAAATTATTTTTAAAATTTTTCTTATGAATTGTTTTAAAAAAAAAATAATTATATCTCACCCTATTACTGTTAACTATTATTCGAATATGATTCAAATTTACTATTTTGCATATACAAGAAAGCCAAATGATGTTCTTTATGGTTTGAACACAACCAGAATTAAGAAGATATAATAACTATTAGCATTAACGATGGTTCCGATGTAATTTTAATTTAATTTTTAGATATAATTTGATTAAATAAAGTTCATTTAATGTACCCTAAATTATTTTTAAAATTTTTCTTATGAATTGTTTTTAAAAAAAATTATTATATCTCACTCTATTACTGTTATCTATTATTCGAATATAATATAGATTTACTATTTCGCATATACAAGATAGCCAAATGATGTTCTTTACGGTCTGAACACAACCAGAATTAAGAAAATATAATAACTAATAGCACTAACGATTGTTCCGATTTAATTTTAATTTAACTTTTAGATATAATTTAATTAACCCTAAATGATTTTTAAAAATATTTTAATCATATATTCAAAAATATTTTAATGTATTGTCTTTAAAAAAATAGTCATATCTCACTTAATTACGGTTATCTATTATTCAAATTTATTTTAAAATTAATATTTAGATTATACAAGATGACCCAAATGATCCTTTTTAAGGTTTGGACATAACGAAGGTTAAGAAAATAGAATAATTAATCATTAATAGCATTTTCCGATTTGAATCCAATTTAATCTTTGAAGTTCATTTGATGTACTGTAAATTATTTTTTAAATTTTTCTTATGAATTGTATTTTAAAAAAATAATTATATCTCACTCTTTTACTGTTATCTATTCGAATATAATTTAAATTTATTATTTCGCATATACAAGATAGCCAAATGATGTTTTTTACGGTTTGAACACAACCAGAATTAAGAAAATATATTAACTAATAGCAATGACGATTTTTTCGATTTAATTTTAATTCAATTTTTAGACATATTTTGATAAACCCTAAATGATTTTTAAAAATATTTTAATGTATTGTCTTTAAACAAAATAGCCATATCTCACTTAACTACGGTTATCTTATAATATATATGTTATTGAAATTTATTTTAAAATTAATATTTAGGTTATACAAGATGACCCAAATGATCCTTTTTAAGTTTTGGACATAACCAGGCTTAAGAAAATAGAACAATTAATCATTAATAGCATTGTCCGATTTGCTTCCAATTTAATTTTTGAAGTTCAATTGATGTACTGTAAATTATTCTTAAAATTTTTCTTATGAATTGTTTTTAAAGAAAATAATTATATCTCACTCTATTACTGTTATCTGTTATTCGAATATAATTTAAATTTACTATTTCGCATTTACAAGATAGCCAAATGATGTTCTTTACGGTTTGAACACAACCAGAATTAAGAAAATATAATAACTAATAGCACTAACGATTGTTCCGATTTAATTTTAATTTAATTTTTAGATATAATTTAATTAACCCTAAATGATTTTTAAAAATATTTTGATCATATATTCAAAAATATTTTAATGTATTGTCTTTAAAAAAATAGTCATATCTCACTTAATTACGGTTATCTATTAAGCAAATTTATTTTAAATTTAATATTTAGGTTATCAAGATGACCCAAATGATCCTTTTCAAGTTTTGGACATAACCAGGGTTAAGAAAATAGAACAATTAAACATTATAGCATTGTGCGATTTGATTCCAATTTAATTTTTGAAGTTCAATTGATGTACTGTAAATTATTCTTAAAATTTTTCTTATGAAATGTTTTTAAAAAAAATTATTATATCTCACTCTATTACTGTTATCTATTATACGAATATGATTTAAATTTAATATTTCGCATATACAAGATAGCCAAATGATGTTCTTTAAGGTTTGAACACAACCAGAATTGAGAAAATATAATAAATAATAGCGTTAAAGATTGTTCCGATTTAATTTTAATTTAATTTTTAGATATAATTTGATTAACCCTAAATGATTTTTAAAAATATTTTGATGTATTGTGTTTAAAAAAAATAGTCATATCTCACTAAATTACGGTTATCTATTATTCAAATTTATTTTAAAATTAATATTTAGATTATACAAGATGACCCAAATGATCCTTTTTAAGTTTGGACATAACCAGAATAAAAAAAATCGATTATTTTTAAAATTTTTCTTATGAATTGTTTTTTAAAAAAAAATATTATATCTCACTCTATTGCTGTTATTTATTATTCGAATATAATTTATATTTACTATTTCGCATATACAAGACGTCCAAATGATGTTTTTTAAGGTTTGAACACATTCAGAATTAAGAAAATATAATAACTAATAGCGTTAACGATTGTTCCGATTTAATTTTAATTTAATTTTTAGATATAATTTGATAAACCCTAAATGATTTTTAAAAATATTTTGATGTATTGTGTTTGAAGAAAAAAGTCATATCTCACTCAATTACGGTAATCTATTATTCAAAATTATTTTAAAATTAATATTTAGGTTATACAAGATGACTCAAATGATCCTTTTTAAGTTTTGGACATAACCAGGGTTAAGAAAATAGAACAATTAATCATTATAGCATTGTCCGATTTGATTCCAATTTAATCTTTGAAGTTCATTTGATGTACTGTAAATTATTTTTAAAATGTTTCCAATGAATTGTTTTTTAAAAAAATATATTATATCTCACTCTATTACTGTTATTTATTATTCGAATATAATTTACATTTATTATTTCGCATATACAAGATAGCCAAATGATGTTCTTTACGGTTTGAACAGAACCAGAATTAAGAAAATATAATAAGTAATAGCGTTAACGATTGTTCCGATTTAATTTTAATTTAATTTTTAGATATAATTTTATTAACCCTAAATGATTTCTAAATATATTTTGATCTATTGTGTTTAAAAAAATAGTCATATCTCACTCAATTACGGTTATCTATTATTATTATTCAAATTTATTTTAAAATTAATATTTAGATTATACAAGATGACCCAAATGATCCTTTTTAAGTTTTGGACATAACCAGGGTTAAGAAAATAGAACAATTAATCATTATAGCATTGTCCGATTTGATTCCCATTTAGTCTTTAAAGTTCATTTGATGTACTGTTTATTATTTTTATTATATCTCACTCTATTACTGTTATCTATTTTCCGAATATAATTTAAATTTACTATTTCACATATACAAGATAGCCAAATGATGTTTTTTACGGTTTGAACACAACCAATGTTAAGAATATTTAATAACTAATAGCGTTGGCGATTGTTCCGGTTTAATTTTAATTCAATTTTTAGATATAATTTGATTAACCCTAAATGATTTTCAAAAATATTTTAATGTATTGTCTTTAAAAAAAATAGCCATATCTCACTTAACTACGGTTATCTATTATTGAAATTTATTTAAAATTTAATATTTAGGTTATACAAGATGACCCAAATGATCCTTTTTAAGTTTTGGACATAACCAGGGTTTTGAAAATAGAACAATTAAACATTATAGCATTGTCCGATTTGATTTCAATTTAATTTTTTAATGTAGTGTGTTTTAAAAAAATAATCATATCTCACTCTATTACTGTTATCTAATATTCGAATATGATTTAAATTTAATATCTCGCATATACAAGATAGCTAAATGATGTTCTTTACGGTTTGAACAGAACCAGAATTAAGAAAATATAATAACTAATAGCAATAACGATTTTTTCGATTTAAATTTAATTTAATTTTTAGATATAATTTGATTAACCCTAAATGATTTTTAAAAATATTTTAATGTATTGTGTTTAAAAAAAAAGTCATATCTCACTTAATTACGGTTATCTATTATTCAAATTTATTTTGAAATTAATATTTAGGTTATCAAGATGACCCAACTGATCCTTTTTAAGGTTTGGACATAACGAAGGTTAAGAAAATAGAACAATTAATCATTAATAGCATTGTCCGATTTGAATCCAATTTAGTCTTTGAAGTTCATTTGATGTACTCTAAATTATTTTTTAAATTTTTCTTATGAATTGTATTTTAAAAAAATAATTATATCTCACTCTATTACTGTTATCTATTCGAATATAATTTAAATTTATTATTTCGCATACACAAGATAGCCAAATGATGTTTTTTACGGTTTGAACACAACCAGAATTAAGAAAATATAATAACTAATAGCACTAACGATTGTTCCGATTTAATTTTAATTTAATTTTTAGATATAATTTAATTAACCCTAAATGATTTTTAAAAATATTTTGATCATATATTCAAAAATATTTTAATGTATTGTCTTTAAAAAAATAGTCATATCTCACTTAATTACGGTTATCTATTGAGCAAATTTATTTTAAAATTAATATTTAGGTTATCAAGATGACCCAAATGATCCTTTTTAAGTTTTGGACATAACCAGGGTTAAGAAAATAGAACAATTAATCATTAATAGCATTGTCCGATTTGATTCCAATTTAATTTTTGAAGTTCAATTGATGTACTGTAAATTATTCTTAAAATTTTTCTTATGAATTGTTTTTAAAAAAATAAATTATATCTCACTCTATTACTGTTATCTGTTATTCGAATATAATTTAAATTTACTATTTCGCATATACAAGATAGCCAAATGATGTTCTTTACGGTTTGAACACAACCAGAATTAAGAAAATATAATAACTAATAGCACTAACGATTGTTCCGATTTAATTTTAATTTAATTTTTAGATATAATTTAATTAACCCTAAATGATTTTTAAAAATATTTTGATCATATATTCAAAAATATTTTAATGTATTGTCTTTAAAAAAATAGTCATATCTCACTTAATTACGGTTATCTATTAAGCAAATTTATTTTAAAATTAATATTTAGGTTATCAAGATGACCCAAATGATCCTTTTTAAGTTTTGGACATAACCAGGGTTTTGAAAATAGAACAATTAAACATTATAGCATTGTCCGATTTGATTTCAATTTAATCTTTGAAGTTCATTTGATGTACTGTAAATTATTTTTAAAATTTTTCTAATGAATTGTTTTTTAAAAAAATAATCATATCTCACTCTATTACTGTTATCTATTATTCTAATATGATTTAAATTTAATATTTCGCATATACAAGATAGCCAAATGATGTTCTTTACGGTTTGAACACAACCAGAATTAAGAAAATATAATAACTAATAGCAATAACGATTTTTACGATTTAATTTTAATTTAATTTTTAGATATAATTTGATTAACCCTAAATGGTTTTTAAAAATATTTTAATGTATTGTGTTTAAAAAAAAAGTCATAACTCACTTAATTACGGTTATCTATTATTCAAATTTATTTTAAAATTAATATTTAGGTTATCAAGATGACCCAAATAATCCTTTTAAAGGTTTGGACATAACGAAGGTTAAGAAAATAGAATAATTAATCATTAATAGCATTGTCCGATTTGAATCCAATTTAATCTTTGAAGTTCATTTGATGTACTGTAAATTATTTTTTAAATTTTTCTTATGAATTGTATTTTAAAAAAATAATTATATCTCACTCTATTACTGTTATCTATTCGAATATAATTTAAATTTATTATTTCGCATATACAAGATAGCCAAATGATGTTTTTTACGGTTTGAACACAACCAGAATTAAGAAAATATAATAACTAATAGCAATAACGATTTTTTCGATTTAATTTTAATTCAATTTTTAGACATAATTTGATAAACCCTAAATGATTTTTAAAAATATTTTAATGTATTGTCTTTAAACAAAATAGCCATATCTCACTTAACTACGGTTATTTTATAATATATATGTTATTGAAATTTATTTTAAAATTAATATTTAGGTTATACAAGATGACCCAAATGATCCTTTTTAAGTTTTGGACATAACCAGGGTTAAGAAAATAGAACAATTAATCATTAATAGCATTGTCCGATTTGCTTCCAATTTAATTTTTGAAGTTCAATTGATGTACTGTAAATTATTCTTAAAATTTTTCTTATGAATTGTTTTTAAAAAAAATAATTATATCTCACTCTATTACTGTTATCTGTTATTCGAATATAATTTAAATTTACTATTTCGCATTTACAAGATAGCCAAATGATGTTCTTTACGGTTTGAACACAACCAGAATTAAGAAAATATAATAACTAATAGCACTAACGATTGTTCCGATTTAATTTTAATTTAATTTTTAGATATAATTTAATTAACCCTAAATGATTTTTAAAAATATTTTGATCATATATTCAAAAATATTTTAATGTATTGTCTTTAAAAAAATAGTCATATCTCACTTAATTACTGTTATCTATTAAGCAAATTTATTTTAAAATTAATATTTAGGTTATCAAGATGACCCAAATGATCCTTTTTAAGTGTTGGTCATAACCAGGGGTAAGAAAATAGAACAATTAAACATTATAGCATTGTCCGATTTGATTCCAATTTAATTTTTTAATGTATTATGTTTTAAAAAAATAATCATATCTCACTCTATTACTGTTATTTATTATTCGAATATAATTTAAATTTACTATTTCGCATATAGAAGATAGCCAAATGATGTTTTTCACGGTTTGAACAGAACCAGAATTAAGAAAATATAATAAATAATAGCGTTAACGATTGTTCCGATTTAATTTTAATTTAATTTTTAGATATAATTTGATTAACCCTAAATGATTTCTAAATATATTTTGATGTATTGTGTTTAAAAAAATAGTCATATCTCACTCAATTACGGTTATCTATTATTCAAATTTATTTTAAAATTAATATTTAGATTATACAAGATGACCCAAATGATCCTTTTTAAGGTTTGGACATAACGAAGGTTAAGAAAATAGAACAATTAATCATTAATAGCATTGTCCGATTTGAATCCAATTTAGTCTTTGAAGTTCATTTGATGTACTGTAAATTATTTTTTAAATTTTTCTTATGAATTGTATTTTAAAAAAATAATTATATCTCACTCTATTACTGTTATCTATTCGAATATAATTTAAATTTATTATTTCGCATATACAAGATAGCCAAATGATGTTTTTTACGGTTTGAACACAACCAGAGTTAAAAAAATGTCGTAACTAATAGCGTTGGCGATTGTTCCGATTTAATTTTAATTCAATTTTTAGACATCATTTGATTAACCCTAAATGATTTTTAAAAATGTTTTAATGTATTGTCTTTAAAAAAAATAGCCATATCTCACTTAACTACGGTTATCTATTATTGAAATTTATTTTAAAATTAATATTTAGGTTATACAAGATGACCCAAATGATCCTTTTTAAGTTTTGGACATAACCAGGGTTTAGAAAATAGAACAATTAAACATTATAGCATTGTCCGATTTGATTTCAATTTAATTTTTTAATGTATTGTGTTTTAAAAAAATAATCATACCTCACTCTATTACTGTTATCTATTTTTCGAATATAATTTAAATTTACTACTTCGCATATAGAAGATAGCTAAATGATGTTTTTTACGGTTTGAACACAACCAGAGTTAAGAAAATATAAAAACTAATAGCGTTAGCGATTGTTCCGATTTAATTTCAATTCAATTTTTAGATAAAATTTGTATTGTGTTTAAAAGAAATAGTCATTTCTCATTCAATTACGGTTATCTATTATTCAAATATAATTTAAAATTATTATTTAGGTTTTACAAGATGACTCAAATGATCCTTTTTAAGTTTTGAACATAACCAGGGTTAAGAAAATAGAGCGATTAATCATTATAGCGTTGTCCGATTTGATTCCAATTCAATTTTTGAAGTTCATTTGATTTACTGTAAATTATTTTTAAAATTTTTCTTATGAATTGTTTTAAAAAAAAAATAATTATATCTCACCCTATTACTGTTAACTATTATTCGAATATGATTCAAATTTACTATTTCGCATATACAAGAAAGCCAAATGATGTTCTTTACGGTTTGAACACAACCAGAATTAAGAAAATATAATAACTATTAGCATTAACGATGGTTCCGATGTAATTTTAATTTAATTTTTAGATATAATTTGATTAAATAAAGTTCATTTAATGTACCCTAAATTATTTTTAAAATTTTTCTTATGAATTGTTTTTAAAAAAAATTATTATATCTCACTCTATTACTGTTATCTATTATTCGAATATAATATAGATTTACTATTTCGCATATACAAGATAGCCAAATGATGTTCTTTACGGTTTGAACACAACCAGAATTAAGAAAATATAATAACTAATAGCACTAACGATTGTTCCGATTTAATTTTAATTTAATTTTTAGATATAATTTAATTAACCCTAAATGATTTTTAAAAATATTTTAATCATATATTCAAAAATATTTTAATGTATTGTCTTTAAAAAAATAGTCATATCTCACTTAATTACGGTTATCTATTATTCAAATTTATTTTAAAATTAATATTTAGATTATACAAGATGACCCAAATGATCCTTTTTAAGTTTTGGACATAACCAGAATAAAGAAAACCGATTATTTTTAAAATTTTTCTAATGAATTGTTTTTTAAAAAAATAATCATATCTCACTCTATTACTGTTATCTATTATTCTAATATGATTTAAATTTAATATTTCACATATACAAGATAGCCAAATGATGTTCTTTACGGTTTGAACACAACCAGAATTAAGAAAATATAATAACTAATAGCAATAACGATTTTTACGATTTAATTTTAATTTAATTTTTAGATATAATTTGATTAACCCTAAATGGTTTTTAAAAATATTTTAATGTATTGTGTTTAAAAAAAAAGTCATATCTCACTTAATTACGGTTATCTATTATTCAAATTTATTTTAAAATTAATATTTAGGTTATCAAGATGACCCAAATAATCCTTTTTAAGGTTTGGACATAACGAAGGTTAAGAAAATAGAATAATTAATCATTAATATCATTGTCCGATTTGAATCCAATTTAATCTTTGAAGTTCATTTGATGTACTGTAAATTATTTTTTAAATTTTTCTTATGAATTGTATTTTAAAAAAATAATTATATCTCACTCTATTACTGTTATCTATTCGAATATAATTTAAATTTATTATTTCGCATATACAAGATAGCCAAATGATGTTTTTTATGGTTTGAACACAACCAGAATTAAGAAAATATAATAACTAATAGCAATAACGATTTTTTCCATTTAATTTTAATTCAATTTTTAGACATAATTTGATAAACCCTAAATGATTTTTAAAAATATTTTAATGTATTGTCTTTAAACAAAATAGCCATATCTCACTTAACTACGGTTATCTTATAATATATATGTTATTGAAATTTATTTTAAAATTAATATTTAGGTTATACAAGATGACCCAAATGATCCTTTTTAAGTTTTTGACATAACCAGGGTTAAGAAAATAGAACAATTAATCATTAATAGCATTGTCCGATTTGCTTCCAATTTAATTTTTGAAGTTCAATTGATGTACTGTAAATTATTCTTAAAATTTTTGTTATGAATTGTTTTTAAAAAAAATAATTATATCTCACTCTATTACTGTTATCTGTTATTCGAATATAATTTAAATTTACTATTTCGCATTTACAAGATAGCCAAATGATGTTCTTTACGGTTTGAACACAACCAGAATTAAGAAAATATAATAACTAATAGCACTAACGATTGTTCCGATTTAATTTTAATTTAATTTTTAGATATAATTTAATTAACCCTAAATGATTTTTAAAAATATTTTGATCATATATTCAAAAATATTTTAATGTATTGTCTTTAAAAAAATAGTCATATCTCACTTAATTACTGTTATCTATTAAGCAAATTTATTTTAAAATTAATATTTAGGTTATCAAGATGACCCAAATGATCCTTTTTAAGTTTTGGACATAACCAGGGTTAAGAAAATAGAACAATTAAACATTATAGCATTGTGCAATTTGATTCCAATTTAATTTTTGAAGTTCAATTGATGTACTGTAAATTATTCTTAAAATTTTTCTTATGAAATGTTTTTAAAAAAAAATATTATATCTCACTCTATTACTGTTATCTATTATTCGAATATGATTTAAATTTAATATTTCGCATATACAAGATAGCCAAATGATGTTCTTTAAGGTTTGAACACAACCAGAATTGAGAAAATATAATAAATAATAGCGTTAAAGATTGATCCGATTTAATTTTAATTTAATTTTTAGATATAATTTAATTAACCCTAAATGATTTTTAAAAATATTTTGATCATATATTCAAAAATATTTTAATGTATTGTCTTTAAAAAAATAGTCATATCTCACTTAATTACTGTTATCTATTAAGCAAATTTATTTTAAAATTAATATTTAGGTTATCAAGATGACCCAAATGATCCTTTTTAAGTTTTGGACATAACCAGGGTTAAGAAAATAGAACAATTAAACATTATAGCATTGTGCGATTTGATTCCAATTTAATTTTTGAAGTTCAATTGATGTACTGTAAATTATTCTTAAAATTTTTCTTATGAAATGTTTTTAAAAAAAATTATTATATCTCACTCTATTACTGTTATCTATTATTCGAATATGATTTAAATTTAATATTTCGCATATACAAGATAGCCAAATGATGTTCTTTAAGGTTTGAACTCAACCAGAATTGAGAAAATATAATAAATAATAGCGTTAAAGATTGATCCGATTTAATTTTAATTTAATTTTTAGATATAATTTGATTAACCCTAAATGATTTTTAAAAATATTTTGATGTATTGTGTTTAAAAAAAATAGTCATATCTCACTAAATTACGGTTATCTATTATTCAAATTTATTTTAAAATTAATATTTAGATTATACAAGATGACCCAAATGATCCTTTTTAAGTTTTGGTCATAACCAGGGTTAAGAAAATAGAACAATTAAACATTATAGCATTGTCCGATTTGATTCCAATTTAATTTTTTAATGTATTGTGTTTTAAAAAAATAATCAGATCTCACTCTATTACTGTTATTTATTATTCGAATATAATTTAAATTTACCATTTCGCATATAGAAGATAGCCAAATGATGTTTTTCACGGTTTGAACACAACCAGAATTAAGAAAATATAATAAATAATAGCGTTAACGATTGTTCCGATTTAATTTTAATTTAATTTTTAGATATAATTTGATTAACCCTAAATGATTTCTAAATATATTTTGATGTATTGTGTTTAAAAAAATAGTCATATCTTACTCAATTACGGTTATCTATTATTCAAATTTATTTTAAAATTAATATTTAGATTATACAAGATGACCCAAATGATCCTTTTTAAGTTTTGGACATAACCAGGGTTAAGAAAATAGAACAATTAATCATTATAGCATTGTCCGATTTGATTCCAATTTAGTCTTTAAAGTTCATTTGATGTACTGTTTATTATTTTTATTATATCTCACTCTATTACTGTTATCTATTTTCCGAATATAATTTAAATTTACTATTTTACATATACAAGATAGCCAAATGATGTTTTTTACAGTTTGAACACAACCAATGTTAAGAATATGTAATAACTAATAGCGTTGGCGATTGTTCCGGTTTAATATTTTTAGATATAATTTGATTAACCCTAAATGATTTTTAAAAATATTTTAATGTATTGTGTTTAAAAAAAATAGTCATATCTCACTAAATTACGGTTATCTATTATTCAAATTTATTTTAAAATTAATATTTAGATTATACAAGATGACCCAAATGATCCTTTTTAAGTTTTGGTCATAACCAGGGTTAAGAAAATAGAACAATTAAACATTATAGCATTGTCCGATTTGATTCCAATTTAATTTTTTAATGTATTGTGTTTTAAAAAAATAATCAGATCTCACTCTATTACTGTTATTTATTATTCGAATATAATTTAAATTTACCATTTCGCATATAGAAGATAGCCAAATGATGTTTTTCACGGTTTGAACACAACCAGAATTAAGAAAATATAATAAATAATAGCGTTAACGATTGTTCCGATTTAATTTTAATTTAATTTTTAGATATAATTTGATTAACCCTAAATGATTTCTAAATATATTTTGATGTATTGTGTTTAAAAAAATAGTCATATCTTACTCAATTACGGTTATCTATTATTCAAATTTATTTTAAAATTAATATTTAGATTATACAAGATGACCCAAATGATCCTTTTTAAGTTTTGGACATAACCAGGGTTAAGAAAATAGAACAATTAATCATTATAGCATTGTCCGATTTGATTCCAATTTAGTCTTTAAAGTTCATTTGATGTACTGTTTATTATTTTTATTATATCTCACTCTATTACTGTTATCTATTTTCCGAATATAATTTAAATTTACTATTTTACATATACAAGATAGCCAAATGATGTTTTTTACAGTTTGAACACAACCAATGTTAAGAATATGTAATAACTAATAGCGTTGGCGATTGTTCCGGTTTAATATTTTTAGATATAATTTGATTAACCCTAAATGATTTTTAAAAATATTTTAATGTATTGTGTTTAAAAAAAAAGTCATATCTCACTTAATTACGGTTATCTATTATACAAATTTATTTTAAAATTAATATTTAGGTTATCAAGATGACCCAAATGATCCTTTTTAAGGTTTGGACATAACGAAGGTTAAGAAAATAGAACAATTAATCATTAATAGCATTGTCCGATTTGAATCCAATTTAGTCTTTGAAGTTCATTTGATGTACTGTAAATTATTTTTTAAATTTTTCTTATGAATTGTATTTTAAAAAAATAATTATATCTCTTTCTATTACTGTTATCTATTCGAATATAATTTAAATTTATTATTTCGCATATACAAGATAGCCAAATGATGTTTTTTACGGTTTGAACACAACCAGAGTTAAAAAAATGTCGTAACTAATAGCGTTGGCGATTGTTCCGATTTAATTTTAATTCAATTTTTAGACATAATTTGATTAACCCTAAATGATTTTTAAAAATGTTTTAATGTATTGTCTTTAAAAAAAATAGCCATATCTCACTTAACTACGGTTATCTATTATTGAAATTTATTTTAAAATTAATATTTAGGTAATACAAGATGACCCAAATGATCCTTTTTAAGTTTTGGACATAACCAGGGTTAAAAAAAAGGACAATTAAACATTATAGCATTGTCCGATTTGATTTCAATTTAATTTTTTAATGTATTGTGTTTTAAAAAAATAATCATATCTCACTCTATTACTGTTATCTAATATTCGAATATGATTTAAATTTAATATTTCGCATACACAAGATAGCCAAATGATGTTCTTTACGGTTTGAACACAACCAGAATTAAGAAAATATAGTAACTAATAGCAATAACGATTTTTTCGATTTAATTTTAATTTAATTTTTAGATATAATTTGATTAACCCTAAATGATTTTTAAAAATATTTTAATGTATTGTGTTTAAAAAAAAAGTCATATCTTACTTAATTACGGTTATCTATTATTCAAATTTATTTTAAAATTAATATTTAGGTTATCAAGATGACCCAAATGATCCTTTTTAAGGTTTGGACATAACGAAGGTTAAGAAAATAGAACAATTAATCATTAATAGCATTGTCCGATTTGAATCCAATTTAGTCTTTGAAGTTCATTTGATGTACTGTAAATTATTTTTTAAATTTTTCTTATAAATTGTATTTTAAAAAAATAATTATATCTCACTCGTTTACTGTTATCTATTCGAATATAATTTAAATTTATTATTTCGCATACACAAGATAGCCAAATGATGTTTTTTACGGTTTGAACACAACCAAAGTTAAGAAAATGTAGTAACTAATAGCGTTGGCGATTGTTCCGATTTAATTTTAATTCAATTTTTAGACATATTTTGATTAACCCTAAATGATTTTTAAAAATATTTTTATGTATTGTTTTTAAAAAAAATAGCCATATCTCACTTAACTACGGTTATCTATTATTGAAATTTATTTTAAAATTTATATTTAGGTTCTACAAGATGACCCAAATGATCCTTTTTAAGTTTTGGACATAACCAGGGTTAAGAAAATAGAAATATTAATCATTATAGCATTGTCCGATTTGATTCCAATTTCATTTTTTAAGTTAATTTGATGTACTGTAAATTATTTTTAAAATTTTTCTTATGAATTGTTTTTTAAAAAAATAATCATATCTCATTCTATTACTGTTATCTATTATTCGAATATAATTTCAATTTACTATTTCGCATATACAAGATAGCCAAATGATGTTTTTTACGGTTTGAACACAACCAGAATTAGAAAAATATAATAACTAATAGCGTTAAAGATTGTTCCGATATAATTTTTAGATATAATTTGATTAACCCTAAATGATTTTTAAAAATATTTTGATGTATTGTGTTTAAAAAAATAGTCATATCTTACTCAATTACGGTTATCTATTATTCAAATTTCTTTTAAAATTAATATTTAGGTTATACAAGATGACCCAATTGATCCTTTTTAAGTTTTGGACATAACCAGGGTTAAGAAAATAGAAATATTAATCATTATAGCATTGTCCGATTTGATTCCAATTTCATTTTTTAAGTTTAGTTGATATACAGTAAATTATTTTTAAAATTTTTCTTATGAATTGCCTTTTAAAAAATTATTATATTTCACTCTATTACAGTTATCTATTAATCCAATATATTTTAAATTTACTATTTCGCATATACAAGATAGCTAAATGAAGTTTTTTACGGTTTGAACACAACCAGATTGAAGATAATATAATAACTAATAGCGTTAGCGATTGTTCTGATTTAATTTTAATTCAATTTTTAGGTAAAATTTGAATAACCCTAAATAATTTTTTTTAAATATTTTGATGTATTGTGTTTAAAAAAAATAGTCACATTTCACTCAATTACGGTTATCTATTATTCAAATTTATTTAAAAATTAATATTTAGGTTATACAAGATGACCCAATTTATTCTTTTAAAGTTTTGGACATCACCAGGGTTAAGAAAATAGAACAATTAATCATTATAGCATTGTCCGATTTGATTCCAATTTAATTTTTGAAATTGATTTGATATACTGTAAATTATTTTTAAAATTTTTCTTATGAATTGCTTTTTAAAAAAATAATTATATTTCACTCTATTACAGTTATCTATTAATCGAATATATTTTAAATTTACTATTTCGCACAAGATAGCTAAATGAAGTTTTTTACGGTTTGAACACAACCAGAGTTAAGAAAATATAAGAACTAATAGCGTTAGCGATTGTTCTGATTTAATTTTAATTCAATTTTTAGGTAAAATTTGAATAACCCTAAATAAATTTTTTTAAATATTTTGATGTATTGTGTTAAAAAAAAAATTGTTATATCTCACTCAATAACGGTTATCTATTATTCAAATATAATTTAAAATTATTATTTAGGTTATACAAGATGACTGAAATGATCCTTTTTATGTTTTGGACATAACCAGGATAAAGAAAATCGATTACTATTACCTATAGCTATTGTTCCGGTATGATTTCATTTTAATTTTTAGATATAATTCGTTTAACACTAAATAAATTTTTAAAATATTTTGATGTATTGTGTTTCAAAAAAATAGTCATATCTCACTCAATTACGGTTATCTATTATTCA
The DNA here is from genome assembly GCF_022605725.1 of Anthonomus grandis grandis. NCBI lineage: Eukaryota > Metazoa > Arthropoda > Insecta > Coleoptera > Curculionidae > Anthonomus > Anthonomus grandis. The sequence continues at coordinate 11,246,804 of NC_065550.1, forward strand.
AATTTATTTTAAAATTAATATTTAGGTTATACAAGATGACCCAAATGATCCTTTTTAAGTTTTGGACATAACCAGGGTTAAGAAAGTAGAACAGTAAATCATCATAGCATTGTCCGATTTGATTCCAATTTAATTTTTTAAGTTAATTTGATGTACTGTAAATTATTTTTAAAATTTTTCTTATGAATTGTTTTTTAAAAAAATAATCATATCTCATTCTATTACTGTTATCTATTATTCGAATATAATTTCAATTTACTATTTCGCATATACAAGATAGCCAAATGATGTTTTTTACGGTTTGAACACAACCAGAATTAGAAAAATATAATAACTAATAGCGTTAAAGATTGTTCCGATATAATTTTTAGATATAATTTGATTAACCCTAAATGATTTTTAAAAATATTTTGATGTATTGTGTTTAAAAAAATAGTCATATCTTACTCAATTACGGTTATCTATTATTCAAATTTCTTTTAAAATTAATATTTTGGTTATACAAGATGACCCAATTGATCCTTTTTAAGTTTTGGACATAACCAGGATTAAGAAAATAGAACAATTAATGATTATAGCATTGTCCGATTTGATTCCAATTTAATTTTTGAAGTTGATTTGATATACTGTAAATTATTTTTAAAATTTTTCTTATGAATTGCTTTTTAAAAAAATAATTATATTTCACTCTATTACAGTTATCTATTATTCGAACATAATTTAAATTTACTATTTCGCATATACAAGATAGCCAAATGATGTTTTTTACGGTTTGAACACAACCAGAATTAAAAAAAATATAATAACTAATAGCGTTAAAGATTGTTCTAATTTAATTTGTAGATATAATTTGATTAACCCTAAATAATTTTTAAAAATATTTTGATGTATAGTGTTTAAAAAAAATAGTCATATCTCACTCAATTACGGTTATCTATTATTCAGATTTATTTTAAAATTAATATTTAGGTTATACAAGATGACCCAAATGATCCTTTTTAAGTTTTGGACATAACCAGGGTTAAGAAAGTAGAACAGTAAATCATCATAGCATTGTCCGATTTGATTCCAATTTAATTTTTTAAGTTAATTTGATGTACTGTAAATTATTTTTAAAATTTTTCTTATGAATTGTTTTTTAAAAAAATAATCATATCTCATTCTATTACTGTTATCTATTATTGGAATATAATCAGAAGATTAAACGAACTTACCTAAGTGATGTTTGATCTTGATTATAGGAAGGTCTCGTCGAAGTAAATAATTGTCATGTAGTATCTACGCGAAGCACCGATATCCACCACTAAATTCAAAGCAAACAAAAAAAACTCCCCCTCTTCCCGCATGCCATATGCATCTCTACCTATCGATCAGTTCCTCAGTCATTTTGAAAGCTTCTTACCTGTTGCAAATCCCTGGGAAAAACATCTATTGGGTAGGGTGGGACTTATTTACTTCGACGAGACCTTCCTATAATCAAGATCAAACATCACTTAGGTAAGTTCGTTTAATCTTCTGATTATAGTCGGTCTCGTCTCGTAAATAATTGTCATGTAGATATTTAAAGAAATTTGCAACAATCGTTTACAAAACATAAATATTTATTTCTTGAACATTAAATAATAATCCACTTAAGGAATGGATAAAACCAAACGAAGCCAAAGAACTAAACGTATATAACAAAAACAACATGTAATCTTAAGATAACGAAAAACTTATGAGCTAAAAACTGCCCTAGCAAACGAGCCCTCAGGAGCTAATGGTCTGTCATAAAACATAGCGAATGCTCTTGACTGTTCAGACCATCCCGCGGCTAATCTTATGGTATCGAAATTAACACCCTTTCTAGCTGCGGCTGAAGTGGCCGCATGACGGGTGCTATGCGCGGAAAAGGTGTTAGTATCTATACCACTAGATTTCATAATACATTTTAACCACCTTCCTAATGTCTGTCTGGTAGCCCTATGGTAGGGTTTTTTAAAAGTGATGAATAACTGTTGACACGATCCTCTCAAAACGCGGGTTCTTTCCAGATAAGAAATCATTGTTTTTGCCACACAAACATTAGGATCACTGTCAAAAAATGGAATAATCAGTATAGGCTGATGCCTGTTATAAGAAGAGGTTTTTAAACGAGACGGAATTTTAATATTAATTTGATTGTTAGAAATTTCAATATTAGAAAGTTCTATACTAAATAGGGTCTGAATACGCTGGCCCGTAGCTAACGCTAAAAGAATGCAACATTTTTTCGAAAGATCCTCCAAAGAAATTAAATCATTATCCAAATTACGGACATAACTCAAAACTTGCGAAGGATCCCAAGAAAACTGATATTTTGGAAGGGCTGGTCTAAGACCAAAAACCCCTTTAAAAAATCGTTTTAAACGAAAATCCTGACTTAAACCAGGATCAGCAATTTGTGCAATGGCTGATCTATACGTATTTAAGAGGCTAAAGGAAGCTCCTTTATCAAACTGTTCAGACAAAAAAACTAAAACGTTCGATACCGTTACCATGTATGGATCCCATCCCTTTAACTGGCAGAACTCCCACCAAGTTTTTAATGCCGACGAATATTGTTTTAATGTCGCCCCCGTAACAGAAGAAACACAAATATCCATGGACTGGGCTGGAACCTTCCTCATCCTGAGCGCTTCCACGACAACCTCCCGACCACCAGGGAAAGGACTTTGGATAATGGGTGGGGAATTCTGTTAAAAGACAACAACTTGTTAGAAGGTGTAAAAACTAAGGGTTTTCCAACTAGCAAGGATAAAAATAGAGGATACCATGGCTGAGAGATCCAGAGGGGTGCGACAACAATACCTTCCGCCTTATCACAAACAATCTTTTGCAAGACCTTTGGCAGCAATGAAAAAGGCGGGAACGCATAAAAATTAAGGTCATGCCAACAAATTGTGAAGGCATCGACAATGATAGCCTCTGGATCTCTCAACCAAGAAACGAACTTTTTGCATTTTCTATTTATCCTACTAGCGAAAAGGTCGATTGATGGAAAACCAAAAGTTTCCCCAATTTTTCGAAAAGCGATATCAGACAGGCTCCATTCCGTTTCTATTTTTAATTGTCGAGAGGCCATATCGGCCTCGACATTATCACGTGAAGGGATGTATGACGCACGAATAAAAATATTCCTCTGCTCACACCATTGCCATATTTGCCTAGCCAGAGCATTTAACTTAGGGTGCTGAACACTTCCCATACGATTAACATAAGCCAAGGCCGTAGTATTATCCACCCTACATAAAATATTACAATTTTTAAGATGTTTCGCGTAACATCTTAATCCAAAAAATAACGCCAACAACTCTAAATAGTTTATGTGGAAGTGTACTTCAGACTCCGACCAAAGACCATAGCTGCTTAAAGCATCTTTTTGATAAATGCCCCAACCTGTCAAGGATGCGTCAGAGAAAATTTCTAAACAGAAAGAATTGATGCGAATAGAGTTAGACGCCTTTGGTAAGTGATTTAACCACCAATCTAACTCTTTTATCGCAGAACCAGGAATAATCATATAAGAGTTATAATTACCCCTTGATTTTTTAAGGGCCAAAAACTTAACACGTTCTAACACTTTTGTATAAAGAAACCCGTATTTAACCCCCGGACAAACTGCGACTAATTTTCCTATTAGTTGGGAAAACTCCCTTATCTTACAAGACTTTTTCTTAATAAACTTCTGAATATATTTCATTAACATTTTTCGTTTTTTATCTATAGGGCACAAAGACATAGAACAGGAATTATAATAAAAACCCAAATAACTACATTGTTGGGATGACGTTAACGAGCATTTTTTATAATTTATAATAAAACCGAGATGCTCCAATAATTTAATAGTAGCTCGAACATTATTAACACATTCCTCAAAAGTATTACCCAACAACAAAAAATCATCCAAATAGATTACAGAGCTATATCCATTTGCTCTTAAAACTGATAAAATCGGTTTCATTAACTTGGTAAACACGAAAGGAGCAGAACTTAGCCCGAAGGCCAAGGCATTATACTGGTATAGACAACCATCAAAGAAAAATCTTAAATATTTTCTATGGCCTTCTTTTATTGGCACAAGTAAGTATGCGTCCTTAAGGTCTACCGTAGCTAAAAAACAATTAGGCTGGATCAAACTAGCGACAGTTTTTCTGTCCTCAATTTTAAAATGTTTTGTTTTTACAAAAGAATTAAATTTCTTCAAATTTAACACAAGCCTATAAGACCCATCCGGCTTTGGAACCAGAAAAATTTTTGATACATATTGACCCACACATGGGGATACGCAACTTATTGCTCCCGATAACAAAAGGTCATTAACAGATTTTTTAATTAAGAGCTTTTCAGAACTAGACCACTGATGTTCAGTACCAGAAAAAACTTGTTTGGGTACACTAAGAAATGGGATTGAATAACCCTTCAACCATGATAAAATCACTTTATCATTAGTAATATGCCGCCATCTATTTATGAAAAACTTCAAACGGCCAGCATATTTATTTACCTCTACAGGCGCCTGTCCCTGCTCTGCCACTGATCTGGTTTCCTCCTGAACTGGGATTGGACTTTTTGACGGGGAGCTTGTCGAGGCTGCTGTCCACTCCGATATGATCCCCTGATCGACGATCTGAGTGGACGGACAGAGTTTAAATGCTGGGTCCTCAAAGGTTGAAGAGGTTTCCTAACCACTTTCTTCGATTTTAGCTGTTGACTCGAAACATCAATTGCCTTTTTTGCCTTAATGACCTCCTCTAGGTTACCCCCAAAAAGCCACTCGTCTGGCGGGGAGTTGGAAAGAGTATCTTTTAAATCTTTGTTAATATTTAATAAAACCAAATCTCGACGGGACATGGTTTCTTGAAAATGGACATCAGCTAGGAGACGTCCTGCATCGCCAAGGGCTAGGATATTCTCCTTATCCGCCTCCTTACCTCTCTCGTAAAGGATTGAAAGAACTTTGCCAACAGCAGCAATACCCGCCCCCACCTGCTTTTGTAGATTGACAAGGCGATCGTCTCTCCTAACATTTGATTCAGATAAAGCTGCTTTAACATGTGGGTTAAGATTGGGAGGAAGAATATTTTGGCAATTTTGCGGCGGAGCATATTTTGCTATTAACGTTTTGCGATTTTCCAAATCCATCCCTTTTCGCAGGATCACATCCCAGCGACTAGCAATATCACCATGCAACGAGGGCGCGAACAGCGTTGGAGAAACATCTTCATCTCCTAGCAAGGCTTGAAACTCTCTGTTAATAGACACCTGGACGTCACTGTCCTGTTCTATATCTACAGCAATAGGCTGCAAATCGCGCGTCGATACAAGGTCTACATCTGAAAAGAAATATTGACTAATTGGAAAAAATGCAAATAAAACAACTGGATTTTCATTCCCGCCTCACTAAGGCGATTTTTTTTTTTTTTTTTTTTTTTTTTTTTTTTTTTTTTTTTTAAATAAAAAAGGCCTTAAAGGATCTCCCTCAAACTCCAAATGACTCACTGTCATAAAAACAACTCTGCCCCGTCACTGAGGCTTGCATTCATAAATGCAACTGCCTAGGTGATAAAGAACTCACTGCCCTTATCACCGCCCCGTCACTGGGGCACGGCTCTGACCAGGTATTAAAACACATTTTCATGTTAGGAGTATGTTATCGCTTGCGACAAAGATCTTCACTGACAAAAACGCAACCCCAACATTGGAGACCCAAAGATATGAGAACATTACATATAAATATCTGTAAAATAAAACTAAAATATAAGTACACCTACCACCAATAACGTTCTCTCCCTGCCCTGCACTTGAGGGTTGTGCCGCCCCTCTCCCCTCCTCCCTTTCTCTTTCACAACTACCTTGCGATTGGGACCAATCTGAAGAGGAAGGCAAAATAGGTCGGCGGACGCGATGCGTCTTTCTTTTCCTCGATCTCGAAAAACGACCGCTCCGGCCACTACCGCTGTCACGTGAACTGGAACTCAAGCGCCGTCTCCGGGATCGATCACGCCGCCTTGACATGGAACGACGGTTGCGACAACTTGAACGTCTTTCATTTTCGACACTTTTTAATCTTTCATCCAAAGATTTCACCGATTTTAGAATCTCAGAAAGCATACCCCGATCCGAAGAAGACACACGGGAACGCTTCCGTAATGGAGACGACATTATGGGAGTTGAAAAAACCAATTTAATACGCACACCACCGAATTTGATTTAAGCGCGTAAAACGGCGACGTGGGTACACCGGCACTAAGAAATAGACTGAGGAACTGATCGATAGGTAGAGATGCATATGGCATGCGGGAAGAGGGGGAGTTTTTTTGTTTGCTTTGAATTTAGTGGTGGATATCGGTGCTTCGCGTAGATACTACATGACAATTATTTACGAGACGAGACCGACTATAATTTAAAATTATTATTTAGGTTATACAACATGACTGAAATGATCCTTTTTATGTTTTGGACATAACCAGGATAAAGAAAATCGATTACTATTACCTATAGCTATTGTTCCGGTATGATTTCATTTTAATTTTTAGATATAATTTGTTTAACAATAAATAAATTTTTAAAATATTTTGATGTATTGTGTTTCAAAAAAATAGTCATATCTCACTCAATTACGGTTATCTATTATTCAAATTTATTTTAAAATTAATATTTAGGTTATACAAGATGACCCAAATGATCCTTTTTAAGTTTTGGACATAACCAGGGTTAAGAAAGTAGAACAGTAAATCATCATAGCATTGTCCGATTTGATTCCAATTTAATTTTTTAAGTTAATTTGATGTACTGTAAATTATTTTTAAAATTTTTCTTATGAATTGTTTTTTAAAAAAATAATCATATCTCATTCTATTACTGTTATCTATTATTCGAATATAATTTCAATTTACTATTTCGCATATACAAGATAGCCAAATGATGTTTTTTACGGTTTGAACACAACCAGAATTAGAAAAATATAATAACTAATAGCGTTAAAGATTGTTCCGATATAATTTTTAGATATAATTTGATTAACCCTAAATGATTTTTAAAAATATTTTGATGTATTGTGTTTAAAAAAATAGTCATATCTTACTCAATTACGGGTATCTATTATTCAAATTTCTTTTAAAATTAATATTTTGGTTATACAAGATGACCCAATTGATCCTTTTTAAGTTTTGGACATAACCAGGATTAAGAAAATATAACAATTAATGATTATAGCATTGTCCGATTTGATTCCAATTTAATTTTTGAAGTTGATTTGATATACTGTAAATTATTTTTAAAATTTTTCTTATGAATTGTTTTTTAAAAAAATAATTATATTTCACTCTATTACAGTTATCTATTATTCGAACATAATATAAATTTACTATTTCGCATATACAAGATAGCCAAATGATGTTTTTTACGGTTTGAACACAACCAGAATTAAAAAAAATATAATAACTAATAGCGTTAAAGATTGTTCTAATTTAATTTGTAGATATAATTTGATTAACCCTAAATAGTTTTTAAAAATATTTTGATGTATAGTGTTTAAAAAAAATAGTCATATCTCACTCAATTACGGTTATCTATTATTCAAATTTATTTTAAAATTAATATTTAGGTTATACAAGATGACCCAAATGATCCTTTTTAAGTTTTGGACATAACCAGGGTTAAGAAAGTAGAACAGTAAATCATCATAGCATTGTCCGATTTGATTCCAATTTAATTTTTTAAGTTAATTTGATGTACTGTAAATTATTTTTAAAATTTTTCTTATGAATTGTTTTTTAAAAAAATAATCATATCTCATTCTATTACTGTTATCTATTATTCGAATATAATTTCAATTTACTATTTCGCATATACAAGATAGCCAAATGATGTTTTTTACGGTTTGAACACAACCAGAATTAGAAAAATATAATAACTAATAGCGTTAAAGATTGTTCCGATATAATTTTTAGATATAATTTGATTAACCCTAAATAATTTTTAAAAATATTTTGATGTATTGTGTTTAAAAAAATAGTCATATCTTACTCAATTACGGTTATCTATTATTCAAATTTCTTTTAAAATTAATATTTAGGTTATACAAGATGACCCAATTGATCCTTTTTAAGTTTTGGACATAACCAGGGTTAAGAAAATAGAAATATTAATCATTATAGCATTGTCCGATTTGATTCCAATTTCATTTTTTAAGTTTAGTTGATATACAGTAAATTATTTTTAAAATTTTTCTTATGAATTGCCTTTTAAAAAATTATTATATTTCACTCTATTACAGTTATCTATTAATCCAATATATTTTAAATTTACTATTTCGCATATACAAGATAGCTAAATGAAGTTTTTTACGGTTTGAACACAACCAGATTTAAGATAATATAATAACTAATAGCGTTAGCGATTGTTCTGATTTAATTTTAATTCAATTTTTAGGTAAAATTTGAATAACCCTAAATAATTTTTTTTAAATATTTTGATGTATTGTGTTTAAAAAAAAAATAGTCATATCTCACTCAATTACGGTTATCTATTATTCAAATATAAATTAAAATTATTATTTAGGTTATACAAGATGACTGAAATGATCCTTTTTATGTTTTGGACATAACCAGGATAAAGAAAATCGATTACTATTACCTATAGCTATTGTTCCGATATGATTTCATTTTAATTTTTAGATATAATTTGTTTAACACTAAATAAATTTTTAAAATATTTTGATGTATTGTGTTTAAAAAAAATAGTCACATTTCACTCAATTACGGTTATCTATTATTCAAATTTATTTAAAAATTAATATTTAGGTTATACAAGATGACCCAAATGATCCTCTTTAAGTTTTGGACATAACCAGGGTTAAGAAAGTAGAACAGTTAATCATCATAGCATTGTCCGATTTGATTCCAATTTAATTTTTTAAGTTAATTTGATGTACTGTAAATTATTTTAAAAATTTTTCTTATGAATTGTTTTTTAAAAAAATAATCATATCTCATTCTATTACTGTTATCTATTATTCGAATATAATTTCAATTTACTATTTCGCATATACAAGATAGCCAAATGATGTTTTTTACGGTTTAAACACAACCAGAATTAAGAAAATATAATAAATAATAGCGTTAACGATTGTTCCGATTTAATTTTTAGATATAATTTGATTAACCCTAAATGATTTTTAAAAATATTTTAATGTATTGTGTTTAAAAAAAATAGTCATATCTCTCACTCAATTACGGTTATCTATTATTCAAATTTATTTTAAAATTAATATTTAGGTTATACAAGATGACTCAAATGATCCTTTTTAAGTTTTGGCATAACCAGGGTTAAGAAAATAGATCGATTAATCTAATGATGGACAATGCTATAATTAGCATTGTCCGATTTGATTCCAATTTAATTTTTGAAGTTTATTTGATTTACTGTAAATTATTTTTTAAATTTTTCTTATGAATTGTTTTTTAAAAAAATAAATATATCTCACTCTATTACTGTTATCTATTATTCGAATATGATTAATATTTACTATTTCGCATATACAAGATAGCCAAATAATGTTCTTCATGGCTTGAACACAACCAGAATTAAGATAATATAATAACTAATAGCGTTAACGATTGTTCTGATTTAATTTTAATTTAATTTTTAGATATAATTTGTTTAACCCTAAATGATTTTAAAAAATATTTTAATGAATTATGTTTAAAAAAAATAGTCATATCTCATTTAATTACGGTTATCTATTATTCAAATTTATTATAAAATTAATATTCAGGTAATACAAGATGACCCAAATGATCCTTTTTAAGTTTTGGACATGACGAGGATTAAGAAAATAGAACAATTAATCATTATAGCATTGTCCGATTTGATTCCAATTTAATTTTTAAAGTTGATTTGATATACTGTAAATTATTTTTAAAATTTTTCTTATGAATTGCTTTTTAAAATAATAATTATATTTCACTCTATTACAGTTATCTATTAATCGAATATATTTTAAATTTACTATTTCGCACAAGATAGCTAAATGATGTTTTTTACGGTTTGAACACAACCAGAGTTAAGAAAATATAATAACTAATAGCGTTAGCGATTGTTCTGATTTAATTTTAATTCAATTTTTAGGTAAAATTTGAATAACCCTAAATAATTTTTTAACTATTTTGATCTATTGTGTTTAAAAAAAAATTGTCATATCTCACTCAATTTCGGTTATCTATTATTCAAATATAATTTAAAATTATTATTTAGGTTATACAAGATGACTGAAATGATCCTTTTTATGTTTTGGACATAACCAGGATAAAGAAAATCGATTACTATTACCTATAGCTATTGTTCCAATATGATTTCATTTTAATTTTTAGATATAATTTGTTTAACACTAAATAAATTTTTAAAATATTTTGATGTATTGTGTTTCAAAAAAATAGTCATAATTCACTCAATTACGGTTATCTATTATTCAAATTTATTTTTAAATTTATATTTAGGTTATACAAGATGACACAAATGATCCTTTTTAAGTTTTGGACATAACCAGGGTTAAGAAAAAAGAACAATCAATCATTATAGCATTGTCCGATTTGATTCCGATTTAATTTTTGAAGTTCATTTGATGTACTGTAAATTATTTTTAAAATTTTTCTAATGAATTGTTTTTTAAAAAAATAATCATATCTCACTCTATTACTGTTATCTATTATTCGAATATAATTTAAATTTAATATTTCGCATATACAAGATAGCCAAATGATGCTTTTTACGGTTTGAACACAACCAGATATAAGAAAATATAATAAATAATAGCGTTAACGATTGTTCCGATTTAATTTTTAGATATAATTTGATTAACCCTAAATGGTATTGTGTTTAAAAAAATAGTCATATCTCACTCAATTACGGTTATCTATTATTCAAATTTCATTTAAAATTAATATTTAGGTTATACAATATGACCCAATTGATCCTTTTTAAGTTTTGGACGTAACCAGGGTTAAGAAAATAGAACAATTAATTATTATAGCATTGTCCGATTTGATTCCAATTTAATTTTTGAAGTTGATTTAATGTAGTATAATTTATTTTTAAAATTTTTCTTATAAATTGCTTTTAAAAAAAATAATTATATTTCACTCTATTACAGGTATCTATTATTCGAACATAATTTAAATTTACTATTTCGCATATACAAGATAGCCAAATGATGTTTTTTACGGTTTGAACACAACCAGAATTAAAAAAAATATAATAACTAATAGCGTTAAAGATTGTTCTAATTTAATTTTAATTTAATTTGTAGATATAATTTGATTAACCCTAAATAATTTTTAAAAATATTTTGATGTATTGTGTTTAAAAAAAATAGTCATATTTCACTCAATTACGGTTATCTATTATTCAAATTTATTTAAAAATTAATATTTGGGTTAGACAAGATGACCCAAATGATCCTTTTTAAGTTTTGGACATAACAAGGGTTAAGAAAATAGAACAATTAAACATTATAGCATTGTCCGATTTGATTCCAATTTAATTTTTGAAGTTCAATTGATGTACTGTAAATTATTCTTAAAATTTTTCTTATGAAATGTTTTTTAAAAAAATAATTATATCTCACTCTATAACTGTTATCTATTATTCGAATATGATTTAAATTTAATATTTCGCATATACAAGATTGCCAAATGATGTTCTTTAAGGTTTGAACACAACCAGAATTAAGAAAATATAATAAAAAATAGCGTTAAAGATTGTTCCGATTTAATTTTAATTTAATTTTTAGATATAATTTAATTAACCCTAAATGATTTTTAAAAATATTTTGATCATATATTCAAAAATATTTAAATGTATTGTCTTTAAAAAAATAGTCATATCTCACTTAATTACGGTTATCTTTTAAGCAAATTTATTTTAAAATTAATATTTAGGTTATCAAGATGACCCAAATGATCCTTTTTAAGTTTTGGACATAACCAGGGTTAAGAAAATAGAACAATTAAACATTATAGCATTGTCCGATTTGATTCCAATTTAATTTTTGAAGTTCAATTGATGTACTGTAAATTATTTTTAAAATTTTTCTTATGAAATGTTTTTTAAAAAAATAATTATATCTCACTCTATTACTGTTATCTATTATTCGAATATGATTTAAATTTAATATTTCGCATATACAAGATAGCCAAATGATGTTCTTTAATGTTTAAACACAACCAGAATTAAGAAAATATAATAAATCATAGCGTTAAAGATTGTTCCGATTTAATTTTATTTTAATTTTAAATATAATTTGATTAACCCTAAATGATTTTTAAAAATATTTTGATGTATTGTGTTTAAAAAAAATAGTCATATCTCACTTAATTACGGTTATCTATTATTCAAATTTATTTTAAAATTAATATTTAGATTATCAAGATGACCCAAATGATCCTTTTTAAGTTTTGGACATAACCAGGGTTAAAAAAATAGAACAATTAAACATTATAGCATTGTCCGATTTGATTCCAATTTAATTTTTGAAGTTCAATTGATGTACTGTAAATTATTCTTAAAATTTCTCTTATGAAATGTTTTTTAAAAAAATAATTATATCTCACTCTATTACTGTTATCTATTATTCGAATATGATTTAAATTTAATATTTCGCATATACAAGATAGCCAGACGATGTTCTTTAAGGTTTGAACACAACGAGAATTAAGAAAATATAATAAATAATAGCGTTAAAGATTGTTCTGATTTAATTTTAATTTAATTTTTAGATATAATTTGATTAACCCTAAATGATTTTTAAAAATATTTTGATGTATTGTGTTTAAAAAAAATAGTCATATCTCACTCAATTACGGTTATCTATTATTCAAATTTAATTTAAAATTAATATTTAGGTTATACAAGATGACCCAATTGATCCTTTTTAAGTTTTGGACATAACCAGGGTTAAGAAAATAGAACAATTAATCATTAGAGCATTGTCCGATTTGATTCCAATTTTATCTTTGAAGTTTATTTGATGTACTGTAAATTATTTTTAAAATTGTTCTTATGAATTGTTTTTTATAAAAATTATTATATCTCACTCTATTATTCGAATATAATTTAAATTTACTATTTCGCATATACAAGAGAGCCAAATGATGTTTTTTATAATTTGAACACAACCAGAACTAAGAAAATATAATAACTAATAGCGTTAACGATTGTTACGATTTAATTTTAACTTAATTTTTAGATATAATTTGATTAACACTGAATAATTTTTAAAAATATTTTAATGTATTGTGTTTAAAAAAAAAGTCATATCTCACTCAATTACGGTTATCTATTATTCAAATTTATTTTAAAATTAATATTTAGATTATACAAGATGACCCAAATGATCCTTTTTAAGTTTTGGACATAACCAGGGTTAAGAAAATAGAACAATTAATCATTATAGCATTGTCCGATTTGATTCCAATTTAGTCTTTGAAGTTCATTTGATGTACTGTTTATTATTTTTATTATATCTCACTCTATTACTGTTATCTATTTTCCGAATATAATTTAAATTTACTATTTCACATATACAAGATAGCCAAATGATGTTTTTTACGGTTTGAACACAACCAATGTTACGAATATGTAATAACTAATAACGTTGGCGATTGTTCCGGTTTAATTTTAATTCAATTTTTAGATATAATTTGATTAACCCTAAATGATTTTCAAAAATATTTTAATGTATTGTCTTTAAAAAAAATAGCCATATCTCACTTAACTACGGTTATCTATTATTGAAATTTATTTTAAAATTAATATTTAGGTTATACAAGATGACCCAAATGATCCTTTTTAAGTTTTGGAAATAACCAGAATTAAGAAAATATAATAACTAATAGCACTAACGATTGTTCCGATTTAATTTTAATTCAATTTTTAGACATATTTTGTATTAACCCTAAATGATTTTTAAAAATATTTTTATGTATTGTCTTTAAAAAAAATAGCCATATCTCACTTAACTACGGTTATCTATTATTGAAATTTATTTTAAAATTAATATTTAGGTTATACAAGATGACCCAAATGATCCTTTTTAAGTTTTAGACATAACCAGGGTTAAGAAAATAGAACAATTAATCATTAATAGCATTGTCCGATTTGATTCCAATTTAATTTTTGAAGTTCAATTGATATACTGTAAATTATTCTTAAAATTTTTCTTATGAATTGTTTTAAAAAAAAAAAAAAATTATATCTCACTCTATTACTGTTATCTGTTATTCGAATATAATTTAAATTTACTGTTTCGCATATACAAGATAGCCAAATGATGTTCTTTACGGTTTGAACACAACCAGAATTAAGAAAATATAATAACTAATAGCACTAACGATTGTTTCGATTTAATTTTAATTTAATTTTTAGATATAATTTAATTAACCCTAAATTATTTTAAAAAATATTTTGATCATATATTCAAAAATATTTTAATGTATTGTCTTTAAAAAAATAGTCATATCTCACTTAATTACGGTTATCTATTAAGCAAATTTATTTTAAAATTAATATTTAGGTTATCAAGATGACCCAAATGATCCTTTTTAAGTTTTGGACATAACAAGGGTTAAGAAAATAGAACAATTAAACATTATAGCATTGTCCGATTTGATTCCAATTTAATTTTTGAAGTTCAATTGATGTACTGTAAATTATTCTTAAAATTTTTCTTATGAAATGTTTTTTAAAAAAATAATTATATCTCACTCTATTACTGTTATCTATTATTCGAATAAGATTTAAATTTAATATTTCGCATATACAAGATAGCCAAATGATGTTCTTTAAGGTTTGAACACAACCAGAATTAAGAAAATATAATAAAAAATAGCGTTAAAGATTGTTCCGATTTAATTTTAATTTAATTTTTAGATATAATTTAATTAACCCTAAATGATTTTTAAAAATATTTTGATCATATATTCAAAAATATTTTAATGTATTGTCTTTAAAAAAATAGTCATATCTCACTTAATTACGGTTATCTTTTAAGCAAATTTATTTTAAAATTAATATTTAGGTTATCAAGATGACCCAAATGATCCTTTTTAAGTTTTGGACATAACCAGGGTTAAGAAAATAGAACAATTAAACATTATAGCATTGTCCGATTTGATTCCAATTTAATTTTTGAAGTTTAATTGATGTAATGTAAATTATTCTTAAAATTTTTCTTATGAAATGTTTTTTAAAAAAATAATTATATCTCACTCTTTTACTGTTATCTATTATTCGAATATGATTTAAATTTAATATTTCGCATATACAAGATAGCCAAATAATGTTCTTTAAGGTTTAAACACAACCAGAATTAAGAAAATATAATAAATAATAGCGTTAAAGATTGTTCCGATTTAATTTTATTTTAATTTTAAATATAATTTGATTAACCCTAAATGTTTTTTAAAAATATTTTGATGTATTGTGTTTAAAAAAAATAGTCATATCTCACTCAATTACGGTTATCTATTATTCAAATTTATTTTAAAATTAATATTTAGGTTACACAAGATGACCCAATTGATCCTTTTTAAGTTTTGGACATAACCAGGGTTAAGAAAATAGCATAGCATTGTCCGATTTGACTTCAATTTAATTTTTTAATGTATTGTGTTTTAAAAAAATAATCATATCTCACTCTATTACTGTTATCTATTATTCGAATATGATTTAAATTTAATATTTCGCATATACAAGATAGCCAAATGATGTTTTTTACGGTTTGAACACAACCAAAGTTAAGAATATGTAATAACTAATAGCATTGGCGATTTTTCCGATTTAATTTTAATTCAATTTTTAGATATAATTTGATTAACCCTAAATGATTTTCAAAAATATTTTAATGTATTGTCTTTAAAAAAATAGTCATATCTCACTTAATTACGGTTATCTATTCAAATTTATTTTAAAATTAATATTTAGGTTATACAAGATGACCCAAATGATCCTTTTTAAGTTTTGGACATAATCAGAATAAAGAAAATCGATTATTTTTAAAATTTTTCTTATGAATTGTTTTTTAAAAAATATATATTATATCGCAATCTATTACTGTTATTTATTATTCGAATCTAATTTACATTTACTATTTCGCATATACAAGATTGCCAAATGATGTTTTTTACGGTTTGAACACAACCAGAACTAAGAAAATATAATAAATAATAGCGTTAATGATTGTTCCGATTTAATTTTTAGATATAATTTGATTAACTCTAAATGATTTTTAAAAATATTTTGATGTATTGTGTTGAAAAAAATAGTCATATCTCACTCAATTACGAATATCTATTATTGAAATTTATTTTAAAATTAATATTTAGGTTATACAAGATGACCCAAATGATCCTTTTTAAGTTTTGGAAATAACCAGAATTAAGAAAATATAATAACTAATAGCACTAACGATTGTTCCGATTTAATTTTAATTCAATTTTTAGACATATTTTGTATTAACCCTAAATGATTTTTAAAAATATTTTAATGTATTGTCTTTAAATAAAATAGCCATATCTCACTTAACTACGGTTATCTATTATTGAAATTTATTTTAAAATTAATATTTAGGTTATATACGATGACCCAAATGATCCTTTTTAAGTTTTGGACATAACCAGGGTTAAGAAAATAGAACAATTAATCATTAATAGCATTGTCCGATTTGATTCCAATTTAATTTTTGAAGTTCAATTGATCTACTGTAAATTATTCTTAAAATTTTTCTCATGAATTGTTTTAAAAAAAAATAATTATATCTCACTCTATTACTGTTATCTATTATTCGAATATAATTTAAATTTACTATTTCGCATATACAAGATAGCCAAATGATGTTCTTTACGGTTTGAACACAACCAGAATTAAGAAAATATAATAACTAATAGCACTAACGATTGTTCCGATTTAATTTTAATTTAATTTTTAGATATAATTTAAATAACCTTAAATGATTTTTAAAAATATGTTGATCATATATTCAAAAATATTTTAATGTATTGTCTTTAAAAAAATAGTCATATCTCACTTAATTACGGTTATCTATTAAGCAAATTTATTTTAAAATTAATATTTAGGTTATATAAGATGACCCAAATGATCCCTTTTAAGTTTTGGACATAACCAGGGTTAAGAAAATAGAACAATTAATCATTAATAGCATTGTCCGATTTGATTCCAATCTAATTTTTGAAGTTCAATTGATGTACTGTAAATTATTCTTAAAATTTTTCTTATGAAAAAGTTTTTTAAAAAAATAATTATATCTCACTCTATTACTGTTATCTATTATTCGAATATGATTTATATTTAATATTTCGCATATACAAGATAGCCAAATGATGTTCTTTAAGGTTTGAACACAACCAGAATTAAGAAAATATAATAACTCTTCGCGTTAACGATTGTTCCGATTTAATTTTAATTTAATTTTTAGATATAATTTGAATAACCCTAAATGATTTTTTAAAATATTTTGATATATTGTGCTTAAAAAAAATAGTCATATCTCACTCAATTACGGTTATCTATTATTCAAATTTATTTTAAAATTAATATTTAGGTTATACAAAATGACCCAATGATTCTTTTTAAGTTTTGGACATAACCAGGGTTAAGAAAATAGAACAATTAATCATTATAGCATTGTCCGATTTGATTCCAATTTAATCTTTAAAGTCCATTTGATGTACTGTAAATTATTTTTAAAATTTTTCTTATGAATTGTTTTTTAAAAAATTATTATATCTCACTCTATTACTGTTATTTATTATTCGAATATAATTTACATTTACTATTTCGCATATACAAGATAGCCAAATGATGTTCTTTAAGGTTTAAACACAACCAGAATTAAGAAAATATAATAAATCATAGCGTTAAAGATTGTTCCGATTTAATTTTATTTTAATTTTAAATATAATTTGATTAACCCTAAATGATTTTTAAAAATATTTTGATGTATTGTGTTTAAAAAAAATAGTCATATCTCACTCAATTACGGTTATCTATTATTCAAATTTATTTTAAAATTAATATTTAGGTTACACAAGATGACCCAATTGATCCTTTTTAAGTTTTGGACATAACCAGGGTTAAGAAAATAGCATAGCATTGTCCGATTTGACTTCAATTTAATTTTTTAATGTATTGTGTTTTAAAAAAATAATCATATCTCACTCTATTACTGTTATCTATTATTTGAATATGATAATGAATAAGAAAATAGAACAATTAAACATTATAGCATTGTCCGATTTGATTCCAATTTAATTTTTGAAGTTCAATTGATGTACTGTAAATTATTCTTAAAATTTTTCTTATGAAATGTTTTTTAAAAAAATAATTATATCTCACTCTATTACTGTTATCTGTTATTTGAATATGATTTAAATTTAATATTTCGCATATACAAGATGGCCAAATGATGTTCTTTACGGTTTAAACACAACCAAAGTTAAGAATATGTAATAACTAATAGCATTGGCGATTTTTCCGATTTAATTTTAATTCAATTTTTAGATATAATTTGATTAACCCTAAATGATTTTTAAAAATATTTTAATGTATTGTCTTTAAAAAAATAGTCATATCTCACTTAATTACGGTTATCTATTCAAATTTATTTTAAAATTAATATTTAGGTTATACAAGATGACCCAAATGATCCTTTTTAAGTTTTGGACAATCAGAATAAAGAAAATCGATTATTTTTAAAATTTTTCTTATGAATTGTTTTTTAAAAAAAATATATTATATTGCAATCTATTACTGTTATTTATTATTCGAATCTAATTTACATTTACTATTTCGCATATACAAGATTGCCAAATGATGTTTTTTACGGTTTGAACACAACCAGAACTAAGAAAATATAATAAATAATAGCTTTAATGATTGTTCCGATTTAATTTTTAGATATAATTTGACTAACCCTAAATGATTTTTAAAAATATTTTGATGTATTGTGTTTAAAGAAAAAAGTCATATCTCACTCAATTACGGTTATCTATTATTCAAATATATTTTAAAATTCATATTTAGATTATACAAGATGACCCAAATGATCCTTTTTAAGTTTTGGACATAACCAGGGTTAAGAAAATGAACAATTAATCATTATAGCATTGTCCGATTTGATTCCAATTTAGTCTTTGAAGTTCATTTGATGTACTGTTTATTATTTTTATTATATCTCACTCTATTACTGTTATCTATTTTCCGAATATAATTTAAATTTACTATTTCACATATACAAGATAGCCAAATGATGTTTTTTACGGTTTGAACACAACCAATGTTAAGAATATGTAATAACTAATAGCGTTGGCGATTTTTCCGGTTTAATTTTAATTCAATTTTTAGATATAATTTAATTAACCCTAAATGATTTTCAAAAATATTTTAATGTATTGTCTTTAAAAAAAATAGCCATATCTCACTTACCTACGGTTATCTATTATTGAAATTTATTTTAAAATAAATATTTAGGTTATACAAGATGACCCAAATGATCCTTTTTAAGTTTTGGACATAACCAGAATAAAGAAAATCGATTATTTTTAAAATTTTTCTTATGAATTGTTTTTTAAAAAAAAATATTATATCTCACTCTATTACTGTTATTTATTATTCGAATATAATTCATATTTACTATTTCGCATATACAAGACGTCCAAATGATGTTTTTTAAGGTTTGAACACAACCAGAATTAAGAAAATATAATAACTAATAGCGTTAACGATTGTTCCGATTTAATTTTAATTTAATTTTTAGATATAATTTGATAAACCCTAAATGATTTTTAAAAATATTTTGATGTATTGTGTTTAAAAAAATAGTCATATCTCACTGAATTACGGTTATCTATTATTCAAATTTATTTTAAAATTAATATTTAGATTATCAAGATGACCCAAATGATCCTTTTTAAGTTTTGGACATAACCAGGGTTAAAAAAATAGAACAATTAAACATTATAGCATTGTCCGATTTGATTCCAATTTAATTTTTGAAGTTCAATTGATGTACTGTAAATTATTCTTAAAATTTCTCTTATGAAATGTTTTTTAAAAAAATAATTATATCTCACTCTATTACTGTTATCTATTATTCGAATATGATTTAAATTTAATATTTCGCATATACAAGATAGCCAGACGATGTTCTTTAAGGTTTGAACACAACGAGAATTAAGAAAATATAATAAATAATAGCGTTAAAGATTGTTCCGATTTAATTTAAATTTAATTTTTAGATATAATTTGATTAACCCTAAATGATTTTTAAAAATATTTTGATGTATTGTGTTTAAAAAAAATAGTCATATCTCACTCAATTACGGTTATCTATTATTCAAATTTAATTTAAAATTAATATTTAGGTTATACAAGATGACCCAATTGATCCTTTTTAAGTTTTGGACATAACCAGGGTTAAGAAAATAGAACATTGTAGCATTGTCCGATTTGATTCCAATTTTATCTTTGAAGTTCATTTGATGTACTGTAAATTATTTTTAAAATTTTTCTTATGAATTGTTTTTTAAAAAAATAATTATATCTCACTTTATTACTATTATCTATTATTCGAATATAATTTAAATTTACTATTTCGCATATACAAAATAGCCAAATGATGTTTTTTACGGTTTGAACACAACCAGAATTAAGAAAATATAATAACTCTTCGCGTTAACGATTGTTCCAATTTAATTTTAATTTAATTTTTAAATATAATTTGATTAACACTAAATGATTTTTAAAAATATTTTGATGTATTGCGTTTAAAAAAAAGTCATATCTCACTCAATTACGGTTATCTATTATTCAAATTTAATTTAAAATTAATATTTAGGTTATACAAGATGACCCAATTGATCCTTTTTAAGTTTTGGACATAACCAGGGTTAAGAAAATAGAACAATTATTCATTATAGCATTGTCCGATTTCATTCCAATTTAATCTTTGAAGTTTATTTGATGTACTGTAAATTATTTTTAAAATTGTTCTTATGAATTGTTTTTTATAAAAATTATTATATCTCACTCTATTATTCGAATATAATTTAAATTTACTATTTCGCATATACAAGAGAGCGTCAAAAAGACAGACACAATCAAGACTCGCGTCAAACAAATCGAATTCTTTTTAATTTTAATTTACGCTGTTACTAAACCAAATTACCAATTTTGTATGTAGTTAATAAATACTATTTTTATTCTAACTACCGGTTTTAATTTGCGTAAACAAGAGCAAGTTACAAGAAATACAGTCCACTTCGAAGACAAAACATGATGTTTGATGTTTTTTATAATTTGAACACAACCAGAATTAAGAAAATATAATAACTAATAGCGTTAACGATTGTTACGATTTAATTTTAACTTAATTTTTAGATATAATTTGATTAACACTGAATAATTTTTAAAAATATTTTAATGTATTGTGTTTAAAAAAAAAGTCATATCTCACTCAATTACGGTTATCTATTATTCAAATTTATTTTAAAATTAATATTTAGATTATACAAGATGACCCAAATGATCCTTTTTAAGTTTTGGACATAACCAGGGTTAAGAAATTAGAACAATTAATCATTATAGCATTGTCCGATTTGATTCCAATTTAGTCTTTGAAGTTCATTTGATGTACTGTTTATTATTTTTATTATATCTCACTCTATTACTGTTATCTATTTTCCGAATATAATTTAAGTTTACTATTTCACATATACAAGATAGCCAAATGATGTTTTTTACGGTTTGAACACAACCAATGTTACGAATATGTAATAACTAATAGCGTTGGCGATTGTTCCGGTTTAATTTTAATTCAATTTTTAGATATAATTTGATTAACCCTAAATGATTTTCAAAAATATTTTAATGTATTGTCTTTAAAAAAAATAGCCATATCTCACTTAACTACGGTTATCTATTATTGAAATTTATTTTAAAATTAATATTTAGGTTATACAAGATGACCCAAATGATCCTTTTTAAGTTTTGGAAATAACCAGGGTTTAGAAAATAGAACAATTAAACATTATAGCATTGTCCGATTTGATTTCAATTTAATTTTTTAATGTATTGTGTTTTAAAAAAATAATCATATCTCACTCTATTACTGTTATCTTATATTCGAATATGATTTAAATTTAATATTTCGCATATACAAGATAGCCAAATGATGTTCTTTACGGTTTGAACACAACCAGAATTAAGAAAATATAATAACTAATAGCAATAACGATTTTTTCGATTTAATTTGAATTTAATTTTTAGGTATAATTTGATTAACCCTAAATGATTTTTAAAAATATTTTAATGTATTGTGTTTAAAAAAAAAGTCATATCTTACTTAATTACGGTTATCTATTATTCAAATTTATTTTAAAATTAATATTTAGGTTATCAAGATGACCCAAATGATCCTTTTTAAGGTTTGGACATAACGAAGGTTAAGAAAATAGAACAATTAATCATTAATAGCATTGTCCGATTTGAATCCAATTTAGTCTTTGAAGTTCATTTGATGTACGGTAAATTATTTTTTAAATTTTTCTTATAAATTGTATTTTAAAAAAATAATTATATCTCACTCTATTACTGTTATCTATTCGAATATAATTTAAATTTATTATTTCGCATACACAAGATAGCCAAATGATGTTTTTTACGGTTTGAACACAACCAGAGTTAAGAAAATGTAGTAACTAATAGCGTTGGCGATTGTTCCGATTTAATTTTAATTCAATTTTTAGACATATTTTGATTAACCCTAAATGATTTTTAAAAATATTTTTATGTATTGTTTTTAAAAAAAATAGCCATATCTCACTTAACTACGGTTCTCTATTATTGAAATTTATTTTAAAATTAATATTTAGGTTATACAAGATGACCCAAATGATCCTTTTTAAGTTTTGGACATAACCAGGGTTAAGAAAATAGAACAATTAATCATTAATAGCATTGTCCGATTTGATTCCAATTTAATTTTTGAAGTTCAATTGATATACTGTAAATTATTCTTAAAATTTTTCTTATGAATTGTTTTTAAAAAAAAAAAAATTATATCTCACTCTATTACTGTTATCTGTTACTCGAATATAATTTAAATTTACTGTTTCGCATATACAAGATAGCCAAATGATGTTCTTTACGGTTTGAACACAACCAGAATTAAGAAAATATAATAACTAATAGCACTAACGATTGTTCCGATTTAATTTTAAGTCAATTTTTAGACATATTTTGTATTAACCCTAAATGATTTTTAAAAATATTTTTATGTATTGTCTTTAAAAAAAATAGCCATATCTCACTTAACTACGGTTATCTATTATTGAAATTTATTTTAAAATTAATATTTAGGTTATACAAGATGACCCAAATGATCCTTTTTAAGTTTTAGACATAACCAGGGTTAAGAAAATAGAACAATTAATCATTAATAGCATTGTCCGATTTGATTCCAATTTAATTTTTGAAGTTCAATTGATATACTGTAAATTATTCTTAAAATTTTTCTTATGAATTGTTTTTAAAAAAAAAAAAATTATATCTCACTCTATTACTGTTATCTGTTATTCGAATATAATTTAAATTTACTGTTTCGCATATACAAGATAGCCAAATGATGTTCTTTACGGTTTGAACACAACCAGAATTAAGAAAATATAATAACTAATAGCACTAACGATTGTTTCGATTTAATTTTAATTTAATTTTTAGATATAATTTAATTAACCCTAAATTATTTTAAAAAATATTTTGATCATATATTCAAAAATATTTTAATGTATTGTCTTTAAAAAAATAGTCATATCTCACTTAATTACGGTTATCTTTTAAGCAAATTTATTTTAAAATTAATATTTAGGTTATCAAGATGACCCAAATGATCCTTTTTAAGTTTTGGACATAACCAGGGTTAAGAAAATAGAACAATTAAACATTATAGCATTGTCCGATTTGATTCCAATTTAATTTTTGAAGTTCAATTGATGTACTGTAAATTATTCTTAAAATTTTTCTTATGAAATGTTTTTTAAAAAAATAATTATATCTCACTCTATTACTGTTATCTATTATTCGAATATGATTTAAATTTAATATTTCGCATATACAAGATAGCCAAATAATGTTCTTTAAGGTTTAAACACAACCAGAATTAAGAAAATATAATAAATAATAGCGTTAAAGATTGTTCCGATTTAATTTTATTTTAATTTTAAATATAATTTGATTAACCCTAAATGATTTTTAAAAATATTTTGATGTATTGTGTTTAAAAAAAATAGTCATATCTCACTCAATTACGGTTATCTATTATTCAAATTTATTTTAAAATTAATATTTAGGTTACACAAGATGACCCAATTGATCCTTTTTAAGTTTTGGACATAACCAGGGTTAAGAAAATAGCATAGCATTGTCCGATTTGACTTCAATTTAATTTTTTAATGTATTGTGTTTTAAAAAAATAATCATATCTCACTCTATTACTGTTATCTATTATTCGAATATGATTTAAATTTAATATTTCGCATATACAAGATAGCCAAATGATGTTTTTTACGGTTTGAACACAACCAAAGTTAAGAATATGTAATAACTAATAGCATTGGCGATTTTTCCGATTTAATTTTAATTCAATTTTTAGATATAATTTGATTAACCCTAAATGATTTTCAAAAATATTTTAATGTATTGTCTTTAAAAAAATAGTCATATCTCACTTAATTACGGTTATCTATTCAAATTTATTTTAAAATTAATATTTAGGTTATACAAGATGACCCAAATGATCCTTTTTAAGTTTTGGACATAACCAGAATAAAGAAAGTCGATTACTATTACCTATAGCTATTGTTCCGATATGATTTCAATTTAATTTTTAGATATAATTTGTTTAACCCTAAGTAATTTTTTAAAATATTTTAATGTATTGTATTTAAAAAAAATAGTCATATCTCAGTCAATTACGGTTATCTATTCAAATTTATTTTAAAATTAATATTTAGGTTATACAAGATGACCCAAATGATCCTTTTTAAGTTTTGGATATAATCAGGGTTAAGAAAGTAGAACAACTAATCATTATAGCATTGTCCGATTTGATTCCAATTTAATTTTTGAAGTTCATTTGATGTACTGTAAATTATTTTTAAAATTTTTCTTATGAATTGTTTTTTAAAAAAATAATCATATCTCACTCTATTACTGTTATCTATTATTCGAATATAATTTAAATTTACTATTTCGCATTTACAAGAGAGCCAAATGATGTTTTTTACGGTTTGAACACAACCAGAATTAAGAAAATATAATAAATAATAGCGTTAACGATTGTTCCGATTTAATTTTTTGATATAATTTGATTAACCCTAAATGATTTTAAAAAATATTTTGATGTATTGTGTTTAAAAAAAAAAAGTCATATCTCACTCAATTACGGTTATCTATTATTTTAATTTATTTTAAAATTAATATTTAGGTTATACAAAGTGACCCAAATAATCCGTTTTAAGTTTTGGACATAACGAGGGTTAATAAAATAGAACAATTAATCATTATAGCATTGTCCGATTTGATTCCAATTTAATTTTTGAAGTTCATTTAATGTACTGTAAAGTATTTTTAAAATTTTTCTTATGAATTGTTTTTTTAAAAAAATAATGATATCTAATTCAATTACTGTTATCTATTATTCGAATATGATTTAAATTTACTATTTCGCATATACAAGATAGCCAAATCATGTTCTTTACGGCTTGAACCCACCAGAATTAAGAAAGTATAATAACTAATAGCGCTAACGATTGTTCCGATTTAATTTTAAATTAATTTTTAGATATAATTTGATTAACTCTAAATGATTTTCAAAAATATACTAATGTATTTTCTTTAAAAAAAATAGTCATATCTCCATAATTTACGCTTTGAACCCACCAGAATTAAGAAAATATAATAACTAATAGCGTTAACGATTGTTCCGATTTAATTTTAAATTAATTTTTAGATATAATTTGATTAACCCTAAATGATTTTTAAAAATATTTTGATGTATTGTGTTTAAAAAAATAGTCTTATATCTATCTCAATTATGGTTATCTATTATTCAAATTTATTTTAAAATTAATATTTAGGTTATACAAGATGACTCAAATGATCCTTTTTAAGTTTTGGACATAACCAGAATAAAGAAAATAGATTACTATTACCTATAACTATTGTTCCGATATGATCTCAATTTAATTTTTAGATATAATTTGTTTAACCCTAAATAATTAATTTAAATTTTTTAATGTTTTGTGTTTAAAAAAAATAGTCATATCTCACTCAATTACCGTTATCTATTATTCAAATTTATTTTAAAATTAATATTTAGGTTATACAAGATGACTCAAATGATTCTTATTAAGTTTTGGACAAAACCAGGGTTAAGAAAATAGAAGGATTAAACATTTTAGCATTTTTCGATTTGATTCCAATTTAATTTTTGAAGTTCATTTGATGTACTGTAAATTATTTTTAAAATTTTTCTTATGAATTGTTTTTAAAAAAAATTATTATATCTAACTCTATTACTGTTATCTATTAATCGAATATAATTTAAATTTACTATTTCGCATATAAAACATAGCCAAATGTTTTTTTTTTACGGTTATGAAAATATAATAAATAATAGCGTTAATGATTGTTCCGATTTAATTTTTAGATATAATTTGATTAACCCTAAATAATTTTTAAAAATATTTTGGTGTATTTTGTTTAAAGAAAAAAGTCATATCTCTCTCAATTACGGTTATCTATTAAGCAAATTCATTTTAAAATTAATATTTGGGTTATCAAGATGACCCAAATGATCCTTTTTAAGTTTTGGACATAACCAGGGTTAAGAAAATAGAACAATTACTCATTATAGCATTGTCATATCATATATCATATGTCATATCTCACTCAATTACGGTTATCTATTATTCAAATTTATTTTAAACTTAATATTTAGGTTATACAAGATGACCCAATTGATCCTTTTTAAGTTTTAGACATAACCAGGGTTAAGAAAATAGAACAATTAATCATTATAGCATTGTCCGATTTGATGCCAATTTAATTTTTGAAGTTGATTTGATATACTGTAAATTATTTTTAAAATTTCTCTTATGAATGCTTTTTACAAAAAATAATTATATTTCACTCTATTACAGTTATCTATTATTCGAATATAATTTAAATTTACTATTTCGCATACACAAGATAGCCAAATGATGTTTTTTACGGTTTGAACACAACCAGAGTTAAGAAAATGTAGTAATTAATAGCGTTGGCGATTGTTCCGATTTAATTTTAATTTAATTTTTAGATATAATTTGATTAACCCTAAATGATTTTTAAAAATATTTTACTGTATTGTGTTTAAAAAAAATAGTCATATCTCACTCAATTACGGTTATCTATTTTTGAAATTTATTTTAAAATTAATATTTAGGTTATACAAGATGACCCAAATGATCCTTTTTAAGTTTTGGACATAACCAGGGTTAAGAAAATAGAACAATTAATCATTAATAGCATTGTCCGATTTGATTCCAATTTAATTTTTGAAGTTCAATTGATGTACTGTAAATTATTCTTAAAATTTTTCTAATGAATTGTTTTTTAAAAAAATAATCATATCTCACTCTATTACTGTTATCTATTATTCTAATATGATTTAAATTTAATATTTCGCATATACAAGATAGCCAAATGATGTTCTTTAAGGTTTGAACACAACCATAATTAAGAAAATATAATAACTAATAGCATTAACGATTGTTCCGATTTAATTTTAATTTAATTTTTAGATATAATTTGATTAACCCTAAATGATTTCTAAAAATATTTTGATGTATTGTGTTTAAAAAAATAGTCATATCTCTCTCAATTATGGTTATCTATTATTGAAATTTATTTTAAAATTAATATTTAGGTTATACAAGATGACCCAAATGATCCTTTTTAAGTTTTGGACATAACCATGGTTAAGAAAATAGAACAATTAATCATTAATAGCATTGTCCGATTTCATTCCAATTTAATCTTTGAAGTTTATTTGATGTATTGTAAATTATTTTTAAAATTGTTCTTATGAATTTTTTTTTAAAAAAATTATTATATCTCACTCTATTATTCGAATATAATTTAAATTTACTATTTCGCATATACAAGAGAGCCAAATGATGTTTTTTATAATTTGAACACAACCAGAACTAAGAAAATATAATAACTAATAGCGTTAACGATTGTTACGATTTAATTTTAACTTAATTTTTAGATATAATTTGATTAACACTAAATAATTTTTAATAATATTTTAATGTATTGTGTTTAAAAAAAAAGTCATATCTCACTCAATTACGGTTATCTATTATTCAAATTTTTTTTAAAATTAATATTTAGGTTATACAAGATGACCCAAATGATCCTTTTTAAGTGTTGGTCATAACCAGGGTTAAGAAAATAGAACAATTAAACATTATAGCATTGTCCGATTTGATTCCAATTTAATTTTTTAATGTATTGTGTTTTAAAAAAATAATCATATCTCACTCTATTACTGTTATTTATTATTCGAATATAATTTAAATTTACTATTTCGCATATAGAAGATAGCCAAATGATGTTTTTCACGGTTTGAACAGAACCAGAATTAAGAAAATATAATAAATAATAGCGTTAACGATTGTTCCGATTTAATTTTAATTTAATTTTTAGATATAATTTGATTAACCCTAAATGATTTCTAAATATATTTTGATGTATTGTGTTTAAAAAAATAGTCATATCTCACTCTATTACTGTTATCTATTTTCCGAATATAATTTAAATTTACTATTTCACTTATACAAGATAGCCAAATGATGTTTTTTACAGTTTGAACACAACCAATGTTAAGAATATGTAATAACTAATAGCGTTGGCGATTGTTCCGGTTTAATATTTTTAGATATAATTTGATTAACCCTAAATGATTTTTAAAAATATTTTAATGTATTGTGTTTAAAAAAAAAGTCATATCTCACTTAATTACGGTTATATATTA
Organism: Anthonomus grandis grandis; assembly: GCF_022605725.1. Classification (NCBI taxonomy): domain Eukaryota; kingdom Metazoa; phylum Arthropoda; class Insecta; order Coleoptera; family Curculionidae; genus Anthonomus; species Anthonomus grandis. Next base: position 11,275,977 of record NC_065550.1, read on the forward strand.
TACAAATTTATTTTAAAATTAATATTTAGGTTATCAAGATGACCCAAATGATCCTTTTTAAGGTTTGGACATAACGAAGGTTAAGAAAATAGAACAATTAATCATTAATAGCATTGTCCGATTTGAATCCAATTTAGTCTTTGAAGTTCATTTGATGTACTGTAAATTATTTTTTAAATTTTTCTTATGAATTGTATTTTAAAAAAATAATTATATCTCACTCTATTACTGTTATCTATTCGAATATAATTTAAATTTATTATTTCGCATATACAAGATAGCCAAATGATGTTTTTTACGGTTTGAACACAACCAGAGTTAAAAAAATGTCGTAACTAATAGCGTTGGCGATTGTTCCGATTTAATTTTAATTCAATTTTTAGACATAATTTGATTAACCCTAAATGATTTTTAAAAATATTTTAATGTATTGTCTTTAAAAAAAATAGCCATATCTCACTTAACTACGGTTATCTTATAATATATATGTTATTGAAATTTATTTTAAAATTAATATTTAGGTTATACAAGATGACCCAAATGATCCTTTTTAAGTTTTGGACATAACCAGGGTTAAGAAAATAGAACAATTAATCATTAATAGCATTGTCCAATTTGATTCCAATTTAATTTTTGAAGTTCAATTGATGTACTGTAAATTATTCTTAAAATTTTTCTTATGAATTGTTTTTAAAAAACATAATTATATCTCTCTCTATTACTGTTATCTGTTATTCGAATATAATTTAAATTTACTATTTCCCATATACAAGATAGCCAAATGATGTTCTTTAAGGTTTGAACACAACCAGAATTAAGAAAATATAATAAATAATAGCGTTAAAGATTGTTCCGATTTAATTTTAATTTAATTTTTAGATATAATTTGATTAACCCTAAATGATTTTTAAAAATATTTTGATGTATTGTGTTTAAAAAAAATAGTCATATCTCACTAAATTACGGTTATCTATTATTCAAATTTATTTTAAAATAAATATTTAGATTACACAAGATGACCCAATTGATCCTTTTTAACTTTTGGACATAACCAGGTTTAAGAAAATAGAAAAATTAATCATTATAGTCCGATTTGATTCCAGTTTAATCTTTGAAGTTCATTTGATGTACTGTAAATTATTTTTAAAATTATTCTTATGAATTGTTTTTTAAAAAAATATATTATATCATACTCTATTACTGTTATTTATTATTCGAATATAATTTACATTTACTATTTCGCATATAGAAGATAGCCAAATTATGTTCTTTACGGTTTGAACACAACCAGAATTAAGAAAATATAATAACTAATAGCATTAACGATTGTTCCGATTTATTTTTAATTTAATTTTTAGATATAATTTGATTAACCCTAAATGATTTTTAAAAATATTTTGATGTATTGTGCTTAAAAAAAATAGTGATATCTCACTCAATTACGGTTATCTATTATTCAAATTTATTTTAAAATCAATATTTAGGTTATACAAGATGACCCAATTGATCCTTTTTAAGTTTTGGACATAACCAGGGTTAAGAAAATAGAACAATTAATCATTATACGGTTATCTATTATTCAAATTTATTTTAAAATTAATATTTAGGTTATACAATATGACACAATAGCATTGTCCGATTTGATTCCAATTTAATTTTTAAAGTTCATTTGATGTACTGTAAATTATTTTTAAAATTTTTCTTATGAATTGTTTTTTAAAAAAATAATCATATCTCACTCTATTACTGTTATCTATTATTCGAATATAATTTAAATTTACTATTTCCCATATACAAGATAGCCAAATGATGTTTTTTACGGTTTGAACACAACCAGAATTAAGAAAATATAATAAATAATAGCGTTAACGATTGTTCCGATTTAATTGTAATTTAATTTTTAGATATAATTTCATTAACACTAAATGATTTTTAAAAATATGTTGATGTATTGTGTTTAAAAAAAATAGTCATATCTCACTCAATTACGGTTATCTATTATTCAAATTTACTTTAAAATTAATATTTAGGTTATACAAGATGACCCAAATGATCCTTTTTAAGTTCTGGACATAACCAGGATAAAGAAAATCGATTACTATTACCTATAGCTATTGTTCCGATATGATTTCAATTTAATTTTTAGACATAATTTGTTTAACCCTAAATAATTAATTTAAATTTTTTAATGTATTGTGTTTTAAAAAAATAGTCATATCTCACTCAATTGCGGTTATCTATTATTCAAATTTTTTTTAAAATTAATATTTAGGTTATACAAGATGACTCAAATGATTCTTTTTAAGTTTTGGACATAATCAGGGTTAAGAAAATAGGACAATTAATCATTATAGCATTGTCCGATTTGATTCCAATTTAATTTTTGAAGTTCATTTGATGTACTGTAAATTATTTTTAAAATTTTTCTTATGAATTGTTTTTTAAAAAAAATATTATATCTCACTCTATTACTGTTATCTATTATTCCAATGTAATTTAAATTTACTATTTCGCATATACAAGATAGTCAAATGATGTTTTTTGCGGTTTGAACACAACCAGAGTTAAGAAAATGTAATAACTAATAGGGTTGGCAATTGTTCCGATTTAATTTTAATTCAATTTTTACATATAATTTGATTAAACCTAATTGATTTTTAAAAATGGTTTTATGTATTATGTTTTAAAAAAATAGCCATATCTCACTCAATTACGGTTATCTATTGTTGAAATATAATTTAAAACTATTATTTAGGTTATACAAGATGACCCAATTGATCCTTTTTAAGTTTTGGACATAACCAGCGTTCAGAAAATAGAACAATTAATCATTATAGCATTATCCGATTTGATTCCAATTTAATTTTTGAAGTTCATTTAATGTACTGTAAATTATTTTTAAAATTTTTCTTATGAATTGTTTAAAAAAAAATAATCATATCTCACTCTATTACTGTTATCTATTATTCGAATATAATTTGAATTTACTATTTCGCATAGACAAGATAGCCAAATGATGTTTTTTACGGTTTGAATACAACCAGAATTAAGAAAATATAATAACTAATAGCGTTAAAGATTGATCCGATTTAATTTTAATTTAATTTTTAGATATAATTTGATAACCCTAAATGATTTTTAAAAATATTTTGATGTATTGTGCTTAAAAGAAATAGTCATATCTAGACTCAATTACGGTTATCTATTATTCAAATTTATTTTAAAATTAATATTTAGGTTATACAAGATGACCCAATTTATCCTTTTTAAGTTTTGGACATAACCAGGGTTAAGAAAGTAGAATAGTTAATCATTATAGCATTGTCCGATTTGATTCCAATTTAATTTTTGAAGTTCATTTAATGTACTGTAAATTATTTTTAAAAATTTACTTATGAATTGTTTTTAAAAAAAATAATTATATCTCACTCTATTAATGTTATCTATTATTCGAATATAATTTAAATTTACTATTTCGCATATACAAGATAGTCAAATGATGTTTTTTGTGGTTTGAACACAACCAGAGTTAAGAAAATGTAATAACTAATAGGGTTGGCAATTGTTCCGATTTAATTTTAATTCAATTTTTAGATATAATTTGATTAAACCTAAATGATTTTTAAAAATTGTTTTATGTATTATGTTTTAAAAAAATAGCCATATCTCACTCAATTACGGTTATCTAATATTGAAATATAATTTAAAATTATTATTTAGGTTATACAAGATGACCCAATTGATCCTTTTTAAGTTTTGGACATAACCAGGGTTAAGAAAATAGAACAATTAATCATTATAGCATTGTCCGATTTGATTCCAATTTAATCTTTGAAGTTCATTTGATGTACTGTCAATTATTTTTAAAATTTTTCTTATGAATTGTTTTTTAAAAAAAATATTATATCTCACTCTATTACTGTTATCTATTATTCGAATATAATTTAAATTTACTATTTCGCATATACAAGATAGCCAAATGATGTTTTTTACGAATTGACCACAACCAGAATTAAGAAAATATAATAAATAATAGCGTTAACAATTGCTCCGATTTAATTTTTAGACATAATTTGATTAACCCTAAATGATTTTTAAAAATATTTTGATGTAATGTGTTTAAAAAAACAGTCATATCTCACCCAATAACGGTTATCTATTATTCAAATTTATTTTAAAATTAATATTTAGGTTATACAGGATAACTCAAATATTCCTTTTTATGTTTTGGACATAACCAGGGTTAAGAAAATAGAACAATTAATCATTATAGCATTGTCCGATTTGATTCCAATTTAATCTTTGAAGTTCATTTGATGTACTGTAAATTATTTTTAAAATTTTTCTTATGAATTGTTTTTTAAAAAAATTATTATATATCACTCTATTACTGTTATTTATTTTTCGAATATAATTTACATTTACTATTTGGCATATACAAGATAGCCAAATGATGTTTGTTACGGTTTGAACACAACCAGAATTAAGAAAATATAATAACTAATAGCGTTAAAGATTGTTCCGATTTAATTTTAATTTAATTTCTAGATATAATTTGATTAGCCCTAAATGATTTTTAAACATATTTTGATGTATTGTGTTTAAAAAAAATAGTCATATCTCACTCAATTACGGTTATCTATTATTCATATTTATTTTAAAATTAATATTTAGGTTATACAAGATGACTCAAATAATCCTTTTTATGTTTTGGACATAACCAGGGTTAAGAAAATAAGACAATTAATCATTATAGCATTGTCCGATTTGATTCCAATTTAATCTTTGAAGTTCATTTGATGTACTGTAAATTATTTTTAAAATTTTTCTTATGAATTGTTTTTTAAAAAAATTATTATATATCACTCTATTACTGTTATTTATTTTTCGAATATAATTTACATTTACTATTTGGCATATACAAGATAGCCAAATGATGATTGTTACGAATTGAACACAACCAGAATTAAGAAAATGTAATTAATAGGGTTGGCAATTGTACCGATTTAATTTTAATTAAATTTTTAGATACAATTTGATTAAACCTAAATGATTTTTAAAAATTGTTTTATGTATTATGTTTTAAAAAAATAGCCATATCAAACTCAATTACGGTTATGTATTAATCAAATTTATTTTAAAATTAATATTTACGTTATACAAGATGACTTAAATAATCCTTTTTATGTTTTGGACATAACCAGGGTTAAAAAAATAGATAGCATTGTCCGATTTGATTATAATTTAATCTTTGAAGTTCATTTGATGTACTGTATATTATTTTTAAAATTTTTCTTATGAATTGTTTTTAAAAAAATTATTATATATCACTCTATTACTGTTATTTATTATTCGAATATAATTTACATTTACTATTTGGCATATACAAGATAGCCAAATGATGTTTGTTACGAATTGAACACAACCAGAATTAAGAAAATGTAATTAATAGGGTTGGCAATTGTACCGATTTAATTTTAATTAAATTTTTAGATATAATTTGATTAAACCTAAATGATTTTTAAAAATTGTTTTATGTATTATGTTTTAAAAAAATAGCCATATCTCACTCAATTACGGTTATCTATTATTGAAATATAATTTAAAATTATTATTTAGGTTATACAAGATGACCCAATTGATCCTTTTTAAGTTTTGGACATAACCAGCGTTCAGAAAATAGAACAATCAATCATATATCCGATTTGATTCCAATTTAATTTTTGAAGTTCATTTGATGTACTGTAAATTATTTTTAAAATTTTTCTTATGAATTGTTTAAAAAAAAAAATATTATATCTCACTCTATTACTGTTATCTATTATTCGAATATAATTTAAATTTACTATTTCGCATAGACAAGATAGCCAAATGATGTTTTTTACGAATTGACCACAACCAGAATTAAGAAAATATAATAAATAATAGCGTTAACAATTGCTCCGATTTAATTTTTAGATATTTGAATAACCCTAAATGATTTTTAAAAATATTTTAATGTATTGTGTTTAAAAAAACAGTCATATCTCACTCAATTACGGTTATCTATTATTCAAATTTATTTTAAAATTAATATTTACGTTATACAAGATGACTTAAATAATCCTTTTTATGTTTTGGACATAACCAGGGTTAAGAAAATAGATAGCATTGTCCGATTTGATTATAATTTAATCTTTGAAGTTCATTTGATGTACTGTAAATTATTTTTAAAATTTCTCTTATGAATTGTTTTAAAAAAAAAAAATTATATCTCACTCTATTACTGTTATTTATTATTCGAATATAATTTACATTTACTATTTCGCATACACAAGTTAGCCAAATGATGTTTTTTACGGTTTGAACAAAACCAGAATTAAGAAAATATAATAACTCTTCGCGTTAACGATTGTTTCGATTTAATTTTAATTTAATTTTTAGATATAATTTGATTAACCCTAAATGATTTTTAAAAATATTTTGATGTATTGTGCTTAAAAAAAATAGTGATATCTCACTCAATTATGGTTATCTATTATTCAAATTTATTTTAAAATCAATATTTAGGTTATACAAGATGACCCAATTGATCCTTTTTAAGTTTTGGACATAACCAGGGTTAAGAAAATAGAACAATTATCATTATACGGTTATCTATTATTCAAATTTATTTTAAAATTAATATTTAGGTTATACAAGATGACTCAAATGATTCTTTTTAAGTTTAGTTTTAAAATATTTTGATGTATTGTGATTAAAAAAAATAGTCGTATCTCACTCAATTACGGTTATCTGTTATTCAAATTTATATTAAAATTAATATTTAGGTTATATAAGATGACCCAAATGATCCTTTCTAAGTTTTGAACATAACCAGGGTTAAAAAAATAGAACGTTTAATCATTATAGCATTGTCCGACTTGATTCCAATTTAATCTTTGAAGTTCATTTGATGTACTGTAAATTATTTTTAAAATTTTTCTTATGAATTTTTTTTAAAAAAATAATTATATCTCACTCTATTACTATTATCTATTATTCGAATATAATTTAAATTTACTATTTCCCATATACAAGATAGCCAAATTATGTTTTTTACGGTTTGAACACAACCAGAATTAAGAAAATATAATAAATAATAGCGTTAAGGATTGTTCCGATTTAATTTTAATTTAATTTTTAGATATAATTTGATTAACACTAAATAATTTTTAAAAATATATTGTATTGTGTTTAAAAAAAATAGTCATATCTCACTCAATTACGGTTATCTATTATTCAAATTTACTTTAAAATTAATATTTAGGTTATACAAGATGACCCAAATGATCCTTAATTTAATTTTTAGATATAATTTGAATAACCCTAAATGATTTTTAAAAATATTTTGATGTTATGTGTTTAAAAAAATAGTCATATCTCACTTAATTACGGTTATCTATTATTCAAATTTATTTTAAAATTAATATTTAGGTTATACAAGATGACCCAAATGATCCTTTTTAAGTTTTGGATATAACCAGGATTAAGAAAGTAGAATAGTTAATCATTATAACATTGTCCGATTTGATTCCAATTTAATTTTTGAAGTTCATTTAATGTACTGTAAATTATTTTTAAAAATTTTCTTATGAATTGTTTTTTAAAAAAATAATTATATCTCACTCTATTATAGTTATCTATTATTCGAATATAATTTAAATTTACTATTTCGCATAGACAAGATAGCCAAATGATGTTATTTACGGTTTGAATACAACCAGAATTAAGAAAATATAATAACTAATAGCGTTAAAAATTGTTCCGATTTAATTTTAATTTAATTTTTAGAAATAATTTAATTAACCCTAAATGATTTTTAAAAATATTTTGATGTATTGTGCTTAAAAGAAATAGTCTTATCTCACTCAATTACGGTTATCTAGTATTCAAATTTATTTTAAAATGAATATTTAGGTTATACAAGATGACGCAATTGATCCTTTTTAAGTTTTGGACATAACCAGGGTAAAGAAAATAGAACAATTAATCATTATAGCATTGTCCGATTTGATTCCAATTTAGTCTTTGAAGTTCATTTGATGTACTGTAAATTATTTTTAAAATTTTTCTTATGAATTTTTTTTAAAAAAATAATTATATCTCACTCTATTACTGTTATCTATTATTCGAATATAATTTAAATTTACTATTTCCCATATACAAGATAGCCAAATGATGTTTTTTACGGTTTGAACACAACCAGAATTAAGAAAATATAATAAATAATAGCGTTAAGGATTGTTCCGATTTAATTTTAATTTAATTTTTAGATATAATTTGATTAACACTAAATAATTTTTAAAAATATGTTGATGTATTGTGTTTAAAAAAAATAGTCATATCTCACTTAACTACGGTTATCTATTATTGAAATTTATTTTAAAATTAATATTTAGGTTATATAAGATGACATAAATGATCCTTTTTAAGTTTTGGACATAACCAGGGTTTAGAAAATAGAACAATTAAACATTATAGCATTGTCCGATTTGATTTCAATTTAATTTTTTTATGTATTGTGTTTAAAAAAATAGTCATATCTCACTTAATTACGGTTATCTATTAGTCAAATTTATTTTAAAATTAATATTTAGGTTATCAAGATGACCCAAATGATCCTTTTTAAGGTTTGGACATAACGAAGGTTAAGAAAATAGAACAATTAATCATTAATAGCATTGTCCGATTTGAATCCAATTTAGTCTTTGAAGTTCATTTGATGTACTGTAAATTATTTTTAAAATTTTTCTTATGAATTTTTTTTAAAAAAATAATTATATCTCACTCTATTACTGTTATCTATTATTCGAATATAATTTAAATTTACTATTTCCCATATACAAGATAGCCAAATGATGTTTTTTACGGTTTGAACACAACCAGAATTAAGAAAATATAATAAATAATAGCGTTAAGGATTGTTCCGATTTAATTTTAATTTAATTTTTAGATATAATTTGATTAACACTAAATAATTTTTAAAAATATGTTGATGTATTGTGTTTAAAAAAAATAGTCATATCTCACTCAATTACGGTTATCTATTATTCAAATTTACTTTAAAATTAATATTTAGGTTATACAAGATGACCCAAATGATCCTTTTTAAGTTCTGGACATAACCAGGGTTAAAAAAATTGAACAAATAATCATTATATATACATCATTGTTTGATTTGATTCCAATTTAATTTTTGAAGTTCATTTGATGTACTGTAAATTATTTTTAAAATTTTTCTTATGAATTGTTTTAAAAAAAAATGATTATATCTCACTCTATTACTGTTATATATTATGCGAATATAATTTAGATTTACTATTTCGCATATACAAGATAGCCAAATGATGTTTTTTACGGTTTGAACAAAACCAGAATTAAGAAAATATAATAACCCTTCGCGTTAACGATTGTTCGGATATAATTTTAATTTAATTTTTAGATATAATTTGAATAACCCTAAATGATTTTTAAAAATATTTTGATGTTATGTGTTTAAAAAAATAGTCATATCTCACTTAATTACGGTTATCTATTATTTAAATTTATTTTAAAATTAATATTTAGGTTATACAAGATGACTCAAATGATCCTTTTTAAGTTTTGGACATAACCAGGGTTAAGAAAATAGAACAATTAATCATTATAGCATTGTCCGATTTGATTCCAATTTAGTCTTTGAAGTTTATTTGATGTACTGTAAATTATTTTTAAAATTGTTCTTATGAATTGTTTTTTAAAAAAAATTATTATATCTCACTCTATTATTCGAATATAATTTTAATTTACTATTTCGCATATACAAGAGAGCCAAATGATGTTTTTTATAATTTGAACACAACCAGAAGTAAGAAAATATAATAACTAATAGCGTTAACGATTGTTACGATTTAATTTTAACTTAATTTTTAGATATAATTTGATTAACACTAAATGATTTTTAAAAATATTTTAATGTATTGTGTTTAAAAAAAAAGTCATATCTCACTCAATTACGGTTATCTATTATTCAAATTTATTTTAAAATTAATATTTAGGTTATACAAGATGACCCAAATGATCCTTTTTAAGTTTTGGTCATAACCAGGATTAAGAAAATAGAACTATTAATTATTATAGCATTGTCCGATTTGATTCCAATTTAATTTTTTAAAGTATTGTGTCTTAAAAAAATAATTATATCTCACTATAACTGTTATTTATTATTCGAATCTATTATTCAAATTTATTTTAAAATTAATATTTAGGTTATACAAGATGACCCAAATGATCCTTTTTAAGTTTTGGACATAACCAGGGTTAAGAAAATAGAACAATTAATCATTATAGCATTGTCCGATTTGATTCCAATTTAGTCTTTGAAGTTTACTCTATTACGGTTATTAATGATTCAAATATAATTTAAAATTAATATTTAGGTTATCAAGACGACTCAAATGATCCTTTTAGTTTCCTTAAGTTTTCTTAATCCTTAAGTTTTGGACATAACCAGAATAAAGAAAATCGATTACTATTACCTATAGCTATTGTTCTGATAAGATTTCAATTTAATTTTTAGATATAATTTGTTTAACCCTAAGTAATTTTTTAAAATATTTTGATGTATTGTGTTTAAAAAAAAAAGAGTAATATATGACTCAATTACGGTTATCTATTATTGAAATATAATTTAAAATTATTATTTAGGTTATACAAGATGACCCAATTGATCCTTTTTAACTTTTGGACATAACCAGGTTTAAGAAAATAGAAAAATTAATCATTATAGTCCGATTTGATTCCAGTTTAATCTTTGAAGTTCATTTGATGTACTGTAAATTATTTTTAAAATTATTCTTATGAATTGTTTTTTAAAAAAATATATTATATCTCACTCTATTACTGTTATTTATTATTCGAATATAATTTACATTTACTATTTCGCATATAGAAGATAGCCAAATTATGTTCTTTACGGTTTGAACACAACCAGAATTAAGAAAATATAATAACTAATAGCATTAACGATTGTTCCGATTTAATTTTAATTCCATTTTTAGATATAATTTGATTAACCCTAAATGATTTTTAAAAATAGTTTTATGTATTGGGTTTTAAAAAAATAGTCATATCTCACTCAATTACGGTTATCTATTATTCAAATTTATTTTTAAATTAATATTTAGGTTATACAAGATGACTCAAATGATCCTTTTAAGTTTTGGACATAACCAGAATAAAGAAAAACGATTATTTTTAAAATTTTTCTTATGAATTGTTTTTTAAAAAAATATATTATATCTCACTCTATTACTGTTATTTATTATTCGAATATAATTTATATTTACTATTTCGCATATACAAGACGTCCAAATGAAGTTTTTTAAGATTTAGACACAACCAGAATTAAGAAAATATAATAACTAATAGCGTTAACGATTGTTCCGATTTAATTTTAATTTAATTTTTAGAAATAATTTGATAAACCGTAAATGATTTTTAAAAATATTTTGATATATTGTGTTTGAAGAAAAAAGTCATATCTCACTCAATTACGGTAATCTATTATTCAAATATATTTTAAAATACATATTTAGATTATACAAGATGACCCAAATGATCCTTTTTAAGTTTTCGACATAACCAGAATAAAGAAAATCGATTATTTTTAAAATTTTTCTTATGAATTGTTTTTAAAAAAAAATATTATATCTCACTCTATTACTGTTATTTATTATTCGAATATAATTTATATTTACTATTTCGCATATACAAGACGTCCAAATGATGTTTTTTAAGGTTTGAACACAACCAGAATTAAGAAAATATAATAACTAATAGCGTTAACGATTGTTCCGATTTAATTTTAATTTAATTTTTAGATATAATTTGATAAACCCTAAATGATTTTTAAAAATATTTTGATGTATTGTGTTTAAAGAAAAAAGTCATATCTCACTCAATTACGGTAATCTATTATTCAAAATTATTTTAAAATTAATATTTAGGTTATACAAGATGACTCAAATGATCTTTTTTGTTTTGGACATAACCAGGGTTAAGAAAATAGAACAATTAATCAGTATAGCATTGTCAAATTTGATTCCAATTTAATCTTTGAAGTTCATTTGATGTACTGTAAATTATTTTTAAAATTTTTCTTATGAATTGTTTTTTAACTAAAAATATTATATCTCACTCTATTACTGTTATTTATTATTCGAATATAATTTACATTTATTATTTCGCATATACAAGATAGCCAAATGATGTTCTTTACGGTTTGAACACAACCAGAATTAAGAAAATATAATAAGTAATAGCGTTAAAGATTGTTCCGATTTAATTTTAATTTCATTTTTAGATATAATTTGATTAACCCTAAATGATTTCTAAAAATATTTTGATGTATTGTGTTTGAAAAAATAGTCATATCTCACTGAATTACGGTTATCTATTATTCAAATTTATTTTAAAATTATTTTAAATATTTAGGTTATAGAAGATGACCCAAATTATCCTTTTTAAGTTTTGGACATAACCAGGGTTAAGAAAATAGAACAATTAATCATTATAGCATTGTCCGATTTGATTCCAATTTAGTTTTTGAAGTTCATTTGATGTACTGTTTATTATTTTTATTATATCTCACTCTATTACTGTTATCTATTTTCCGAATATAATTTAAATTTACTATTTCACATATACAAGATAGCCAAATGATGTTTTTTACGGTTTGAACACAACCAATGTTAAGAATATGTAATAACTAATAGCATTGGCGATTGTTCCGATTTAATTTTAATTTAATTTTTAGATATAATTTGATTAACCCTAAATGATTTTCAAAAATATTTTAATGTATTGTCTTTAAAAAAATAGTCATATCTCACTTAATTACGGTTATCTATTAAGCAAATTTATTTTAAAATTAATATTTAGGTTATCAATCTTGATAACCTATTATCATCTGACCCAAATGATCCTTTTTAAGTTTTGGACATAACCAGGGTTAAGAAAATAGAACAATTAAACATTATAGCATTGTCCGATTTGATTCCAATTTAATTTTTGAAGTTCAATTGATGTACTGTAAATTATTCTTAAAATTTTTCTTATGAATTGTTTTTAAAAAAAATAATTATATCTCACTCTATTACTGTTATCTGTTATTCGAATATAATTTAAATTTACTATTTCGCATATACAAGATAGCCAAATGATGTTCTGTACGGTTTGAACACAAACAGAATTAAGAAAACATAATAACTAGTAGCACTAACGATTGTTCCGATTTAATTTTAATTTAATTTTAAGATATAATTTAATTAACCCTAAATAATTTTTAAAAATATTTTGATCATATATTCAAAAATATTTTAATGTATTGTCTTTAAAAAAATAGTCATATCTCACTTAATTACGGTTATCTATTATGCAAATTTATTTTAAAATTACTATTTAGGTTATCAATCTTGATAACCTATTATCATCTGACCCAAATGATCCTTTTTAAGTTTTGGACATAACCAGGGTTAAGAAAATAGAACAATTAAACATTATAGCATTGTCCGATTTGATTCCAATTTAATTTTTGAAGTTCAATTGATGTACTCTAAATTATTCTTAAAATTTTTCTTATGAATTGTTTTTAAAAAAAATAATTATATCTCACTCTATTACTGTTATCTATTTTCCGAATATAATTTAAATTTACTATTTCTCATATACAAGATAGCCAAATGATGTTTTTTACGGTTTGAACACAACCAATGTTACGAATATGTAATAACTAATAGCGTTGGCGATTGTTCCGGTTTAATTTTAATTCAATTTTTAGATATAATTTGATTTTAAAAAAATGAAATGATTTTCAAAAATATTTTAATGTATTGTCTTTAAAAAAAATAGCCATATCTCACTTAACTACGGTTATCTATTAATCAAATTTATTTTAAAATTAATATTTAGATTATACAAGATGACCCAAATGATCCTTTTTAAGTTTTGGACATAACCAGGGTTAAGAAAATAGAACAATTAATCATTAATAGCATTGTCCGATTTGATTCCAATTTAATTTTTGAAGTTCAATTGATGTACTGTAAATTATTCTTAAAATTTTTCTTATGAAATGTTTTTTAAAAAAATAATTATATCTCACTCTATTACTGTTATCTATTATTCGAATATGATTTAAATTGACTATTTCGCATATACAAGATAACCAAATCATGTTTTTTGCGGTTTGAACACAACCAGAATTAAGAAAATATAATAACTCTTCGCGTTAACGATTGTTCCGATTTAATTTTAATTTAATTTTTAGACATAATTTGAATAACCCTAAATAATTTTTAAAAATATTTTGATGTATTGTGTTTAAAGAAAATAGTCATATCTCACTCAATTACGGTTATCTATTAATCAAATTTATTTTAAAATTAATAGTTAGGTTATACAAGATGACTCAAATGATCCTTTTTTAGTTTTGGACATAACCAGGGTTAATTATTCGAATATAATTTAAATTTACTATTTCGCATAGACAAGATAGCCAAATGATGTATTTTACGGTTTAAACACAACCAGAATTAAGAAAATATAATAACTAATAGCGTTATAGATTGTTCCGATTTAATTTTAATTTAATTTTTAGATATAATTTGAATAACCCTAAATGATTTTTTAAAATATTTTGATATATTGTGCTTAAAAAAAATAGTCATATCTCACTCAATTACGGTTATCTATTAATCAAATTTATTTTAAAATTATTATTTAGGTTATACAAGATGACTCAAATGATCCTTTTTAAGTTTTGGACATAACCAGGGTTAAGAAAATAGAACAATTTATCATTATAGCATTGTCCGACTTGATTCCAATTTAATCTTTGAAGTTCATTTGATGTACTGTAAATTATTTTTAAAATTTTTCTTACGAATTGTTTTTTAAAAAAATAATTATATCTCACTCTATTACTGTTATATTATAGCATTGTCCGATTTGATTCCAATTTAATCTTTGAAGTCCATTTGATGTGCTGTAAATTATTTTTAAAATTTTTCTTATGAAATGTTTTTTAAAAAAAATAATTATATTTCACTCTATTACTGTTATTTATTATTCGAATATAATTTAAATTTACTATTTCGCATATACAAGATAGCCAAATGATGTTTTTTGCGGTTTGAACACCACCAGAATTAAAAAAATATAATAAATAATAGCGTAAACGATTGTTCCGATTTAATTTTTAGATTTAATTTGATTAACCCTAAATGATTTTTAAAACTATTTTAATGTATTGTCTTAAAAAAAAATAGCCATATCTCACTCTATCACTGTTATTTATTATACGAATATAATTTACATTTACTATTTCGCATATACAAGATAGCCAAATGATGTTTTTTACGGTTTGAACACAACCAGAATTAAGAAAATATAATAACTATTAGCGTTACCGATTGTTCCAATTTAATTTTAAATTAATTTTTAGATATAATTTGATTAACCCTAAATGATTTTTAAAAATATTTTGATGTATTGTGTTTAAAAAAAATAGTCATATCTCTATAATTTACGGTTTGAACCCACCAGAATTAAGAAAATATAATTACTAATAGCGTTAACGATTGTTCCAATTTAATTTTAAATTAATTTTTAGATATAATTTGATTAACCCTAAATGATTTTTAAAAATATTTTGATGTATTGTGTTTAAAAAAATAGTCATATCTCACTCAATTAGGGTTATCTATTATTTAAATTTAATTTAAAATTAATATTTTGGTTATACAAGATGGCTCAAATAATCCTTTTTATGGTTTGAACATAACCAGGATAAAGAAAATCGATTACTGTTACCTACAGCTATCGTTCGGATATGATTTCAATTAAATTTTTAGATATAATTTGTTTAATCCTAAATAATTAATTTAAATTTTTTAATGTATTGTGCTTTAAAGAAAATAGTCAAATCTCACTCCATTACGGTTATCTATTAATCAAATTTATTTTAAAATTAATATTTAGGTTATACAAGATGACTCAAATGATCCTTTTTAAGTTTTGGACATAACCACGGTAAGAAAATAGAATAATAATTTATTATAGCATTGTCCGATTTGATTCCAATTTAATTTTTAAAGTTAATTTGATGTAGTGTAAATTACTTTTAAAATTTTTCTTATGAATTGTTTTTAAAAAAAATAATTATATCTCACTCTATTACTGTTATTTATTATTCGAATATAATTTACATTTACTATGTCGCATATACAAGATAGCCAAATGATGTTTTTTAAAGTTTGAACACAACCAGAATTAAGAAAATATAATAAATAATAGCGTTAACGATTGTTCCGATTTAATTTTAATTCAATTTCTAGATATAATTTGATTAACCCAGAATTAAGAAAGTATAATAACTAATAGCGCTAACGATTGTTCCGATTTAATTTTAAATTAATTTTTAGATATAATTTGATTAACTCTAAATGATTTTCAAAAATATACTAATGTATTTTCTTTAAAAAAAATAGTCATATCTCAATTACGGTTATCTATTAAGCAAATTTATTTTAAAATTAATATTTGGGTTATCAAGATGACCCAAATGATCCTTTTTAAGTTTTGGACATAACCAGGGTTAAGAAAATAGTACAATTAATCATTAATAGCATTGTCCGATTTGATTCCAATTTCATTTTTGAAGTTCATTTGATATACTGTAAATTATTCTTAAAATTTTTTTTTTAATGTATTGTCTTTAAAAAAAATAGCCATATCTCACTCTATTACTGTTATTTATTATTCGAATATAATTTACATTTACTATTTCGCATATACAAGATAGCCAAATGATGTTTTCTATGGTTTGGACACAACCAGAATTAAGAAAATATAATAAATAATAGTTTTGACGATTGTTTCGATTTAATTTTTGGATATAATTTGATTAACCCTAAATGTTTTTTAAAATATTATGATGTATTGTGTTTTAAAAAAATAGTCATATCTCACTCAATTACGGTTATCTATTATTCAAATTTATTTTAAAATTAATATTTAGGTTATACAAGGTGTCCCAGATGATCCTTTGTAAGTTTTGGACATAACCAGGGTTATGAAAATAGAACAATTAATCATTATAGCATTGTCCGATTTGATTTCAATTTAATCTTTGAAGTTCATTTGATGTACTGTAAATAATTTATAAAATTTTTCTTATGAATTGTTTCTTAAAAAAAAATTTTATATCTCACTCTATCACTGTTACTTATTATTCGAATATAATTTACATTTACTATTTCGCATATACAAGATAGCCAAATGATGTTTTTTACGGTTTGAACACAACCAGAATTAAGAAAATATAATAACTATTAGCGTTAACGATTGTTCCGATTTAATTTTAAATTAATTTTTAGGTATAATTTGATTAACCCTAAATGATTTTTAAAAATATTTTGATGTATTGTGTTTAAAAAAATAGTCATATCTCACTCAATTATGGTTATCTATTATTTAAATTTATTTTAAAATTTATATTTTGGTTATACAAGATGGCTCAAATAATCCTTTTTATGTTTTGAACATAACCAGGATAAAGAAAATCGATTACTATTACCTACAGCTATCGGTCGGATATGATTTCAATTAAATTTTTAGATATAAGTTGTTTAATCCTAAATAATTAATTTAAATTTTTTAATGTATTGTGCGTTAAAGAAATTAGTCAAATCTCACTCCATTACGGTTATCTATTAATCAAATTTATTTTAAAATTAATATTTAGGTTATACAAGATGACTCAAATGATCCTTTTTAAGTTTTGGACATAACCAGGGTTAAGAAAATAGAACAATTAATCATTATAGCATTGTCCAATTTGATTCCAATTTAATTTTTAAAGTTCATTTGATGTACTGTAAATTATTTTTAAATTTTTTCTTATGAATTGTTTTTTAAAAAAATAATGATATCTAATTCTATTACTGTTATCTATTATTCGAATATGATTTAAATTTACTATTTCGCATATTCAAGATAGCCAAATCATGTTCTTTACGGTTTGAACCCACCAGAATCAAGAAAATATAATAACTAATAGCGTTAACGATTGTTCCGATTTAATTTTAATTTAATTTTTAGATATAATTTGATTAACCTTAAATATTTTGGTTATACAAGATGGCTCAAATAATCCTTTTTATGTTTTTTACATAACCAGGATAAAGAAAATCGATTACTATTACCTACAGCTATCGTTCGGATATGATTTCAATTAAATTTTTAGATATAATTTGTTTAATCCTAAATAATTAATTTAAATTTTTTAATGTATTGTGCTTTAAAGAAAATAGTCAAATCTCACTCCATTACGGTTATCTATTAATAAAATTTATTTTAAAATTAATATTTAGGTTATACAAGATGACTCAAATGATCCTTTGTAAGTTTTGGACATAACCAGGGTTATGAAAATAGAACAATTAATCATTATAGCATTGTCCGATTTGATTCCAATTTAATCTTTGAAATTCATTTGATGTACTGTAAATTATTTTTAAAATTTTTCTTATGAATTGTTTAAAAAAAAAAAAAATTTATATCTCACTCTATCACTGTTATTTATTATTCGAATATAATTTACATTTACTATTTCGCATATACAAGATGTAGTTGCGTTATAGCATACTAGAATATATATATAGTATATATAATATATATAGAATAATAGCGTTAACGATTGTTCCGATTTAATTTTAAATTAATTTTTAGATATAATTTGATTAACCCTAAATGATTTTTAAAAATATGTTGATGTATTGTGTTTAAAAAAAATAGTCATATCTCTATAATTTACGCTTTGAACCCACCAGAATTAAGAAAATATAATAACTAATAGCGTTAACGATTGTTCCGATTTAATTTTAAATTAATTTTTAGTTATAATTTGATTAACCCTAAATGATTTTTAAAAATATTTTGATGTATTGTGTTTAACAAAATAGTCTTATATCTATCTCAATTATGGTTATCTATTATTCAAATTTATTTTAAAATTAATATTTAGGTTATACAAGATGACTCAAATGATCCTTTTTAAGTTTTGGACATAACCAGAATAAAGAAAATAGATTACTATTACCTATAACTATTGTTCCGATATGATCTCAATTTAATTTTTAGATATAATTTGATTAACCCTAAATGATTTTTAAAAATATGTTGATGTATTGTGCTTAAAAAAAATAGTCATATCTCTATAATTTACGCTTTGAACCCACCAGAATTAAGAAAATATAATAACTAATAGCGTTAACGATTGTTCCGATTTAATTTTAAATTAATTTTTAGATATAATTTGATTAACCCTAAATGATTTTTAAAAATATGTTGATGTATTGTGTTTAAAAAAAATAGTCATTATCAAGATGACCCAAATGATCCTTTTTAAGTTTTGGACATAACCAGGGTTAAGAAAATAGAACAATTAATCATTATAGCATTGTCCGATTTGATTTCAATTTAATCTTTGAAGTTCATTTGATGTACTGTAAATAATTTTTAAAATTTTTCTTATGAATTGTTTCTTAAAAAAAAATTTTATATCTTACTCTATCACTGTTACTTATTATTCGAATATTATTTACATTTACTATTTCGCATATACAAGATAGCCAAATGATGTTTTTTACGGATTAAACACAACCAGAATTAAGAAAATATAATAACTAATACCCTTAACGACTGTTCCGATTTAATTTTAATTTAATTTTTAGATATAATTTGATTAACCCTAAATGATTTTTAAAACTATTTTAATGTATTGTCTTTAAAAAAAATAGCCATATCTCACTTAACTACGGTTATCTATTATTCAAATTCATTTTAAAATTAATATTTGGGTTATCAAGATGACCCAAATGATCCTTTTTAAGTTTTGGACATAACCAGGGTTAAGAAAATAGAACAATTAATCATTATAGCATTGTCCGATTTGATTCCAATTTAATTTTTTAATGTATTGTATTTTAAAAAAATAATATATATATACGTGATGTATTGTCTTTAAAAAAAATAGCCATATCTCACTCTATCACTGTTATTTATTATTCGAATATAATTTACATTTACTATTTCGCATATACAAGATAGCCAAATGATGTTTTTTACGGTTTGAACACAACCAGAATTAAGAAAATATAATAACTCTTAGCGTTAACGATTGTTCCGATTTAATTTTAAATTAATTTTTAGGTATAATTTGATTAACCCTAAATGATTTTTAAAAATATTTTGATGTATTGTGTTTAAAAAAATAGTCATATCTCACTCAATTATAGTTATCTATTATTTAAATTTATTTTAAAATTTATATTTTGGTTATACAAGATAACTCAAATAATCCTTTTTATGTTTTGAACATAACCAGGATAAAGAAAATCGATTACTATTACCTACAGCTATCGTTCGGATATGATTTCAATTAAATTTTTAGATATAATTTGTTTAATCCTAAATAATTAATTTAAATTTTTTAATGTATTGTGCTTCAAAGAAATTAGTCAAATCTCACTCCATTACGGTTATCTATTAATCAAATTTATTTTAAAATTAATATTTAGGTTATACAAGATGACTCAAATGATCCTTTTTAAGTTTTGGACATAACCAGGGTTAAGAAAATAGAACAATTAATCATTATAGCATTGTCCAATTTGATTCCAATTTAATTTTTGAAGTTCATTTGATGTACTGTAAATTATTTTTAAATTTTTTCTTATGAATTGTTTTTTAAAAAAATAATGATATCTAATTCTATTACTGTTATCTATTATTCGAATATGATTTAAATTTACTATTTCGCATATACAAGATAGCCAAATTATGTTCTTTACGGTTTGAACCCACCAGAATCAAGAAAATATAATAACTAATAGCGTTAACTATTGTTCCGATTTAATTTTAAATTAATTTTTAGTTATAATTTGATTAACCTTAAATATTTTGGTTATACAAGATGGCTCAAATAATCCTTTTTATGTTTTTTACATAACCAGGATAAAGAAAATCGATTACTATTACCTACAGCTATCGTTCGGATATGATTTCAATTAAATTTTTAGATATAATTTGTTTAATCCTAAATAATTAATTTGAATTTTTTAATGTATTGTGCTTTAAAGAAAATAGTCAAATCTCACTCCATTACGGTTATCTATTAATCAAATTTATTTTAAAATTAATATTTAGGTTATACAAGATGACTCAAATGATCCTTTGTAAGTTTTGGACATAACCAGGGTTATGAAAATAGAACAATTAATCATTATAGCATTGTCTGATTTGATTCCAATTTAATCTTTGAAATTCATTTGATGTACTGTAAATTATTTTTAAAATTTTTCTTATGAATTGTTTTAAAAAAAAAAAAATTATATCTCACTCTATCACTGTTATTTATTATTCGAATATAATTTACATTTACTATTTCGCATATACAAGATAGCCAAATGATGTTTTTTACGGTTTAAACACAACCAGAATTAAGAAAATATAATAACTAATAGCGTTAACGATTGTTCCGATTTAATTTTAAATTAATTTTTAGATATAATTTGATTAACCCTAAATGATTTTTAAAAATATGTTGATGTATTGCGTTTAAAAAAAATAGTCATATCTCTATAATTTACGCTTTGAACCCACCAGAATTAAGAAAATATAATAACTAATAGCGTTAACGATTGTTCCGATTTAATTTTAATTTAATATTTAGATATAATTTGATTAACCCTAAATGATTTTTAAAAATATTTTAATGTATTGTCTTTAAAAAAAAAAGCCATATCTCACTTAACTACGGTTATCTATTATTAAAATTTATTTTAAAATTAATATTTAGGTTATACAAAGTGTCCCAGATGATCCTTTGTAAGTTTTGGACATAACCAGGGTTATGAAAATAGAACAATTAATCATTGTAGCATTGTCCGATTTGATTCCAATTTAATCTTTGAAGTTCATTTGATGTACTGTAAATTATTTTTAAAATTTTTCTTATGAATTGTTTCTTAAAAAAAAATTTCATATCTCACGCTATCACTGTTATTTATTATTCGAATATAATTTACTTTTACTATTTCGCATATACAAGATAGCCAAATGATGTTTTTTACGGTTTGAACACAACCAGAATTAAGAAAATATAATAACTAATAGCGTTAACGATTGTTCCGATTTAATTTTAAATTAATTTTTAGATATAATTTGATTAACCCTAAATGATTTTTAAAAATATGTTGATGTATTGTGTTTAAAAAAAATAGTCATATCTCTATAATTTACGCTTTGAACCCACCAGAATTAAGAAAATATAATAACTAATAGCGTTAACGATTGTTCCGATTTAATTTTAAATTAATTTTTAGTTATAATTTGATTAACCCTAAATGATTTTTAAAAATATTTTGATGTATTGTGTTTAACAAAATAGTCTTATATCTATCTCAATTATGGTTATCTATTATTCAAATTTATTTTAAAATTAATATTTAGGTTATACAAGATGACTCAAATGATCCTTTTTAAGTTTTGGACATAACCAGAATAAAGAAAATAGATTACTATTACCTATAACTATTGTTCCGATATGATCTCAATTTAATTTTTAGATATAATTTGATTAACCCTAAATGATTTTTAAAAATATGTTGATGTATTGTGCTTAAAAAAAATAGTCATATCTCTATAATTTACGCTTTGAACCCACCAGAATTAAGAAAATATTATAACTAATAGCGTTAACGATTGTTCCGATTTAATTTTAAATTAATTTTTAGATATAATATATCTGACTCTATTACTGTTATCTATTATTCGAATATAATTTAGAATTACTATTTTGCATATACAAGATAGCCAAATGATGTTTTTTGCGGTTTGAACACAACCAGAGTTAAGAAAATGTAATAACTAATAGGGTTGGCGATTGTTCCGATTTAATTTTAAATCAATTTTTAGATATAATTTGATTAACCCTAAATGATTTTTTAAAATATTTTGATGTATTGTGTTTAAAAAAAATAGTCATATCTCACTCAATTACGGTTATCTATTATTCATATTTATTTTAAAATTAATATTTAGGTTATACAAGATGACTCAAATAATCCTTTTTATGTTTTGGACATAACCAGGGTTAAGAAAATAGAACAATTAATCATTATAGCATTGTCCGATTTGATTCAAATTTAATCTTTGAAGTTCATTTGATGTACTGTAAATTATTTTTAAAATTTTTCTTATGAATTGTTTTTTAAAAAAATTATTATATCTCACTCTATTACTGTTATCTATCATTCCAATATATTTTAAATTTACTATTTCGCATAGACGAGATAGCCAAATGATGTTTTTTACGGTTTGAACACAACCAGAGTTAAGAAAATATTATAACTAATAGCGCTTGCGATTCTTCCGATTTAATTTTAAAATAATTTTTAGATATAATTTGATTAACCCTAAATGATTTTTAAAAATATTTTGATGTATTTTGTTTAAAGAAAAAAGTCATATCTCACTCAATTACGGTTATCTATTATTCAAATATATTTTAAAATTCATATTTAGATTATACAAGATGACCCAAATGATCCTTTTTAGGTTTTGGACCTAACCAACGTTAAGAAAATAAAACAATTAATCATTATAGCATTATCCGATTTGATTCCAATTTAATTTTTGAAGTTCATTTAATGTACTGTAAATTATTTTTAAAATTTTTCTTATGAATTGTTAAAAAAAAATAATCATATCTCACTCTATTACTGTTGTCTATTATTCGAATAAAATTTAAATTTATTATTTCGCATAGACAAGATAGCCAAATGATGTTTTTTACGGTTTGAATACAACCAGAATTAAGAAAATATAATAACTAATAGCGTTAAAGATTGTTCCGATTTAATTTTAATTTAATTTTTAGATATAATTCGATTAACCCTAAATGATTTTTAAAAATATTTTGATGTATTGTGCTCAAAAAAAATAGTCATATCTCACTCAATTACGGTTATCTATTATTGAAATATAATTTTAAAT
Organism: Anthonomus grandis grandis; assembly: GCF_022605725.1. Lineage (NCBI taxonomy): Eukaryota > Metazoa > Arthropoda > Insecta > Coleoptera > Curculionidae > Anthonomus > Anthonomus grandis. The sequence continues at coordinate 11,300,097 of NC_065550.1, forward strand.
TATTATTTAGATTATACAAGATGACCCAATTGATCCTTTTTAGGTTTTCGACATAACCAGCGTTAAGAAAATAAAACAATTAATCATTATAGCATTATCCGATTTGATTCCAATTTAATTTTTAAAGTTCATTTAATGTACTGTAAATTATTTTTAAAATTTTTCTTATAAAATGTTTTTTAAAAAAATTATTATATTGCACTCTATTACTGTTATTTATTATTCGAATATAATTTACATTTACTATTTGGCATATACAAGATAGCCAAATGATGTTTTTTACGGTTTGAACACAACCAGAATTAAGAAAATATAATAACTCTTCGCGTTAACGATTGTTCCGATTTAATTTTAATTTAATTTTTAGGTATAATTTGATTAACCCTAAATGATTTTTAAAAATATTTTGATGTATTGTGTTTTAAAAAAATAGTCATATCTTACTCAATTACGGTTATCTATTCAAATTTATTTTAAAATTAATATTTAGGTTATACAAGATGACCCAATTGATCCTTTTTAAGTTTTGGACATAACCAGGGTTAAGAAAATAGAACAATTAATGATTATAGCATTGTCCGATTTGATTCCAATTTAATTTTTGAAGTTCATTTAATGTACTACTGTAAATTATTTTTAAAATTTTTCTTATGAATTGTTTTAAAAAAAATAATCATATCTCACTCTATTTCTGTTATCTATTATTCGAATATAATTTAAATTTACTATTTCGCATATACAAGATAGCCAAATGATGTTTTTTACGGTTTGAATACAACCAGAATTAAGAAAATATAATAAATAAAAGCGTTAACAATTGCTCCGATTTAATTTTTAGATATAATTTGATTAACCCTAAATGATTTTTAAAAATAGTTTTATGTATTATATTTAAAAAAAATAGTCATATCTCACTCAATTACGGTTATCTATAATTCAAATTTATTTTAAAATTAATATTTAGGTTATACAAGATGACCCAATTGATCCTTTTTAAGTTTTGGACATAACCAGGGTTAAGAAAATAGAACAATTAATGATTATAGCATTGTCCGATTTGATTCCAATTTAATTTTTGAAGTTCATTTGATGTACTGTAAATTAATTTTAAAATTTTTCTTATGAATTGTTTTTTAAAAAAATTATTATATCGCACTCTATTACTGTTATTTATTATTCGAATAGAATTTACATTTACTATTTGGCATATACAAGATAGCCAAATGATGTTTTTTACGGTTTGAACACAACCAGAATTAAGAAAATATAATAATTAGTAGCGTTAAAATTTGTTCCGATTTAATTTTAATTTAATTTTTAGATATAATTTGATTAACAATAAATGATTTTTAAAAATATTTTGATGTATTGTGCTTAAAAAAAATAGTCATATCTCACTCAATTACGGTTATCTATTATTCAAATTTATTTTAAAATTAATATTTAGGTTAACAGGATGACCTAATTGATCCTTTTTAAATTTTGGACATAACCAGGGTTAAGAAAATAGAACAATTATTGATTATAGCATTGTCCGATTTGATTCCAATTAAATTTTGGAGTTCATTTGATGTACTGTAAATTATTTTTAAAATTTTTCTTATGAATTGTTTTAAAAAAAAATTATTATATCTCACTCTATTACTGTTATCTATTATGCGAAAATAATTTAAATTTACTATTTTGCATATACAAGATAGCCAAATGATGTTTTTGACCGTTTGAACAAAACCAGAATTAAGAAAATATAATAACTCTTCGCGTTAACGATTGTTCCGATATAATTTTAATTTAATTTTTAGATATAATTTGAATAACCCTAAATGATTTTTAAAAATATTTTGATGTATTGTGCTTAAAAAAAATAGTCATATCTCACTCAATTACGGTTATCTATTATTGAAATATAATTTAAAATTATTATTTAGGTTATACATGACCCAATTGATCCTTTTAAAGTTTTGGACATAACCAGCGTTAAGAAAATAGAACAATTAATCATTATAGCATTATCCGATTTGATTCTAATTTAATTTTTGAAGTTCATTTAATGTACTGTAAATTATTTTTAAAATTTTTATTATAAATTGTTTAAAAAAAAAATCATATCTCACTCTATTACTGTTATCTATTATTCGAATATAATTTAAATTTACTATTTCGCATATACAAGATAGCCAAATGATGTTTTTTGCGGTTTGAACACAACCAGAGTGAAGAAAATGTAATAACTAATAGGGTTGGCAATTGTTCCGATTTAATTTTAATTCAATTTTTAGATATAATTTGATTAAACCTAAATGATTTTTAAAAATTGTTTTATGTATTATGTTTTAAAAAAATAGTGATATCTCACTCAATTGCAGTTATCTATTATTCAAATTTATTTTAAAATTAATATTTAGGTTATACAAGATGACCCAAATGATCCTTTTTAAGTTCTGGACATAACCAGGGTTAAGAAAATAGAACAATTAATCATTATATATACATCATTGTCCGATTTGATTTCAATTTAATTTTTAAAGTTCATTTGATGTACTGTAAATTATTTTTCAAATTTTTCTTATGAATTGTTTTTTAAAAAAATAATCATATCTCACTCTATTACTGTTATCTATTATTCGAATATAATTTAAATTTACCATTTCCCATATACAAGATAGCCAAATAATGTTTTTTACGGTTTGAACACAACCAGAATTAAGAAAATATAATAAATAATAGCGTTAAGGATTGTTCCGATTTAATTTTAATTTAATTTTTAGATATAATTTGATTAACACTAAATGACTTTTAAAAATATGTTGATGTATTGTGTTTAAAAAAAATAGTCATATCTCACTCAATTACGGTTATCTATTATTCAAATTTACTTTAAAATTAATATTTATGTTATACAAGATGACTCAAATGATCCTTTTTATGTTTTGGACATAACCAGAATAAAGAAAATCGATTACTATTACCTATAGCTATTGTTCCGATATGATTTCAATTTAATTTTTAGATATAATTTGTTTAACCCTAAGTAATTTTTTAAAATATTTTGATGTATTGTATTTAAAAAAAATAGTCATATCTCACTCAATTATGGTTATCTATTCAAATTTATTTTAAAATTAATATTTAGGTTATACAAGATGACCCAATTGATGCTTTTTAAGTTTTGGACATAACCAGGGTTAAGAAAATAGAACAATTAATGATTATAGCATTGTCCGATTTGATTCCAATTTAATTTTTGAAGTTCATTTAATGTACTACTGTAAATTATTTTTAAAATTTTTCTTATGAATTGTTTTAAAAAAAAATAATCATATCTCACTCTATTTCTGTTATCTATTATTCGAATATAATTTAAATTTACTATTTCGCATATACAAGATAGCCAAATGATGTTTTTTACGGTTTGAATACAACCAGAATTAAGAAAATATAATAAATAAAAGCGTTAACAATTGCTCCGATTTAATTTTTAGATATAATTTGATTAACCCTAAATGATTTTTAAAAATAGTTTTATGTATTATATTTAAAAAAAATAGTCATATCTCACTCAATTACGGTTATCTATAATTTAAATTTATTTTAAAATTAATATTTAGGTTATACAAGATGACCCAAATGATCCTTTTTAAGCTTTGGACATAACCAGGGTTAAGAAAGTAGAATAGTTAATCATTATACCATTGTCCGATTTGATTCCAATTTAATTTTTGAAGTTCATTTAATGTACTACTGTAAATTATTTTTAAAAATTTTCTTATGAATTGTTTTTTAAAAAAATAACTATATCTCACTCTATTACTGTTATCTATTATTCCAATATATTTTAAATTTACTATTTCGCATAGACGAGATAGCCAAATGATGTTTTTTACGGTTTGAACACAACCAGAGTTAAGAAAATATTATAACTAATAGCGCTTGCGATTCTTCCGATTTAATTTTAAATTAATTTTTAGATATAATTTGATTCACCATAAATGATTTTTAAAAATATTTTGATGTATTGTGCTTAAAATAAATAGTCATATCTCACTCAATTACGGTTATCTATTATTTAAATTTATTTTAAAATTAATATTTAGGTAATACAAGATGACCCAATTGATCCTTTTTTAGTTTTGGACATAACCAGGGTTAAGAAAATAGAATAATTATTCATTATAGCATTGTCCGATTTGATTCCAATTTAATTTTTGAGGTTCATTTGATGTACTGTAAATTATTTTTAAAATTTTTATGAATTGTTTTTTAAAAAAATAATTATATCTCACTCTACTACTGTTATCTATTATTCGAATATAATTTAAATTTACTATTTTGCATATTCAAGATAGCCAAATGATGTTTTTTGCGGTTTGAACACAACCAGAGTGAAGAGAATGTAATAACTAATAGGGTTGGCAATTGTTCCGATTTAATTTTAATTCAATTTTTAGATATAATTTGATTAAACCTAAACGATTTTTAAAAATTGTTTTATGTATTATGTTTTAAAAAAAATAGTCATATCTCACTCAATTACGGTTATCTATTATTCAAGTTTATTTTAAAATTAATATTTAGGTTATACAAGGTGACCCAAATGATCCTTTTTAAGTTTTGGACAAAACCAGGGTTAAGAAAATAGAACAATTAATCATTATAGCATTGTCCGATTTGAATCCAATTTAATCTTTGAAGTTCATTTGATGTACTGTAAATTATTTTAAAAATTTTTCTTATGAATTGTTTTTTAAAAAAATAATTATATCTCACTTTATTACTATTATCTATTATTCGAATATAATTTAAATTTACTATTTCGCATATACAAAATAGCCAAATGATGTTTTTTACGGTTTGAACACAACCAGAATTAAGAAAACATAATAACTAATAGCGTTAACGATTGTTCCGATTTAATTTTAAAATAATTTTTAGATATAATTTGATTAACCCTAAATGATTTTTAAAAATATTTTGATGTATTTTGTTTAAAGAAAAAAGTCATATCTCACTCAATTACGGTTATCTATTATTCAAATATATTTTAAAATTCATATTTAGATTATACAAGATGACCCAAATGATCCTTTTTAAGTTTTGGACATAACTAGGGTTAAGAAAATAGAACAATTAATCATTATAGCATTGTCCGATTTGTTTCCAATTTAATTTTTGAAGTTCATTTGATGTACTGTAAATTATTTTTTAAATTTTTGTTATGAATTGTTTTTTAAAAAAATAATTATATCTCACTCTACTACTGTTATCTATTATTCGAATATAATTTAAATTTACTATTTTGCATATACAAGATAGCCAAATGATGTTCTTTACGGTTTGAACACAGCCAGAATTAAAAAAATACAATAACTCTTAGTTTAAATTTACTATTTCGCATATTCAAGATAGCCATATGATGTTTTTTACGGTTTGAACACAACCAGAATTAAGAAAATAGAATAAATAATAGCGTTAACGATTGTTCCGATTTAATTTTTAGATATAATTTGATTAACCCTAAATGATTTTTAAAAATATTTTGATGTATTATGTTTAAAAAAATAGTCATATCTCACTCAATTACGGTTATCTATTATTCAAATTTATTTTAAAATTAATATTTAGATTATACAAGATGACCCAAATGATCCTTTTTAAGTTTTGGACATAACCAGGGTTAAAAAAGTAGAATAGTTAATCATTATAGCATTGTCCGATTTGATTTTAATTTAATTTTTGAAGTTCATTTAATGTACTGTAAATTATTTTTAAAATTTTTCTTATGAATTGTTTAAAAAAAAATAATCATATCTCACTCTATTACTGTTATCTATTATTCGAATACAATTTAAATTTACTATTTCGCATAGACAAGATAGCCAAATGATGTTTTTTGCGGTTTGAACACAACCAGAGTGAAGAGAATGTAATAACTAATAGGGTTGGCAATTGTTCCGATTTAATTTTAATTTAATTTTTAGATATAATTTGATTAAACCTAAATGATTTTTAAAAATTGTTTTATGTATTATGTTTTAAAAAAATAGTCATATCTCACTCAATTACGGTTATCTATTATTGAAATATAATTTAAAATTATTATTTAGATTATACAAGATGACCCAATTGATCCTTTTTAGGTTTTGGACATAACCAGCGTTAAGAAAATAAAACAATTAATCATTATAGCATTATCCGATTTGAAAATTAATATTTAGATTATACAAGATGACCCAAATGATCCTTTTAAAGTTTTGGACATAACCAGGGTTAAAAAAGTAGAATAGTTAATCATTATAGCATTGTCCGATTTGATTTTAATTTAATTTTTGAAGTTCATTTAATGTACTGTAAATTATTTTTAAAATTTTTCTTATGAATTGTTTAAAAAAAAATAATCATATCTCACTCTATTACTGTTATCTATTATTCGAATACAATTTAAATTTACTATTTCGCATAGACAAGATAGCCAAATGATGTTTTTTGCGGTTTGAACACAACCAGAGTGAAGAGAATGTAATAACTAATAGGGTTGGCAATTGTTCCGATTTAATTTTAATTTAATTTTTAGATATAATTCGATTAACCCTAAATGATTTTTAAAAATATTTTGATGTATTGTGCTCAAAAAAAATAGTCATATCTCACTCAATTACGGTTATCTATTATTGAAATATAATTTAAAATTATTATTTAGATTATACAAGATGACCCAATTGATCCTTTTTAGGTTTTGGACATAACCAGCGTTAAGAAAATAAAACAATTAATCATTATAGCATTATCCGATTTGATTCCAATTTAATATTTAATGTTCATTTAATGTACTGTAAATTATTTTTAAAATTTTTCTTATAAAATGTTTTTTAAAAAAATTATTATATTGCACTCTATTACTGTTATTTATTATTCGAATATAATTTACATTTACTATTTGGCATATACAAGATAGCCAAATGATGTTTTTTACGGTTTGAACACAACCAGAATTAAGAAAATATAATAACTCTTCGCGTTAACGATTGTTCCGATTTAATTTTAATTTAATTTTTAGGTATAATTTGATTAACCCTAAATGATTTTTAAAAATATTTTGATGTATTGTGTTTTAAAAAAATAGTCATATCTTACTCAATTACGGTTATCTATTCAAATTTATTTTAAAATTAATATTTAGGTTATACAAGATGACCCAATTGATCCTTTTTAAGTTTTGGACATAACCAGGGTTAAGAAAATAGAACAATTAATGATTATAGCATTGTCCGATTTGATTCCAATTTAATTTTTGAAGTTCATTTAATGTACTACTGTAAATTATTTTTAAAATTTTTCTTATGAATTGTTTTAAAAAAAATAATCATATCTCACTCTATTTCTGTTATCTATTATTCGAATATAATTTAAATTTACTATTTCGCATATACAAGATAGCCAAATGATGTTTTTTACGGTTTGAATACAACCAGAATTAAGAAAATATAATAAATAAAAGCGTTAACAATTGCTCCGATTTAATTTTTAGATATAATTTGATTAACCCTAAATGATTTTTAAAAATAGTTTTATGTATTATATTTAAAAAAAATAGTCATATCTCACTCAATTACGGTTATCTATAATTCAAATTTATTTTAAAATTAATATTTAGGTTATACAAGATGACCCAATTGATCCTTTTTAAGTTTTGGACATAACCAGGGTTAAGAAAATAGAACAATTAATGATTATAGCATTGTCCGATTTGATTCCAATTTAATTTTTGAAGTTCATTTGATGTACTGTAAATTAATTTTAAAATTTTTCTTATGAATTGTTTTTTAAAAAAATTATTATATCGCACTCTATTACTGTTATTTATTATTCGAATAGAATTTACATTTACTATTTGGCATATACAAGATAGCCAAATGATGTTTTTTACGGTTTGAACACAACCAGAATTAAAAAAATATAATAATTAGTAGCGTTAAAATTTGTTCCGATTTAATTTTAATTTAATTTTTAGATATAATTTGATTAACAATAAATGATTTTTAAAAATATTTTGATGTATTGTGCTTAAAAAAAATAGTCATATCTCACTCAATTACGGTTATCTATTATTCAAATTTATTTTAAAATTAATATTTAGGTTAACAGGATGACCTAATTGATCCTTTTTAAATTTTGGACATAACCAGGGTTAAGAAAATAGAACAATTATTGATTATAGCATTGTCCGATTTGATTCCAATTAAATTTTGGAGTTCATTTGATGTACTGTAAATTATTTTTAAAATTTTTCTTATGAATTGTTTTAAAAAAAAATTATTATATCTCACTCTATTACTGTTATCTATTATGCGAAAATAATTTAAATTTACTATTTTGCATATACAAGATAGCCAAATGATGTTTTTGACCGTTTGAACAAAACCAGAATTAAGAAAATATAATAACTCTTCGCGTTAACGATTGTTCCGATATAATTTTAATTTAATTTTTAGATATAATTTGAATAACCCTAAATGATTTTTAAAAATATTTTGATGTATTGTGCTTAAAAAAAATAGTCATATCTCACTCAATTACGGTTATCTATTATTGAAATATAATTTAAAATTATTATTTAGGTTATACATGACCCAATTGATCCTTTTTAAGTTTTGGACATAACCAGCGTTAAGAAAATAGAACAATTAATCATTATAGCATTGTCCGATTTGTTTCCAATTTAATTTTTGAAGTTCATTTGATGTACTGTAAATTATTTTTAAAATTTTTCTTATGAATTGTTTTTAAAAAAAATATTATATCTCACTCTATTACTGTTATTTATTATTCGAATATAATTAAGAAAATAGATATATATATATATATATATTTATATATATAGAACAATTGTTCTATTTTCTTAACCCTAGTTATGTCCAAAACTTAAAAAGGATCATTTGGGTCATCTTGTATAATCTAAATATGAATTTTAAAATATATTTGAATAATAGATAACCGTAATTGAGTGAGATATGACTTTTTTCTTCAAACACAATACATCAAAATATTTTTAAAAATCATTTAGGGTTAATCAATTTATATCTAAAAATTAAATTAAAATTAAATCGGAACAATCGTTAACGCTATTAGTTATTATATTTTCTTAATTCTGGTTGTGTTCAAACCGTAAAAAACATCATTTGGCTATCTTGTATATGCGAAATAGTAAATGTAAATTATATTCGAATAATAAATAACAGTAATAAAGTGAGATATAATATTTTTTTTAAAAAACAATTCATAGGAAAAATTTTAAAAATAATTTACAGTACATCAAATGAATTTCAAAGATTAAATTGGAATCAAATCGGATAATGCTTTAATTTTTGAAGTTCATTTGATGTACTGTAAATTATTTTTAAAATTTTTCTTATGAATTATTTTTTAAAAAAATATTATATCTCAGTCTATTACTGTTATTTATTATTCGAATATAATTTACATTTACTATTTGGCATATACAAGATAGCGAAATGATGTTTTTTACGAATTGAACACAACCAGAATTAAGAAAATATAATAAATAAAAGCGTTAACAATTGCTCCGATTTAATTTTTAGATATAATTTGATTAACCCTAAATGATTTTTAAAAATATTTTGATGTATTGTGTTTAAAAAAATAGTCATATCTCACTCAATTATGGTTATCTATTATTCAAATTTATTTTAAAATTAATATTTAGGTTATACAAGATGACCCAAATGATCCTTTTTAAGTTCTGGACATAACCAGGGTTAAGAAAATAGAACAATTAATCATTATATATACATCATTGTCCGATTTGATTTCAATTTAATTTTTAAAGTTCATTTGATGTACTGTAAATTATTTTTCAAATTTTTCTTATGAATTGTTTTAAAAAAAAATTATTATATCTCACTCTATTACTGTTATCTATTATGCGAAAATAATTTAAATTTACTATTTTGCATATACAAGATAGCCAAATGATGTTTTTGACCGTTTGAACAAAACCAGAATTAAGAAAATATAATAACTCTTCGCGTTAACGATTGTTCCGATATAATTTTAATTTAATTTTTAGATATAATTTGAATAACCCTAAATGATTTTTAAAAATATTTTGATGTATTGTGCTTAAAAAAAATAGTCATATCTCACTCAATTACGGTTATCTATTATTGAAATATAATTTAAAATTATTATTTAGGTTATACATGACCCAATTGATCCTTTTTAAGTTTTGGACATAACCAGCGTTAAGAAAATAGAACAATTAATCATTACAGCATTATCCGATTTGATTCTAATTTAATTTTTGAAGTTCATTTAATGTACTGTAAATTATTTTTAAAATTTTTATTATAAATTGTTTAAAAAAAAAATCATATCTCACTCTATTACTGTTATCTATTATTCGAATATAATTTAAATTTACTATTTCGCATATACAAGATAGCCAAATGATGTTTTTTGCGGTTTGAACACAACCAGAGTGAAGAAAATGTAATAACTAATAGGGTTGGCAATTGTTCCGATTTAATTTTAATTCAATTTTTAGATATAATTTGATTAAACCTAAATGATTTTTAAAAATTGTTTTATGTATTATGTTTTAAAAAAATAGTGATATCTCACTCAATTGCAGTTATCTATTATTCAAATTTATTTTAAAATTAATATTTAGGTTATACAAGATGACCCAAATGATCCTTTTTAAGTTTTGGACATAACCAGGGTTAAGAAAATAGAACAATTAATGATTATAGCATTGTCCGATTTGATTCCAATTTAATTTTTGAAGTTCATTTAATGTACTACTGTAAATTATTTTTAAAATTTTTCTCATGAATTGTTTTTTAAAAAAATAATTATATCTCACTCTATTACTGTTATCTATTATTCCAATATATTTTAAATTTACTATTTGGCATAGACGAGATAGCCAAATGATGTTTTTTACGGTTTGAACACAACCAGAGTTAAGAAAATATTATAACTAATAGCGCTTGCGATTCTTCCGATTTAATTTTAAATTAATTTTTAGATATAATATGATTAACCATAAATGATTTTTAAAAATATTTTGATGTATTGTGCTTAAAATAAATAGTCATATCTCACTCAATTACGGTTATCTATTATTCAAATTTATTTTAAAATTAATATTTAGGTTATACAAGATGACCCAATTGATCCTTTTTTAGTTTTGGACATAACCAGGGTTAAGAAAATAGAATAATTATTCATTATAGCATTGTCCGATTTGATTCCAATTTAATTTTTGAGGTTCATTTGATGTACTGTAAATTATTTTTTAAATTTTTGATATGAATTGTTTTTTAAAAAAATAATTATATCTCACTCTACTACTGTTATCTATTATTCGAATATAATTTAAATTTACTATTTTGCATATACAAGATAGCCAAATGATGTTCTTTACGGTTTGAACACAACCAGAATTAAAAAAATATAATAACTCTTAGTTTAAATTTACTATTTCGCATATTCAAGATAGCCATATGTTTTTTACGGTTTGAACACAACCAGAATTAAGAAAATAGAATAAATAATAGCGTTAACGATTGTTCCGATTTAATTTTTAGATATAATTTGAATAACCCTAAATGATTTTTAAAAATATTTTGATGTATTATGTTTAAAAAAATAGTCATATCTCACTCAATCTGTTATTCACATTTATTTTAAAATTAATATTTAGATTATACAAGATGACCCAAATGATCATTTTTAAGTTTTGGACATAACCAGGGTTAAGAAAGCAGAATAGTTAATCATTATAGCATTGTCCGATTTGATTTTAATTTAATTTTTGAAGTTCATTTAATGTACTGTAAATTATTTTTAAAATTTTCCTTATGAATTGTTTAAAAAAAAAAAATCATATCTCACTCTATTACTGTTATCTATTATTCGAATATAATTTAAATTTACTATTTCGCATAGACAAGATAGCCAAATGATGTTTTTTGCGGTTTGAACACAACCAGAGTGAAGAGAATGTAATAACTAATAGGGTTGGCAATTGTTCCGATTTAATTTTAATTCAATTTTTAGATATAATTTGATTAAACCTAAATGATTTTTAAAAATTGTTTTATGTATTATGTTTTAAAAAAATAATCATATCTCACTCTATTATTGTTATCTATTATTCGAATATAATTTAAATTTTTTTTTTGAATATAATTTAAATTTCGCATAGACAAGATAGCCAAATGATGTTTTTTACGGTTTGAATACAACCAGAATTAAGAAAATATAATAACTAATAGCGTTAAAGATTGTTCCGACTTAATTTTAATTTAATTTTTAGATATAATTTGATTAACCCTAAATGATTTTTAAAAATATTTTGATGTATTGTGCTCAAAAAAAATAGTCATATCTCACTCAATTACGGTTATCTATAATTCAAATTTATTTTAAAATTAATATTTATGTTATACAAGATGACCCAATTGATCCTTTTTGAGTTTTGGACATAACCAGGGTTAAGAAAATAGAACAATTAATGATTATAGCATTGTCCGATTTGATTCCAATTTAATTTTTGAAGTTCATTTAATGTACTACTGTAAATTGTTTTTAAATTTTTTCTTATGAATTGTTTTAAAAAAAAATAATCATATCTCACTCTATTTCTGTTATCTATTATTCGAATATAATTTAAATTTACTATTTCGCATATACAAGATAGCCAAATGATGTTTTTTACGGTTTGAACACAACCAGAATTAAGAAAATATAATAACTAATAGCGTTAAAGATTGTTCCGATTTAATTTAAATTTAATTTTTAGATATAATTTGATTAAACCTAAATGATTTTTAAAAATAGTTTTATGTATTATATTTTAAAAAAATAGTCATATCTCACTCAATTACGGTTATCTATAATTCAAATTTATTTTAAAATTAATATTTAGGTTATACAAGATGATCCAATTGATCCTTTTTAAGTTTTGGACATAACCAGGGTTAAGAAAATAGAACAATTAATGATTATAGCATTGTCCGAGTTGATTCCAATTTAATTTTTGAACTTCATTTGATGTACTGTAAATTATTTTTAAAATTTTTCTTATGAATTGTTTTTTAAAAAAATAATCATATCTCACTCTATTTCTGTTATCTATTATTCGAATATAATTTAAATTTACTATTTCGCATATACAAGATAGCCAAATGATGTTTTTTACGGTTTGAACACAACCAGAATTAAGAAAATATAATAACTAATAGCGTTAAAGATTGTTCCGATTTAATTTAAATTTAATTTTTAGATATAATTTGATTAAACCTAAATGATTTTTAAAAATAGTTTTATGTATTATATTTTAAAAAAATAGTCATATCTCACTCAATTACAGTTATCTATATTTCAAATTTATTTTAAAATTAATATTTAGGTTATACAAGACGACCCAATTGATCCTTTTTAAGTTTTGGACATAACCAGGGTTAAGAAATCAGAACAATTAATGATTATAGCATTGTCCGATTTGATTCCAATTTAATTTTTGAAGTTCATTTAATGTACTGTAAATTATTTTTAAAATTTTTCTTATGAATTGTTTAAAAAAAAATAATCATATCTCACTCTATTATTGTTATCTATTATTCGAATATAATTTAAATTTTTTTTTTGAATATAATTTAAATTTCGCATAGACAAGATAGCCAAATGATGTTTTTTACGGTTTGAATACAACCAGAATTAAGAAAATATAATAACTAATAGCGTTAAAGATTGTTCCGACTTAATTTTAATTTAATTTTTAGATATAATTTGATTAACCCTAAATGATTTTTAAAAATATTTTGATGTATTGTGCTCAAAAAAAATAGTCATATCTCACTCAATTACGGTTATCTATAATTCAAATTTATTTTAAAATTAATATTTATGTTATACAAGATGACCCAATTGATCCTTTTTAAGTTTTGGACATAACCAGGGTTAAGAAAATAGAACAATTAATGATTATAGCATTGTCCGATTTGATTTCAATTTAATTTTTGAAGTTCATTTAATGTACTACTGTAAATTGTTTTTAAATTTTTTCTTATGAATTGTTTTAAAAAAAAATAGTCATATCTCACTCTATTTCTGTTATCTATTATTCGAATATAATTTAAATTTACTATTTCGCATATACAAGATAGCCAAATGATGTTTTTTACGGTTTGAACACAACCAGAATTAAGAAAATATAATAACTAATAGCGTTAAAGATTGTTCCGATTTAATTTAAATTTAATTTTTAGATATAATTTGATTAAACCTAAATGATTTTTAAAAATAGTTTTATGTATTATATTTTAAAAAAATAGTCATATCTCACTCAATTACGGTTATCTATAATTCAAATTTATTTTAAAATTAATACTTAGGTTATACAAGATACCCAATTGATCCTTTTTAAGTTTTGGACATAACCAGGGTTAAGAAAATAGAACAATTAATGATTATAGCATTGTCCGATTTGATTCCAATTTAATTTTTAAAGTTCATTTGATGTACTGTAAATTATTTTTAAAATTTTTCTTATGAATTGTTTTTTAAAAAAATAATTATATCTCACTCTATAACTGTTATCTATCATTCCAATATATTTTAAATTTACTATTTCGCATAGACGAGATAGCCAAATGATGTTTTTTACGGTTTGAACACAACCAGAGTTAAGAAAATATTATAACTAATAGCGCTTGCGATTCTTCCGATTTAATTTTAAATTAATTTTTAGATATATTTTGATTAACCATAAATGATTTTTAAAAATATTTTGATGTATTGTGCTTAAAATAAATAGTCATATCTCACTTAATTACGGTTATCTATTATTTAAATTTATTTTAAAATTAATATTTAGGTAATACAAGATGACCCAATTGATCCTTTTTTAGTTTTGGACATAACCAGGGTTAAGAAAATAGAATAATTATTCATTATAGCATTGTCCGATTTGATTCCAATTTAATTTTTGAGGTTCATTTGATGTACTGTAAATTATTTTTTAAATTTTTGTTATGAATTGTTTTTTAAAAAAATAATTATATCTCACTCTACTACTGTTATCTATTATTCGAATATAATTTAAATTTACTATTTTGCATATTCAAGATAGCCAAATGATGTTTTTTGCGGTTTGAACACAACCAGAGTGAAGAGAATGTAATAACTAATAGGGTTGGCAATTGTTCCGATTTAATTTTAATTCAATTTTTAGATATAATTTGATTAAACCTAAACGATTTTTAAAAATTGTTTTATGTATTATGTTTTAAAAAAATAGTCATATCTCACTCAATTACGGTTATCTATTATTCAAATTTATTTTAAAATTAATATTTATGTTATACAAGATGACCCAATTGATCCTTTTTAAGTTTTGGACATAACCAGGGTTAAGAAAATAGAACAATTAATGATTATAGCATTGTCCGATTTGATTTCAATTTAATTTTTGAAGTTCATTTAATGTACTACTGTAAATTGTTTTTAAATTTTTTCTTATGAATTGTTTTAAAAAAAAATAGTCATATCTCACTCTATTTCTGTTATCTATTATTCGAATATAATTTAAATTTACTATTTCGCATATACAAGATAGCCAAATGATGTTTTTTACGGTTTGAACACAACCAGAATTAAGAAAATATAATAACTAATAGCGTTAAAGATTGTTCCGATTTAATTTAAATTTAATTTTTAGATATAATTTGATTAAACCTAAATGATTTTTAAAAATAGTTTTATGTATTATATTTTAAAAAAATAGTCATATCTCACTCAATTACGGTTATCTATAATTCAAATTTATTTTAAAATTAATACTTAGGTTATACAAGATGACCCAATTGATCCTTTTTAAGTTTTGGACATAACCAGGGTTAAGAAAATAGAACAATTAATGATTATAGCATTGTCCGATTTGATTCCAATTTAATTTTTAAAGTTCATTTGATGTACTGTAAATTATTTTTAAAATTTTTCTTATGAATTGTTTTTTAAAAAAATAATTATATCTCACTCTATAACTGTTATCTATCATTCCAATATATTTTAAATTTACTATTTCGCATAGACGAGATAGCCAAATGATGTTTTTTACGGTTTGAACACAACCAGAGTTAAGAAAATATTATAACTAATAGCGCTTGCGATTCTTCCGATTTAATTTTAAATTAATTTTTAGATATATTTTGATTAACCATAAATGATTTTTAAAAATATTTTGATGTATTGTGCTTAAAATAAATAGTCATATCTCACTTAATTACGGTTATCTATTATTTAAATTTATTTTAAAATTAATATTTAGGTAATACAAGATGACCCAATTGATCCTTTTTTAGTTTTGGACATAACCAGGGTTAAGAAAATAGAATAATTATTCATTATAGCATTGTCCGATTTGATTCCAATTTAATTTTTGAGGTTCATTTGATGTACTGTAAATTATTTTTTAAATTTTTGTTATGAATTGTTTTTTAAAAAAATAATTATATCTCACTCTATTACTGTTATCTATTATTCGAATATAATTTAAATTTACTATTTTGCATATTCAAGATAGCCAAATGATGTTTTTTGCGGTTTGAACACAACCAGAGTGAAGAGAATGTAATAACTAATAGGGTTGGCAATTGTTCCGATTTAATTTTAATTCAATTTTTAGATATAATTTGATTAAACCTAAACGATTTTTAAAAATTGTTTTATGTATTATGTTTTAAAAAAATAGTCATATCTCACTCAATTACGGTTATCTATTATTCAAATATATTTTAAAATTCATATTTAGATTATACAAGATGACCCAAATGATCCTTTTTAAGTTTTGGACATAACTAGGGTTAAGAAAATAGAACAATTAATCATTATAGCATTGTCCGATTTGTTTCCAATTTAATTTTTGAAGTTCATTTGATGTACTGTAAATTATTTTTAAAATTTTTCTTATGAATTGTTTTTAAAAAAAATATTATATCTCACTCTATTACTGTTATTTATTATTCGAATATAATTAAGAAAATATATATATATATATATATATATTTATATATATAGAACAATTGTTCTATTTTCTTAACCCTAGTTATGTCCAAAACTTAAAAAGGATCATTTGGGTCATCTTGTATAATCTAAATATGAATTTTAAAATATATTTGAATAATAGATAACCGTAATTGAGTGAGATATGACTTTTTTCTTCAAACACAATACATCAAAATATTTTTAAAAATCATTTACGGTTAATCAATTTATATCTAAAAATTAAATTAAAATTAAATCGGAACAATCGGTAACGCTATTAGTTATTATATTTTCTTAATTCTGGTTGTGTTCAAACCGTAAAAAACATCATTTGGCTATCTTGTATATGCGAAATAGTAAATGTAAATTATATTCGAATAATAAATAACAGTAATAAAGTGAGATATAATATTTTTTTTAAAAAACAATTCATAGGAAAAATTTTAAAAATAATTTACAGTACATCAAATGAACTTCAAAGATTAAATTGGAATCAAATCGGATAATGCTTTA
The DNA here is from genome assembly GCF_022605725.1 of Anthonomus grandis grandis. Taxonomy (NCBI): domain Eukaryota; kingdom Metazoa; phylum Arthropoda; class Insecta; order Coleoptera; family Curculionidae; genus Anthonomus; species Anthonomus grandis. The sequence goes on from NC_065550.1 coordinate 11,317,680, forward strand.
ATTTTTGAAGTTCATTTGATGTACTGTAAATTATTTTTAAAATTTTTCTTATGAATTATTTAAAAAAAAAAAATTATATCTCACTCTATTACTGTTATTTATTATTCGAATATAATTTACATTTACTATTTGGCATATACAAGATAGCGAAATGATGTTTTTTACGAATTGAACACAACCAGAATTAAGAAAATATAATAAATAAAAGCGTTAACAATTGCTCCGATTTAATTTTTAGATATAATTTGATTAACCCTAAATGATTTTTAAAAATATTTTGATGTATTGTGTTTAAAAAAATAGTCATATCTCACTCAATTATGGTTATCTATTATTCAAATTTATTTTAAAATTAATATATAGGTTATACAAGATGACCCAAATGATCCTTTTTAAGTTCTGGACATAACCAGGGTTAAGAAAATAGAACAATTAATCATTATATATACATCATTGTACGATTTGATTTCAATTTAATTTTTAAAGTTCATTTGATGTACTGTAAATTATTTTTCAAATTTTTCTTATGAATTGTTTTTTAAAAAAATAATCATATCTCACTCTATTACTGTTATCTATTATTCGAATATAATTTAAATTTACCATTTCCCATATACAAGATAGCCAAATAATGTTTTTTACGGTTTGAACACAACCAGAATTAAGAAAATATAATAAATAATAGCGTTAAGGATTGTTCCGATTTAATTTTAATTTAATTTTTAGATATAATTTGATTAACACTAAATGACTTTTAAAAATATGTTGATGTATTGTGTTTAAAAAAAATAGTCATATCTCACTCAATTACGGTTATCTATTATTCAAATTTACTTTAAAATTAATATTTAGGTTATACAAGATGACTCAAATGATCCTTTTTATGTTTTGGACATAACCAGAATAAAGAAAATCGATTACTATTACCTATAGCTATTGTTCCGATATGATTTCAATTTAATTTTTGGATATAATTTGTTTAACCCTAAGTAATTTTTTAAAATATTTTGATGTATTGTATTTAAAAAAAATAGTCATATCTCACTCAATTACGGTTATCTATTCAAATTTATTTTAAAATTAATATTTAGGTTATACAAGATGACCCAATTGATGCTTTTTAAGTTTTGGACATAACCAGCGTTAAGAAAATAGAACAATTAATGATTATAGCATTGTCCGATTTGATTCCAATTCAATTTTTGAAGTTCATTTAATGTACTACTGTAAATTATTTTTAAAATTTTTCTTATGAATTGTTTTAAAAAAAAATAATCATATCTCACTTTATTTCTGTTATCTATTATTCGAATATAATTTAAATTTACTATTTCGCATATACAAGATAGCCAAATGATGTTTTTTACGGTTTGAATACAACCAGAATTAAGAAAATATAATAAATAAAAGCGTTAACAATTGCTCCGATTTAATTTTTAGATATAATTTGATTAACCCTAAATGATTTTTAAAAATAGTTTTATGTATTATATTTAAAAAAAATAGTCATATCTCACTCAATTACGGTTATCTATAATTCAAATTTATTTTAAAATTAATATTTAGGTTATACAAGATGACCCAATTGATCCTTTTTAAGTTTTGGACATAACCAGGGTTAAGAAAATAGAACAATTAATGATTATAGCATTGTCCGATTTGATTCCAATTTAATTTTTGAAGTTCATTTGATGTACTGTAAATTAATTTTAAAATTTTTCTTATGAATTGTTTTTTAAAAAAATTATTAAATCGCACTCTATTACTGTTATTTATTATTCGAATAGAATTTACATTTACTATTTGGCATATACAAGATAGCCAAATGATGTTTTTTACGGTTTGAACACAACCAGAATTAAGAAAATATAATAATTAGTAGCGTTAAAATTTGTTCCGATTTAATTTTAATTTAATTTTTAGATATAATTTGATTAACAATAAATGATTTTTAAAAATATTTTGATGTATTGTGCTTAAAAAAAATAGTCATATCTCACTCAATTACGGTTATCTATTATTCAAATTTATTTTAAAATTAATATTTAGGTTAACAGGATGACCTAATTGATCCTTTTTAAATTTTGGACATAACCAGGGTTAAGAAAATAGAACAATTATTGATTATAGCATTGTCCGATTTGATTCCAATTAAATTTTGGAGTTCATTTGATGTACTGTAAATTATTTTTAAAATTTTTCTTATGAATTGTTTTAAAAAAAAATTATTATATCTCACTCTATTACTGTTAACTATTATGCGAAAATAATTTAAATTTACTATTTTGCATATACAAGATAGCCAAATGATGTTTTTGACCGTTTGAACAAAACCAGAATTAAGAAAATATAATAACTCTTCGCGTTAACGATTGTTCCGATATAATTTTAATTTAATTTTTAGATATAATTTGAATAACCCTAAATGATTTTTAAAAATATTTTGATGTATTGTGCTTAAAAAAAATAGTCATATCTCACTCAATTACGGTTATCTATTATTGAAATATAATTAAAAATTATTATTTAGGTTATACAACATGACCCAATTGATCCTTTTTAAGTTTTGGACATAACCAGCGTTAAGAAAATAGAACAATTAATCATTATAGCATTATCCGATTTGATTCTAATTTAATTTTTGAAGTTCATTTAATGTACTGTAAATTATTTTTAAAATTTTTATTATAAATTGTTTAAAAAAAAAATCATATCTCACTCTATTACTGTTATCTATTATTCGAATATAATTTAAATTTACTATTTCGCATATACAAGATAGCCAAATGATGTTTTTTGCGGTTTGAACACAACCAGAGTGAAGAAAATGTAATAACTAATAGGGTTGGCAATTGTTCCGATTTAATTTTAATTCAATTTTTAGATATAATTTGATTAAACCTAAATGATTTTTAAAAATTGTTTTATGTATTATGTTTTAAAAAAATAGTGATATCTCACTCAATTGCGGTTATCTATTATTCAAATTTATTTTAAAATTAATATTTAGGTTATACAAGATGACCCAAATGATCCTTTTTAAGTTTTGGACATAACCAGGGTTAAGAAAATAGAACAATTAATGATTATAGCATTGTCCGATTTGATTCCAATTTAATTTTTGAAGTTCATTTAATGTACTACTGTAAATTGTTTTTAAATTTTTTCTTATGAATTGTTTTAAAAAAAAATAATCATATCTCACTCTATTTCTGTTATCTATTATTCGAATATAATTTAAATTTACTATTTCGCATATACAAGATAGCCAAATGATGTTTTTTACGGTTTGAACACAACCAGAATTAAGAAAATATAATAACTAATAGCGTTAAAGATTGTTCCGATTTAATTTAAATTTAATTTTTAGATATAATTTGATTAAACCTAAATGATTTTTAAAAATAGTTTTATGTATTATATTTTAAATAAAAATAGTCATATCTCACTCAATTACGGTTATCTATAATTCAAATTTATTTTAAAATTAATATTTAGGTTATACAAGATGACCCAATTGATCCTTTTTAAGTTTTGGACATAACCAGGGTTAAGAAAATAGAACAATTAATGATTATAGCATTGTCCGATTTGATTCCAATTTAATTTTTGAAGTTCATTTGATGTACTGTAAATTATTTTTAAAATTTTTCTTATGAATTGTTTTTTAAAAAAATAATTATATCTCACTCTATTACTGTTATCTATTATTCGAATATAATTTAAATATACTATTTCGCATATACAAGATAGCCAAATGATGTTTCTTGCGGTTTGAACACAACCAGAGTTAAGAAAATGTAATAACTAATAGGGTTGACTATTGTTCCGATTTAATTTTAATTCAATTTTTAGATATAATTTGATTAAACCTAAATGATTTTTAAAAATTGTTTTATGTATTATGTTTTAAAAAAATAGTCATATCTCACTCAATTACGGTTATCTATTATTCAAATTTATTTTAAAATTAATATTTAGGTTATACAAGATGACCCAAATGATCCTTTTTAAGTTTTGGACATAACGAGGGTTAAGAAAGTAGAATAGTTAATCATTATAACATTGTCCGATTTGATTCCAATTTAATTTTTTAAGTTCATTTAATGTACTGTAAATTATTTTTAAAATTTTTCTTATGAATTGTTTAAAAAAAAAATAATCATATCTCACTCTATTACTGTTATCTATTATTCGAATATAATTTAAATTTACTATTTCGCATAGACAAGATAGCCAAATGATGATTTTTACGGATTGTACACAACCAGAATTAAGAAAATATAATAACTAATAGCGTTAAAGATTGTTCCGATTTAATTTAAATTTAATTTTTAGATATATTTGATTAATTCAATTTTTAGATATAATTTGATTAAACCTAAATGATTTTTAAAAATAGTTTTATGTATTATATTTTAAAAAAATAGTCATATCTCACTCAATTACAGTTATCTATATTTCAAATTTATTTTAAAATTAATATTTAGGTTATACAAGACGACCCAATTGATCCTTTTTAAGTTTTGGACATAACCAGGGTTAAGAAATTAGAACAATTAATGATTATAGCATTGTCCGATTTGATTCCAATTTAATTTTTGAAGTTCATTTAATGTACTGTAAATTATTTTTAAAATTTTTCTTATGAATTGTTTAAAAAAAAATAATCATATCTCACTCTATTATTGTTATCTATTATTCAAATATAATTTAAATTTTTTTTTGAATATAATTTAAATTTCGCATAGACAAGATAGCCAAATGATTTTTTTTACGGTTTGAATACAACCAGAATTAAGAAAATATAATAACTAATAGCGTTAAAGATTGTTCCGACTTAATTTTAATTTAATTTTTAGATATAATTTGATTAACCCTAAATGATTTTTTAAAATATTTTGATGTATTGTGCTCAAAAAAAATAGTCATATCTCACTCAATTACGGTTATCTATAATTCAAATTTATTTTAAAATTAATATTTATGTTATACAAGATGGCCCAATTGATCCTTTTTAAGTTTTGGACATAACCAGGTTTAAGAAAATAGAACAATTAATGATTATAGCATTGTCCGATTTGATTTCAATTTAATTTTTGAAGTTCATTTAATGTACTACTGTAAATTGTTTTTAAATTTTTTCTTATGAATTGTTTTAAAAAAAAATAATCATATCTCACTCTATTTCTGTTATCTATTATTCGAATATAATTTAAATTTACTATTTCGCATATACAAGATAGCCAAATGATGTTTTTTACGGTTTGAACACAACCAGAATTAAGAAAATATAATAACTAATAGCGTTAAAGATTGTTCCGATTTAATTTAAATTTAATTTTTAGATATAATTTGATTAAACCTAAATGATTTTTAAAAATAGTTTTATGTATTATATTTTAAAAAAATAGTCATATCTCACTCAATTACGGTTATCTATAATCCAAATTTATTTTAAATTTGTGTCTATTATTCGAATATAATTTAAATTTACCATTTCCCATATACAAGATAGCCAAATAATGTTTTTTACGGTTTGAACACAACCAGAATTAAGAAAATATAATAAATAATAGCGTTAAGGATTGTTCCGATTTAATTTTAATTTAATTTTTAGATATAATTTGATTAACACTAAATGACTTTTAAAAATATGTTGATGTATTGTGTTTAAAAAAAATAGTCATATCTCACTCAATTACGGTTATCTATTATTCAAATTTACTTTAAAATTAATATTTAGGTTATACAAGATGACTCAAATGATCCTTTTTATGTTTTGGACATAACCAGAATAAAGAAAATCGATTACTATTACCTATAGCTATTGTTCCGATATGATTTCAATTTAATTTTTGGATATAATTTGTTTAACCCTAAGTAATTTTTTAAAATATTTTGATGTATTGTATTTAAAAAAAATAGTCATATCTCACTCAATTACGGTTATCTATTCAAATTTATTTTAAAATTAATATTTAGGTTATACAAGATGACCCAATTGATGCTTTTTAAGTTTTGGACATAACCAGCGTTAAGAAAATAGAACAATTAATGATTATAGCATTGTCCGATTTGATTCCAATTCAATTTTTGAAGTTCATTTAATGTACTACTGTAAATTATTTTTAAAATTTTTCTTATGAATTGTTTTAAAAAAAAATAATCATATCTCACTTTATTTCTGTTATCTATTATTCGAATATAATTTAAATTTACTATTTCGCATATACAAGATAGCCAAATGATGTTTTTTACGGTTTGAATACAACCAGAATTAAGAAAATATAATAAATAAAAGCGTTAACAATTGCTCCGATTTAATTTTTAGATATAATTTGATTAACCCTAAATGATTTTTAAAAATAGTTTTATGTATTATATTTAAAAAAAATAGTCATATCTCACTCAATTACGGTTATCTATAATTCAAATTTATTTTAAAATTAATATTTAGGTTATACAAGATGACCCAATTGATCCTTTTTAAGTTTTGGACATAACCAGGGTTAAGAAAATAGAACAATTAATGATTATAGCATTGTCCGATTTGATTCCAATTTAATTTTTGAAGTTCATTTGATGTACTGTAAATTAATTTTAAAATTTTTCTTATGAATTGTTTTTTAAAAAAATTATTATATCGCACTCTATTACTGTTATTTATTATTCGAATAGAATTTACATTTACTATTTGGCATATACAAGATAGCCAAATGATGTTTTTTACGGTTTGAACACAACCAGAATTAAGAAAATATAATAATTAGTAGCGTTAAAATTTGTTCCGATTTAATTTTAATTTAATTTTTAGATATAATTTGATTAACAATAAATGATTTTTAAAAATATTTTGATGTATTGTGCTTAAAAAAAATAGTCATATCTCACTCAATTACGGTTATCTATTATTCAAATTTATTTTAAAATTAATATTTAGGTTAACAGGATGACCTAATTGATCCTTTTTAAATTTTGGACATAACCAGGGTTAAGAAAATAGAACAATTATTGATTATAGCATTGTCCGATTTGATTCCAATTAAATTTTGGAGTTCATTTGATGTACTGTAAATTATTTTTAAAATTTTTCTTATGAATTGTTTTAAAAAAAAATTATTATATCTCACTCTATTACTGTTAACTATTATGCGAAAATAATTTAAATTTACTATTTTGCATATACAAGATAGCCAAATGATGTTTTTGACCGTTTGAACAAAACCAGAATTAAGAAAATATAATAACTCTTCGCGTTAACGATTGTTCCGATATAATTTTAATTTAATTTTTAGATATAATTTGAATAACCCTAAATGATTTTTAAAAATATTTTGATGTATTGTGCTTAAAAAAAATAGTCATATCTCACTCAATTACGGTTATCTATTATTGAAATATAATTAAAAATTATTATTTAGGTTATACAACATGACCCAATTGATCCTTTTTAAGTTTTGGACATAACCAGCGTTAAGAAAATAGAACAATTAATCATTATAGCATTATCCGATTTGATTCTAATTTAATTTTTGAAGTTCATTTAATGTACTGTAAATTATTTTTAAAATTTTTATTATAAATTGTTTAAAAAAAAAATCATATCTCACTCTATTACTGTTATCTATTATTCGAATATAATTTAAATTTACTATTTCGCATATACAAGATAGCCAAATGATGTTTTTTGCGGTTTGAACACAACCAGAGTGAAGAAAATGTAATAACTAATAGGGTTGGCAATTGTTCCGATTTAATTTTAATTCAATTTTTAGATATAATTTGATTAAACCTAAATGATTTTTAAAAATTGTTTTATGTATTATGTTTTAAAAAAATAGTGATATCTCACTCAATTGCGGTTATCTATTATTCAAATTTATTTTAAAATTAATATTTAGGTTATACAAGATGACCCAAATGATCCTTTTTAAGTTTTGGACATAACCAGGGTTAAGAAAATAGAACAATTAATGATTATAGCATTGTCCGATTTGATTCCAATTTAATTTTTGAAGTTCATTTAATGTACTACTGTAAATTGTTTTTAAATTTTTTCTTATGAATTGTTTTAAAAAAAAATAATCATATCTCACTCTATTTCTGTTATCTATTATTCGAATATAATTTAAATTTACTATTTCGCATATACAAGATAGCCAAATGATGTTTTTTACGGTTTGAACACAACCAGAATTAAGAAAATATAATAACTAATAGCGTTAAAGATTGTTCCGATTTAATTTAAATTTAATTTTTAGATATAATTTGATTAAACCTAAATGATTTTTAAAAATAGTTTTATGTATTATATTTTAAATAAAAATAGTCATATCTCACTCAATTACGGTTATCTATAATTCAAATTTATTTTAAAATTAATATTTAGGTTATACAAGATGACCCAATTGATCCTTTTTAAGTTTTGGACATAACCAGGGTTAAGAAAATAGAACAATTAATGATTATAGCATTGTCCGATTTGATTCCAATTTAATTTTTGAAGTTCATTTGATGTACTGTAAATTATTTTTAAAATTTTTCTTATGAATTGTTTTTTAAAAAAATAATTATATCTCACTCTATTACTGTTATCTATTATTCGAATATAATTTAAATATACTATTTCGCATATACAAGATAGCCAAATGATGTTTCTTGCGGTTTGAACACAACCAGAGTTAAGAAAATGTAATAACTAATAGGGTTGACTATTGTTCCGATTTAATTTTAATTCAATTTTTAGATATAATTTGATTAAACCTAAATGATTTTTAAAAATTGTTTTATGTATTATGTTTTAAAAAAATAGTCATATCTCACTCAATTACGGTTATCTATTATTCAAATTTATTTTAAAATTAATATTTAGGTTATACAAGATGACCCAAATGATCCTTTTTAAGTTTTGGACATAACGAGGGTTAAGAAAGTAGAATAGTTAATCATTATAACATTGTCCGATTTGATTCCAATTTAATTTTTTAAGTTCATTTAATGTACTGTAAATTATTTTTAAAATTTTTCTTATGAATTGTTTAAAAAAAAAATAATCATATCTCACTCTATTACTGTTATCTATTATTCGAATATAATTTAAATTTACTATTTCGCATAGACAAGATAGCCAAATGATGATTTTTACGGATTGTACACAACCAGAATTAAGAAAATATAATAACTAATAGCGTTAAAGATTGTTCCGATTTAATTTAAATTTAATTTTTAGATATATTTGATTAATTCAATTTTTAGATATAATTTGATTAAACCTAAATGATTTTTAAAAATAGTTTTATGTATTATATTTTAAAAAAATAGTCATATCTCACTCAATTACAGTTATCTATATTTCAAATTTATTTTAAAATTAATATTTAGGTTATACAAGACGACCCAATTGATCCTTTTTAAGTTTTGGACATAACCAGGGTTAAGAAATTAGAACAATTAATGATTATAGCATTGTCCGATTTGACTCCAATTTAATTTTTGAAGTTCATTTAATGTACTGTAAATTATTTTTAAAATTTTTCTTATGAATTGTTTAAAAAAAAATAATCATATCTCACTCTATTATTGTTATCTATTATTCAAATATAATTTAAATTTTTTTTTGAATATAATTTAAATTTCGCATAGACAAGATAGCCAAATGATTTTTTTTACGGTTTGAATACAACCAGAATTAAGAAAATATAATAACTAATAGCGTTAAAGATTGTTCCGACTTAATTTTAATTTAATTTTTAGATATAATTTGATTAACCCTAAATGATTTTTTAAAATATTTTGATGTATTGTGCTCAAAAAAAATAGTCATATCTCACTCAATTACGGTTATCTATAATTCAAATTTATTTTAAAATTAATATTTATGTTATACAAGATGACCCAATTGATCCTTTTTAAGTTTTGGACATAACCAGGTTTAAGAAAATAGAACAATTAATGATTATAGCATTGTCCGATTTGATTTCAATTTAATTTTTGAAGTTCATTTAATGTACTACTGTAAATTGTTTTTAAATTTTTTCTTATGAATTGTTTTAAAAAAAAATAATCATATCTCACTCTATTTCTGTTATCTATTATTCGAATATAATTTAAATTTACTATTTCGCATATACAAGATAGCCAAATGATGTTTTTTACGGTTTGAACACAACCAGAATTAAGAAAATATAATAACTAATAGCGTTAAAGATTGTTCCGATTTAATTTAAATTTAATTTTTAGATATAATTTGATTAAACCTAAATGATTTTTAAAAATAGTTTTATGTATTATATTTTAAAAAAATAGTCATATCTCACTCAATTACGGTTATCTATTATTTAAATTTATTTTAAAATTAATATTTAGGTTATACAAGATGACCCAAATGATCCTTTTTAAGTTTTGGACATAACGAGGGTTAAGAAAGTAGAATAGTTAATCATTATAACATTGTCCGATTTGATTCCAATTTAATTTTTTAAGTTCATTTAATGTACTGTAAATTATTTTTAAAATTTTTCTTATGAATTGTTAAAAAAAAAAATAATCATATCTCACTCTATTACTGTTATCTATTATTCGAATATTATTTAAATTTACTATTTCGCATAGACAAGATAGCCAAATGATGATTTTTACGGATTGTACACAACCAGAATTAAAAAAATATAATAACTAATAGCGTTAAAGATTGTTCCGATTTAATTTAAATTTAATTTTTAGATATATTTGATTAATTCAATTTTTAGATATAATTTGATTAAACCTAAATGATTTTTAAAAATAGTTTTATGTATTATATTTTAAAAAAATAGTCATATCTCACTCAATTACAGTTATCTATATTTCAAATTTATTTTAAAATTAATATTTAGGTTATACAAGACGACCCAATTGATCCTTTTTAAGTTTTGGACATAACCAGGGTTAAGAAATTAGAACAATTAATGATTATAGCATTGTCCGATTTGATTCCAATTTAATTTTTGAAGTTCATTTGATGTACTGTAAATTATTTTTAAAATTTTTCTTATAAATTGTTTTTTAAAAAAATTATTATATCGCACTCTATTACTGTTATTTATTATTCGAATATAATTTACATTTACTATTTGGCATATACAAGATAGCCAAATGATGTTTTTTACGGTTTGAACACAACCAGAATTAAGAAAATATAATAATTAGTAGCGTTAAAATTCGTTCCGATTTAATTTTAATTTAATTTTTAGATATAATATGATTAACAATAAATGATTTTTAAAAATATTTTGATGTATTGTGCTTAAAAAAAATAGTCATATCTCACTCAATTACGGTTATCTATAATCCAAATTTATTTTAAAATTAATATTTAGGTTATACAAGATGACCCAATTGATCCTTTTTAAGTTTTGGACATAACCAGGGTATAGAAAATAGAACAATTAATATTTATAGCATTGTCCGATTTGATTCCAATTTAATTTTTGAAGTTCATTTGATGTACTGTAAATTATTTTTAAAATTTTTCTTATGAATTGTTTTTTAAAAAAATAATTATATCTCACTCTATTACTGTTATCTATTATTCGAATATAATTTAAATATACTATTTCGCATATACAAGATAGCCAAATGATGTTTCTTGCGGTTTGAACACAACCAGAGTTAAGAAAATGTAATAACTAATAGGGTTGACTATTGTTCCGATTTAATTTTAATTCAATTTTTAGATATAATTTGATTAAACCTAAATGATTTTTAAAAATTGTTTTATGTATTATGTTTTAAAAAAATAGTCATATCTCACTCAATTACGGTTATCTATTATTTAAATTTATTTTAAAATTAATATTTAGGTTATACAAGATGACCCAAATGATCCTTTTTAAGTTTTGGACATAACGAGGGTTAAGAAAGTAGAATAGTTAATCATTATAACATTGTCCGATTTGATTCCAATTTAATTTTTTAAGTTCATTTAATGTACTGTAAATTATTTTTAAAATTTTTCTTATGAATTGTTTAAAAAAAAAATAATCATATCTCACTCTATTACTGTTATCTATTATTCGAATATAATTTAAATTTACTATTTCGCATAGACAAGATAGCCAAATGATGATTTTTACGGATTGTACACAACCAGAATTAAGAAAATATAATAACTAATAGCGTTAAAGATTGTTCCGATTTAATTTAAATTTAATTTTTAGATATATTTGATTAATTCAATTTTTAGATATAATTTGATTAAACCTAAATGATTTTTAAAAATAGTTTTATGTATTATATTTTAAAAAAATAGTCATATCTCACTCAATTACAGTTATCTATATTTCAAATTTATTTTAAAATTAATATTTAGGTTATACAAGACGACCCAATTGATCCTTTTTAAGTTTTGGACATAACCAGGGTTAAGAAATTAGAACAATTAATGATTATAGCATTGTCCGATTTGATTCCAATTTAATTTTTGAAGTTCATTTAATGTACTGTAAATTATTTTTAAAATTTTTCTTATGAATTGTTTAAAAAAAAATAATCATATCTCACTCTATTATTGTTATCTATTATTCAAATATAATTTAAATTTTTTTTTGAATATAATTTAAATTTCGCATAGACAAGATAGCCAAATGATTTTTTTTACGGTTTGAATACAACCAGAATTAAGAAAATATAATAACTAATAGCGTTAAAGATTGTTCCGACTTAATTTTAATTTAATTTTTAGATATAATTTGATTAACCCTAAATGATTTTTTAAAATATTTTGATGTATTGTGCTCAAAAAAAATAGTCATATCTCACTCAATTACGGTTATCTATAATTCAAATTTATTTTAAAATTAATATTTATGTTATACAAGATGACCCAATTGATCCTTTTTAAGTTTTGGACATAACCAGGTTTAAGAAAATAGAACAATTAATGATTATAGCATTGTCCGATTTGATTTCAATTTAATTTTTGAAGTTCATTTAATGTACTACTGTAAATTGTTTTTAAATTTTTTCTTATGAATTGTTTTAAAAAAAAATAATCATATCTCACTCTATTTCTGTTATCTATTATTCGAATATAATTTAAATTTACTATTTCGCATATACAAGATAGCCAAATGATGTTTTTTACGGTTTGAACACAACCAGAATTAAGAAAATATAATAACTAATAGCGTTAAAGATTGTTCCGATTTAATTTAAATTTAATTTTTAGATATAATTTGATTAAACCTAAATGATTTTTAAAAATAGTTTTATGTATTATATTTTAAAAAAATAGTCATATCTCACTCAATTACGGTTATCTATTATTTAAATTTATTTTAAAATTAATATTTAGGTTATACAAGATGACCCAAATGATCCTTTTTAAGTTTTGGACATAACGAGGGTTAAGAAAGTAGAATAGTTAATCATTATAACATTGTCCGATTTGATTCCAATTTAATTTTTTAAGTTCATTTAATGTACTGTAAATTATTTTTAAAATTTTTCTTATGAATTGTTAAAAAAAAAAATAATCATATCTCACTCTATTACTGTTATCTATTATTCGAATATTATTTAAATTTACTATTTCGCATAGACAAGATAGCCAAATGATGATTTTTACGGATTGTACACAACCAGAATTAAAAAAATATAATAACTAATAGCGTTAAAGATTGTTCCGATTTAATTTAAATTTAATTTTTAGATATATTTGATTAATTCAATTTTTAGATATAATTTGATTAAACCTAAATGATTTTTAAAAATAGTTTTATGTATTATATTTTAAAAAAATAGTCATATCTCACTCAATTACAGTTATCTATATTTCAAATTTATTTTAAAATTAATATTTAGGTTATACAAGACGACCCAATTGATCCTTTTTAAGTTTTGGACATAACCAGGGTTAAGAAATTAGAACAATTAATGATTATAGCATTGTCCGATTTGATTCCAATTTAATTTTTGAAGTTCATTTGATGTACTGTAAATTATTTTTAAAATTTTTCTTATAAATTGTTTTTTAAAAAAATTATTATATCGCACTCTATTACTGTTATTTATTATTCGAATATAATTTACATTTACTATTTGGCATATACAAGATAGCCAAATGATGTTTTTTACGGTTTGAACACAACCAGAATTAAGAAAATATAATAATTAGTAGCGTTAAAATTCGTTCCGATTTAATTTTAATTTAATTTTTAGATATAATATGATTAACAATAAATGATTTTTAAAAATATTTTGATGTATTGTGCTTAAAAAAAATAGTCATATCTCACTCAATTACGGTTATCTATAATCCAAATTTATTTTAAAATTAATATTTAGGTTATACAAGATGACCCAATTGATCCTTTTTAAGTTTTGGACATAACCAGGGTATAGAAAATAGAACAATTAATGATTATAGCATTGTCCGATTTGATTCCAATTTAATTTTTGAAGTTCATTTGATGTACTGTAAATTATTTTTAAAATTTTTCTTATGAATTGTTTTTTAAAAAAATAATTATATCTCACTCTATTACTGTTATCTATTATTCGAATATAATTTAAATATACTATTTCGCATATACAAGATAGCCAAATGATGTTTCTTGCGGTTTGAACACAACCAGAGTTAAGAAAATGTAATAACTAATAGGGTTGACTATTGTTCCGATTTAATTTTAATTCAATTTTTAGATATAATTTGATTAAACCTAAATGATTTTTAAAAATTGTTTTATGTATTATGTTTTAAAAAAATAGTCATATCTCACTCAATTACGGTTATCTATTATTTAAATTTATTTTAAAATTAATATTTAGGTTATACAAGATGACCCAAATGATCCTTTTTAAGTTTTGGACATAACGAGGGTTAAGAAAGTAGAATAGTTAATCATTATAACATTGTCCGATTTGATTCCAATTTAATTTTTTAAGTTCATTTAATGTACTGTAAATTATTTTTAAAATTTTTCTTATGAATTGTTAAAAAAAAAAATAATCATATCTCACTCTATTACTGTTATCTATTATTCGAATATTATTTAAATTTACTATTTCGCATAGACAAGATAGCCAAATGATGATTTTTACGGATTGTACACAACCAGAATTAAAAAAATATAATAACTAATAGCGTTAAAGATTGTTCCGATTTAATTTAAATTTAATTTTTAGATATATTTGATTAATTCAATTTTTAGATATAATTTGATTAAACCTAAATGATTTTTAAAAATAGTTTTATGTATTATATTTAAAAAAAATAGTCATATCTCACTCAATTACAGTTATCTATATTTCAAATTTATTTTAAAATTAATATTTAGGTTATACAAGACGACCAAATTGATCCTTTTTAAGTTTTGGACATAACCAGGGTTAAGAAATTAGAACAATTAATGATTATAGCATTGTCCGATTTGATTCCAATTTAATTTTTGAAGTTCATTTGATGTACTGTAAATTATTTTTAAAATTTTTCTTATAAATTGTTTTTTAAAAAAATTATTATATCGCACTCTATTACTGTTATTTATTATTCGAATATAATTTACATTTACTATTTGGCATATACAAGATAGCCAAATGATGTTTTTTACGGTTTGAACACAACCAGAATTAAGAAAATATAATAATTAGTAGCGTTAAAATTCGTTCCGATTTAATTTTAATTTAATTTTTAGATATAATATGATTAACAATAAATGATTTTTAAAAATATTTTGATGTATTGTGCTTAAAAAAAATAGTCAGATCTCTCTCAATTACGGTTAGCTATTATTCAAATTTATTTTAAAATGAATATTTAGGTTAACAGGATGACCCAATTGTTCCTTTTTAAGTTTTGGACATAACCAGGGTTAAGAAAATAGAACAATTAATCATTATAGCATTGTCCGATTTGATTCCAATTTAATTTTTGAAGTTCATTTGATGTACTGTAAATTATTTTTAAAATTTTTCTTATGAATTGTTTTTTAAAAAAATAATTATATCTCACTCTATTACTGTTATCTATTATTCGAATATAATTTAAATATACTATTTCGCATATACAAGATAGCCAAATGATGTTTCTTGCGGTTTGAACACAACCAGAGTTAAGAAAATGTAATAACTAATAGGGTTGACTATTGTTCCGATTTAATTTTAATTCAATTTTTAGATATAATTTGATTAAACCTAAATGATTTTTAAAAATTGTTTTATGTATTATGTTTTAAAAAAATAGTCATATCTCACTCAATTACGGTTATCTATTATTCAAATTTATTTTAAAATTAATATTTAGGTTATACAAGATGACCCAAATGATCCTTTTTAAGTTTTGGACATAACGAGGGTTAAGAAAGTAGAATAGTTAATCATTATAACATTGTCCGATTTGATTCCAATTTAATTTTTTAAGTTCATTTAATGTACTGTAAATTATTTTTAAAATTTTTCTTATGAATTGTTTAAAAAAAAAATAATCATATCTCACTCTATTACTGTTATCTATTATTCGAATATAATTTAAATTTACTATTTCGCATAGACAAGATAGCCAAATGATGATTTTTACGGATTGTACACAACCAGAATTAAGAAAATATAATAACTAATAGCGTTAAAGATTGTTCCGATTTAATTTAAATTTAATTTTTAGATATATTTGATTAATTCAATTTTTAGATATAATTTGATTAAACCTAAATGATTTTTAAAAATAGTTTTATGTATTATATTTTAAAAAAATAGTCATATCTCACTCAATTACAGTTATCTATATTTCAAATTTATTTTAAAATTAATATTTAGGTTATACAAGACGACCCAATTGATCCTTTTTAAGTTTTGGACATAACCAGGGTTAAGAAATTAGAACAATTAATGATTATAGCATTGTCCGATTTGATTCCAATTTAATTTTTGAAGTTCATTTAATGTACTGTAAATTATTTTTAAAATTTTTCTTATGAATTGTTTAAAAAAAAATAATCATATCTCACTCTATTATTGTTATCTATTATTCAAATATAATTTAAATTTTTTTTTGAATATAATTTAAATTTCGCATAGACAAGATAGCCAAATGATTTTTTTTACGGTTTGAATACAACCAGAATTAAGAAAATATAATAACTAATAGCGTTAAAGATTGTTCCGACTTAATTTTAATTTAATTTTTAGATATAATTTGATTAACCCTAAATGATTTTTTAAAATATTTTGATGTATTGTGCTCAAAAAAAATAGTCATATCTCACTCAATTACGGTTATCTATAATTCAAATTTATTTTAAAATTAATATTTATGTTATACAAGATGACCCAATTGATCCTTTTTAAGTTTTGGACATAAGCAGGTTTAAGAAAATAGAACAATTAATGATTATAGCATTGTCCGATTTGATTTCAATTTAATTTTTGAAGTTCATTTAATGTACTACTGTAAATTGTTTTTAAATTTTTTCTTATGAATTGTTTTAAAAAAAAATAATCATATCTCACTCTATTTCTGTTATCTATTATTCGAATATAATTTAAATTTACTATTTCGCATATACAAGATAGCCAAATGATGTTTTTTACGGTTTGAACACAACCAGAATTAAGAAAATATAATAACTAATAGCGTTAAAGATTGTTCCGATTTAATTTAAATTTAATTTTTAGATATAATTTGATTAAACCTAAATGATTTTTAAAAATAGTTTTATGTATTATATTTTAAAAAAATAGTCATATCTCACTCAATTACGGTTATCTATTATTTAAATTTATTTTAAAATTAATATTTAGGTTATACAAGATGACCCAAATGATCCTTTTTAAGTTTTGGACATAACGAGGGTTAAGAAAGTAGAATAGTTAATCATTATAACATTGTCCGATTTGATTCCAATTTAATTTTTTAAGTTCATTTAATGTACTGTAAATTATTTTTAAAATTTTTCTTATGAATTGTTAAAAAAAAAAATAATCATATCTCACTCTATTACTGTTATCTATTATTCGAATATTATTTAAATTTACTATTTCGCATAGACAAGATAGCCAAATGATGATTTTTACGGATTGTACACAACCAGAATTAAAAAAATATAATAACTAATAGCGTTAAAGATTGTTCCGATTTAATTTAAATTTAATTTTTAGATATATTTGATTAATTCAATTTTTAGATATAATTTGATTAAACCTAAATGATTTTTAAAAATAGTTTTATGTATTATATTTTAAAAAAATAGTCATATCTCACTCAATTACAGTTATCTATATTTCAAATTTATTTTAAAATTAATATTTAGGTTATACAAGACGACCCAATTGATCCTTTTTAAGTTTTGGACATAACCAGGGTTAAGAAATTAGAACAATTAATGATTATAGCATTGTCCGATTTGATTCCAATTTAATTTTTGAAGTTCATTTGATGTACTGTAAATTATTTTTAAAATTTTTCTTATAAATTGTTTTTTAAAAAAATTATTATATCGCACTCTATTACTGTTATTTATTATTCGAATATAATTTACATTTACTATTTGGCATATACAAGATAGCCAAATGATGTTTTTTACGGTTTGAACACAACCAGAATTAAGAAAATATAATAATTAGTAGCGTTAAAATTCGTTCCTATTTAATTTTAATTTAATTTTTAGATATAATATGATTAACAATAAATGATTTTTAAAAATATTTTGATGTATTGTGCTTAAAAAAAATAGTCATATCTCACTCAATTACGGTTATCTATAATCCAAATTTATTTTAAAATTAATATTTAGGTTATACAAGATGACCCAATTGATCCTTTTTAAGTTTTGGACATAACCAGGGTATAGAAAATAGAACAATTAATGATTATAGCATTGTCCGATTTGATTCCAATTTAATTTTTGAAGTTCATTTGATGTACTGTAAATTATTTTTAAAATTTTTCTTATGAATTGTTTTTTAAAAAAATAATTATATCTCACTCTATTACTGTTATCTATTATTCGAATATAATTTAAATATACTATTTCGCATATACAAGATAGCCAAATGATGTTTCTTGCGGTTTGAACACAACCAGAGTTAAGAAAATGTAATAACTAATAGGGTTGACTATTGTTCCGATTTAATTTTAATTCAATTTTTAGATATAATTTGATTAAACCTAAATGATTTTTAAAAATTGTTTTATGTATTATGTTTTAAAAAAATAGTCATATCTCACTCAATTACGGTTATCTATTATTTAAATTTATTTTAAAATTAATATTTAGGTTATACAAGATGACCCAAATGATCCTTTTTAAGTTTTGGACATAACGAGGGTTAAGAAAGTAGAATAGTTAATCATTATAACATTGTCCGATTTGATTCCAATTTAATTTTTTAAGTTCATTTAATGTACTGTAAATTATTTTTAAAATTTTTCTTATGAATTGTTAAAAAAAAAAATAATCATATCTCACTCTATTACTGTTATCTATTATTCGAATATTATTTAAATTTACTATTTCGCATAGACAAGATAGCCAAATGATGATTTTTACGGATTGTACACAACCAGAATTAAAAAAATATAATAACTAATAGCGTTAAAGATTGTTCCGATTTAATTTAAATTTAATTTTTAGATATATTTGATTAATTCAATTTTTAGATATAATTTGATTAAACCTAAATGATTTTTAAAAATAGTTTTATGTATTATATTTTAAAAAAATAGTCATATCTCACTCAATTACAGTTATCTATATTTCAAATTTATTTTAAAATTAATATTTAGGTTATACAAGACGACCCAATTGATCCTTTTTAAGTTTTGGACATAACCAGGGTTAAGAAATTAGAACAATTAATGATTATAGCATTGTCCGATTTGATTCCAATTTAATTTTTGAAGTTCATTTGATGTACTGTAAATTATTTTTAAAATTTTTCTTATAAATTGTTTTTTAAAAAAATTATTATATCGCACTCTATTACTGTTATTTATTATTCGAATATAATTTACATTTACTATTTGGCATATACAAGATAGCCAAATGATGTTTTTTACGGTTTGAACACAACCAGAATTAAGAAAATATAATAATTAGTAGCGTTAAAATTCGTTCCGATTTAATTTTAATTTAATTTTTAGATATAATATGATTAACAATAAATGATTTTTAAAAATATTTTGATGTATTGTGCTTAAAAAAAATAGTCAGATCTCACTCAATTACGGTTATCTATTATTCAAATTTATTTTAAAATTAATATTTAGGTTAACAGGATGACCCAATTGTTCCTTTTTAAGTTTTGGACATAACCAGGGTTAAGAAAATAGAACAATTAATCATTATAGCATTGTCCGATTTGATTCCAATTTAATCTTTGAAGTTCATTTGATGTACTGTAAATTATTTTTAAAATTTTTCTTATGAATTGTTTTTTAAAAAAATAATTATATCTCACTCTATTACTGTTATCTATTATTCGAATATAATTTAAATTTACTATTTCGCATATACAAGATAGCCAAATGATGTTTTTTGCGGTTTGAACACAACCAGAGTTAAGAAAATATAATAACTAAAAGCGTTAAAGATTGTTCCGATTTAATTTTAATTTAATTTTTAGATATAATTTGATTAAACCTAAATGATTTTTAAAAATAGTTTTATGTATTATATTTTAAAAAAATAGTCATATCTCACTCAATTACGGTTCTCTATAATTCAAATTTATTTTAAAATTAATATTTAGGTTATACAAGATGACCCAATTGATCCTTTTTAAGTTTTGGATATAACCAGGGTTAAGAAAATAGAACAATTAATGATTATAGCATTGTCCGATTTGATTCCAATTTAATTTTTGAAGTTCATTTGATGTACTGTAAATTATTTTTAAAATTTTTCTTATGAATTCTTTTTTAAAAAAATTATTATATCGCACTCTATTACTGTTATTTATTATTCGAATATAATTTACATTTACTATTTGGCATATACAAGATAGCCAAATGATGTTTTTTACGGTTTGAACACAACCAGAATTAAGAAAATATAATAATTAGTAGCGTTAAAATTTGTTCCGATTTAATTTTAATTTAATTTTTAGATATAATTTGATTAACAATAAATGAATTTTAAAAATATTTTGATGTATTGTGTTTAAAAAAAATAGTCATATCTCACTCAATTACGGTTATCTATTATTCAAATTTATTTTAAAATTAATATTTAGGTTAACAGGATGACCCAATTGATCCTTTTTAAATTTTGGACATAACCAGGGTTAAGAAAATAGAACAATTATTGATTATAGCATTGTCCGATTTGATTCCAATTAAATTTTGGAGTTCATTTGATGTACTGTAAATTATTTTTAAAATTTTTCTTATGAATTGTTTTAAAAAAAAATTATTATATCTCACTCTATTACTGTTATCTATTATGCGAAAATAATTTAAATTTACTATTTTGCATATACAAGATAGCCAAATGATGTTTTTGACCGTTTGAACAAAACCAGAATTAAGAAAATATAATAACGCTTCGCGTTAACGATTGTTCCGATATAATTTTAATTTAATTTTTAGATATAATTTGAATAACCCTAAATGATTTTTAAAAATATTTTGATGTATTGTGCTTAAAAAAAATAGTCATATCTCACTCAATTACGGTTATCTATTATTGAAATATAATTTAAAATTATTATTTAGGTTATACAACATGACCCAATTGATCCTTTTTAAGTTTTGGACATAACCAGCGTTAAGAAAATAGAACAATTAATCATTATAGCATTATCCGATTTGATTCTAATTTAATTTTTGAAGTTCATTTAATGTACTGTAAATTATTTTTAAAATTTTTATTATAAATTGTTTAAAAAAAAAATCATATCTCACTCTATTACTGTTATCTATTATTCGAATATAATTTAAATTTACTATTTCGCATATACAAGATAGCCAAATGATGTTTTTTGCGGTTTGAACACAACCAGAGTGAAGAAAATGTAATAACTAATAGGGTTGGCAATTGTTTCGATTTCATTTTAATTCAATTTTTAGATATAATTTGATTAAACCTAAATGATTTTTAAAAATTGTTTTATGTATTATGTTTTAAAAAAATAGTGATATCTCACTCAATTGCGGTTATCTATTATTCAAATTTATTTTAAAATTAATATTTAGGTTATACAAGATGACCCAAATGATCCTTTTTAAGTTTTGGACATAACGAGGGTTAAGAAAGTAGAATAGTTAATCATTATAACATTGTCCGATTTGATTCCAATTTAATTTTTTAAGTTCATTTAATGTACTGTAAATTATTTTTAAAATTTTTATTATAAATTGTTTAAAAAAAAAATCATATCTCACTCTATTTCTGTTATCTATTATTCGAATATAATTTAAATTTACTATTTCGCATATACAAGATAGCCAAATGATGTTTTTTACGGTTTGAACACAACCAGAATTAAGAAAATATAATAACTAATAGCGTTAAAGATTGTTCCGATTTAATTTAAATTTAATTTTTAGATATAATTTGATTAAACCTAAATGATTTTTAAAAATAGTTTTATGTATTATATTTTAAAAAAATAGTCATATCTCACTCAATTACGGTTATCTATAATTCAAATTTATTTTAAAATTAATATTTAGGTTATACAAGATGACCCAATTGATCCTTTTTAAGTTTTGGACATAACCAGGGTTAAGAAAGTAGAATAGTTAATCATTATAACATTGTCCGATTTGATTCCAATTTAATTTTTTAAGTTCATTTAATGTACTGTAAATTATTTTTAAAATTTTTCTTATGAATTGTTTTAAAAAAAAATAATCATATCTCACTCTATTACTGTTATCTATTATTCGAATATAATTTAAATTTACTATTTCGCATAGACGAGATAGCCAAATGATGTTTTTTACGGTTTGAACACAACCAGAGTTAAGAAAATATTATAACTAATAGCGCTTGCGATTCTTCCGATTTAATTTTAAATTAATTTTTAGATATAATTTGATTAACCATAAATGATTTTTAAAAATATTTTGATGTATTGTGCTTAAAATAAATAGTCATATCTCACTCAATTACGGTTATCTATTATTTAAATTTATTTTAAAATTAATATTTAGGTTATACAAGATGACCCAATTGATCCTTTTTAAGTTTTGGACATAACCAGGGTTAAGAAAATAGAACAATTAATGATTATAGCATTGTCCGATTTGATTCCAATTTAATTTTTGAAGTTCATTTGATGTACTGTAAATTATTTTTAAAATTTTTCTTATAAATTGTTTTTTAAAAAAATAATTATATCTCACTCTATTACTGTTATCTATTATTCGAATATAATTTAAATATACTATTTCGCATATACAATATAGCCTAATGATGTTTCTTGCGGTTTGAACACAACCAGAGTTAAGAAAATGTAATAACTAATAGGGTTGACTATTGTTCCGATTTAATTTTAATTCAATTTTTAGATATAATTTGATTAAACCTAAATGATTTTTAAAAATTGTTTTATGTATTATGTTTTAAAAAAATAGTCATATCTCACTCAATTACGGTTATCTATTATTCAAATTTATTTTAAAATTAATATTTAGGTTATACAAGATGACCCAAATGATCCTTTTTAAGTTTTGGACATAACGAGGGTTAAGAAAGTAGAATAGTTAATCATTATAACATTGTCCGATTTGATTCCAATTTAATTTTTTAAGTTCATTTAATGTACTGTAAATTATTTTTAAAATTTTTCTTATGAATTGTTTTAAAAAAAAATAATCATATCTCACTCTATTACTGTTATCTATTATTCGAATATAATTTAAATTTACTATTTCGCATAGACAAGATAGCCAAATGATGATTTTTACGGATTGTACACAACCAGAATTAAGAAAATATAATAACTAATAGCGTTAAAGATTGTTCCGATTTAATTTAAATTTAATTTTTAGATATATTTAATTAATTCAATTTTTAGATATAATTTGATTAAACCTAAATGATTTTTAAAAATAGTTTTATGTATTATATTTAAAAAAAAGACGTATCTCACTCAATTACAGTTATCTATATTTCAAATTTATTTTAAAATTAATATTTAGGTTATACAAGACGACCCAATTGATCCTTTTTAAGTTTTGGACATAACCAGGGTTAAGAAATTAGAACAATTAATGATTATAGCATTGTCCGATTTGATTCCAATTTAATTTTTGAAGTTCATTTAATGTACTGTAAATTATTTTTAAAATTTTTCTTATGAATTGTTTAAAAAAAAATAATCATATCTCACTCTATTATTGTTATCTATTATTCAAATATAATTTAAATTTTTTTTTGAATATAATTTAAATTTCGCATAGACAAGATAGCCAAATGATGTTTTTTACGGTTTGAATACAACCAGAATTAAGAAAATATAATAACTAATAGCGTTAAAGATTGTTCCGACTTAATTTTAATTTAATTTTTAGATATAATTTGATTAACCCTAAATGATTTTTAAAAATATTTTGATGTATTGTGCTCAAAAAAAATAGTCATATCTCACTCAATTACAGTTATCTATATTTCAAATTTATTTTAAAATTAATATTTAGGTTATACAAGACGACCCAATTGATCCTTTTTAAGTTTTGGACATAACCAGGGTTAAGAAATTAGAACAATTAATGATTATAGCATTGTCCGATTTGATTCCAATTTAATTTTTGAAGTTCATTTGATGTACTGTAAATTATTTTTAAAATTTTTCTTATAAATTGTTTTTTAAAAAAATTATTATATCGCACTCTATTACTGTTATTTATTATTCGAATATAATTTACATTTACTATTTGGCATATACAAGATAGCCAAATGATGTTTTTTACGGTTTGAACACAACCAGAATTAAGAAAATATAATAATTAGTAGCGTTAAAATTCGTTCCGATTTAATTTTAATTTAATTTTTAGATATAATATGATTAACAATAAATGATTTTTAAAAATATTTTGATGTATTGTGCTTAAAAAAAATAGTCAGATCTCACTCAATTACGGTTATCTATTATTCAAATTTATTTTAAAATTAATATTTAGGTTAACAGGATGACCCAATTGTTCCTTTTTAAGTTTTGGACATAACCAGGGTTAAGAAAATAGAACAATTAATCATTATAGCATTGTCCGATTTGATTCCAATTTAATCTTTGAAGTTCATTTGATGTACTGTAAATTATTTTTAAAATTTTTCTTATGAATTGTTTTTTAAAAAAATAATTATATCTCACTCTATTACTGTTATCTATTATTCGAATATAATTTAAATTTACTATTTCGCATATACAAGATAGCCAAATGATGTTTTTTGCGGTTTGAACACAACCAGAGTTAAGAAAATATAATAACTAAAAGCGTTAAAGATTGTTCCGATTTAATTTTAATTTAATTTTTAGATATAATTTGATTAAACCTAAATGATTTTTAAAAATAGTTTTATGTATTATATTTTAAAAAAATAGTCATATCTCACTCAATTACGGTTATCTATAATTCAAATTTATTTTAAAATTAATATTTAGGTTATACAAGATGACCCAATTGATCCTTTTTAAGTTTTGGATATAACCAGGGTTAAGAAAATAGAACAATTAATGATTATAGCATTGTCCGATTTGATTCCAATTTAATTTTTGAAGTTCATTTGATGTACTGTAAATTATTTTTAAAATTTTTCTTATGAATTCTTTTTTAAAAAAATTATTATTATCGCACTCTATTACTGTTATTTATTATTCGAATATAATTTACATTTACTATTTGGCATATACAAGATAGCCAAATGATGTTTTTTACGGTTTGAACACAACCAGAATTAAGAAAATATAATAATTAGTAGCGTTAAAATTTGTTCCGATTTAATTTTAATTTAATTTTTAGATATAATTTGATTAACAATAAATGAATTTTAAAAATATTTTGATGTATTGTGTTTAAAAAAAATAGTCATATCTCACTCAATTACGGTTATCTATTATTCAAATTTATTTTAAAATTAATATTTAGGTTAACAGGATGACCCAATTGATCCTTTTTAAATTTTGGACATAACCAGGGTTAAGAAAATAGAACAATTATTGATTATAGCATTGTCCGATTTGATTCCAATTAAATTTTGGAGTTCATTTGATGTACTGTAAATTATTTTTAAAATTTTTCTTATGAATTGTTTTAAAAAAAAATTATTATATCTCACTCTATTACTATTATCTATTATGCGAAAATAATTTAAATTTACTATTTTGCATATACAAGATAGCCAAATGATGTTTTTGACCGTTTGAACAAAACCAGAATTAAGAAAATATAATAACTCTTCGCGTTAACGATTGTTCCGATATAATTTTAATTTAATTTTTAGATATAATTTGATTAACCATAAATGATTTTTAAAAATATTTTGATGTATTGTGCTTAAAAAAAATAGTCATATCTCACTCAATTACGGTTATCTATTATTCAAATTTATTTTAAAATTAATATTTAGGTTAACAGGATGACCCAATTGATCCTTTTTAAGTTTTGGACATAACCAGGGTTAAGAAAATAGAACAATTATTGATTATAGCATTGTCCGATTTGATTCCAATTAAATTTTGGAGTTCATTTGATGTACTGTAAATTATTTTTAAAATTTTTCTTATGAATTGTTTTAAAAAAAAATAATCATATCTCACTCTATTTCTGTTATCTATTATTCGAACATAATTTAAATTTACTATTTCGCATATACAAGATAGCCAAATGATGTTTTTTACGGTTTGAACACAACCAGAATTAAGAAAATATAATAACTAATAGCGTTAAAGATTGTTCCGATTTAATTTTAATTTAATTTTTAGATATAATTTGATTAACCCTAAATGATTTTTAAAAATATTTTGATGTATTGTGCTCAAAAAAAATAGTCATATCTCACTCTATTACGGTTATCTATAATTCAAATTTATTTTAAAATTAATATTTATGTTATACAAGATGACCCAATTGATCCTTTTTAAGTTTTGGACATAACCAGGGTTAAGAAAATAGAACAATTAATGATTATAGCATTGTCCGATTTGATTCCAATTGAATCTTTGAAGTTCATTTAATGTACTGTAAATTATTTTTAAAATTTTTCTTAGGAATTGTTTAAAAAAAATAATCATATCTCACTCTATTACTGTTATCTATTATTCGAATATAATTTACATTTACTATTTCGCATATACAAGATAGCCAAATAATGTTTTTTGCGGTTTGAACACAACCAGAGTTAAGAAAATGTAATAACTAATAGGGTTGGCGATTGTTCCGATTTAATTTTAAATCAATTTTTAGATATAATTTGATTAAACCTAAATGATTTTTAAAAATATTTTGATGTATTGTGTTTAAAAAAATAGTCATATCTCACTCAATTACGGTTATCTATTATTCATATTTATTTTAAAATTAATATTTAGGTTATACAAGATGACTCAAATAATCCTTTTTATGTTTTGGACATAACCAGGGTTAAGAAAATAGAACAATTAATCATTATAGCATTGTCCGATTTGATTCCAATTTAATCTTTGAAGTTCATTTGATGTACTGTAAATTATTTTTAAAATTTTTCTTATGAATTGTTTTTTAAAAAAATTATTATATCTCACTCTATTACTGTTATCTATCATTCCAATATATTTTAAATTTACTATTTCGCATAGACGAGATAGCCAAATGATGTTTTTTACGGTTTGAACACAACCAGAGTTAAGAAAATATTATAACTAATAGCGCTTGCGATTCTTCCGATTTAATTTTAAATTAATTTTTAGATATAATTTGATTAACCATAAATGATTTTTAAAAATATTTTGATGTATTGTGCTTAAAATAAATAGTCATATCTCACTCAATTACGGTTATCTATTATTTAAATTTATTTTAAAATTAATATTTAGGTTATACAATATGACCCAATTGATCCTTTTTTAGTTTTGGACATAACCGGGGTTAAGAAAATAGAATAATTATTCATTATAGCATTGTCCGATTTGATTCCAATTTAATTTTTGAGGTTCATTTGATGTACTGTAGATTATTTTTTAAATTTTTGTTATGAATTGTTTTTTAAAAAAATAATTATATCTCACTCTATTACTGTTATCTATTATTCGAATATAATTTAAATTTACTATTTTGCACATACAAGATAGCCAAATGATGTTCTTTACGGTTTGAACACAACCAGAATTAAAAAAATATAATAACTCTTAGTTTAAATTTACTATTTCGCATATTCAAGATAGCGATATGATGTTTTTTACGGTTTGAACACAACCAGAATTAAGAAAATAGAATAAATAATAGCATTAACGATTGTTCCGATTTAATTTTTAGATATAATTTGATTAACCCTAAATGATTTTTAAAAATATTTTGATGTATTATGTTTAAATAAATAGTCATATCTCACTCAATTACGGTTATCTATTATTCAAATTTATTTTAAAATTAATATTTAGATTATACAAGATGACCCAAATGATCCTTTTTAAGTTTTGGACATAACCAGGGTTAAGAAAGTAGAATAGTTAATCATTATAGCATTGTCCGATTTGATTTAAATTTAATTTTTGAAGTTCATTTAATGTACTGTAAATTATTTTTAAAATTTTTCTTATGAATTGTTTTTTAAAAAAATTATTATATCTCACCCTATTACTGTTATCTATTATTCGAATATAATTTAAATTTACTATTTTGCATAGACAAGATAGCCAAATGATGTTTTTTACGGATTGTACACAACCAGAATTAAGAAAATATAATAACTAATAGCGTTAAAGATTGTTCCGATTTAATTTTAATTTAATTTTTAGATATAATTTGATTAAACCTAAATGATTTTTAAAAATAGTTTTATGTATTATATTTTAAAAAAATAGTCATATCTCACTCAATTACGGTTATCTATAATTCAAATTTATTTTAAAATTAATATTTAGGTTATACAAGATGACCCCAATTGATCCTTTTTAAGTTTTGGACATAACTAGGGTTAGGAAAATAGAACAATTAATCATTATAGCAATGTCCGATTTGATACCAATTTAATCTTTGAAGTTCATTTGATGTACTGTAAATTATTTTTAAAATTTTTCTTATGAATTGTTTTAAAAAAAAATTATTATATCTCACTCTATTACTATTATCTATTATGCGAAAATAATTTAAATTTACTATTTTGCATATACAAGATAGCCAAATGATGTTTTTGACCGTTTGAACAAAACCAGAATTAAGAAAATATAATAACTCTTCGCGTTAACGATTGTTCCGATTTAATTTTAATTTAATTTTTAGATATAATTTGATTAAACCTAAATGATTTTTAAAAATAGTTTTATGTATTATATTTTAAAAAAATAGTCATATCTCACTCAATTACGGTTATCTATTATTCAAATTTATTTTAAAATTAATATTTAGGTTAACAGGATGACCCAATTGATCCTTTTTAAGTTTTGGACATAACCAGGGTTAAGAAAATAGAACAATTAATGATTATAGCATTGTCCGATTTGATTCCAATTGAATCTTTGAAGTTCATTTAATGTACTATAAATTATTTTTAAAATTTTTCTTAGGAATTGTTTAAAAAAAATAATCATATCTCACTCTATTACTGTTATCTATTATTCGAATATAATTTAAATTTACCATTTCCCATATACAAGATAGCCAAATAATGTTTTTTACGGTTTGAACACAACCAGAATTAAGAAAATATAATAAATAATAGCGTTAAGGATTGTTCCGATTTAATTTTAATTTAATTTTTAGATATAATTTGATTAACACTAAATGACTTTTAAAAATATGTTGATGTATTGTGTTTAAAAAAAATAGTCATATCTCACTCAATTACGGTTATCTATTATTCAAATTTACTTTAAAATTAATATTTAGGTTATACAAGATGACTCAAATGATCCTTTTTATGTTTTGGACATAACCAGGATAAAGAAAATCGATTACTATTACCTATAGCTATTGTTCCGATATGATTTCAATTTAATTTTTAGATATAATTTGTTTAACCCTAAATAATTAATTTAAATTTTTTAATGTATTGTGTTTTAAAAAAATAGTCATATCTCACTCAATTGCGGTTATCTATTATTCAAATTTATTTTAAAATTAATATTTAGGTTATACAAGATGACCCAAATGATTTTTTTAAGTTTTGGACATAACCAGGGTTAAGAAAATAGGACAATTAATCATTATAGCATTGTCCGATTTGATTCCAATTTAATTTTTGAAGTTCATTTGATGTACTGTAAATTATTTTTAAAATTTCTCTTATGAATAGTTTTTAAAAAAAAATATTATATCTCACTCTATTACTGTTATTTATTATTCGAATATAATTTACATTTACTATTTCGCATACACAAGTTAGCCAAATGATGTTTTTTACGGTTTGAACAAAACCAGAATTAAGAAAATATAATAACTTTTCGCGTTAACGATTGTTCCGATTTAATTTTAATTTAATTTTTAGATATAATTTGATTAGCAATAAATGATTTTTAAAAATATTTTGATGTATTGTGCTTAAAAAAAATAGTGATATCTCACTCAATAACGGTTATCTATTATTCAAATTTATTTTAAAATTAATATTTAGGTTATACAAGATGACCCAATTGATCCTTTTTAAGTTTTGGACATAACCAGGGTTAAGAAAATAGAACAATTAATCATTATAGCATTGTCCGATTTAATTCCAATTTAACCCTTGAAGTTCATTTGATGTACTGTAAATTATTTATAAATTTTTCTTATAAATTGTTTTTTAAAAAAATAATTATATCTCACTCTACTACTGTTATCTATTATTCGAATATAATTTAAATTTACTATTTTGCATATACAAGATAGCCAAATGATTTACGGTTTGAACACAACCAGAATTAAAAAAATATAATAACTCTTAGTTTAAATTTACTATTTCGCATATTCAAGATAGCCATATGATGTTTTTTACGGTTTGAACACAACCAGAATTAAGAAAATAGAATAAATAATAGCGTTAACGATTGTTCCGATTTAATTTTTAGATATAATTTGATTAACCCTAAATGATTTTTAAAAATATTTTGATGTATTATGTTTAAAAAAATAGTCATATCTCACTCAATTACGGTTATCTATTATTCAAATTTATTTTAAAATTAATATTTAGATTATACAAGATGACCCAAATGATCCTTTTTAAGTTTTGGACATAACCAGGGTTAAAAAAGTAGAATAGTTAATCATTATAGCATTGTCCGATTTGAATATAATTTAATTTTTGAAGTTCATTTAATGTACTGTAAATTATTTTTAAAATTTTTCTTATGAATTGTTTAAAAAAAAAATAATCATATCTCACTCTATTACTGTTATCTATTATTCGAATATAATTTAAATTTACTATCTCACTCAATTACGGTTATCTATTATTCAAATTTATTTTAAAATTAATATTTAGATTATACAAGATGACCCAAATGATCCTTTTTAAGTTTTGGACATAACCAGGGTTAAAAAAGTAGAATAGTTAATCATTATCAATTAATCATTGTCCGATTTGATTTTAATTTAATTTTTGAAGTTCATTTAATGTACTGTAAATTATTTTTAAAATTTTTCTTATGAATTGTTTAAAAAAAAAATAATCATATCTCACTCTATTACTGTTATCTATTATTCGAATATAATTTAAATTTACTATTTCGCATAGACAAGATAGCCAAATGATGTTTTTTGCGGTTTGAACACAACCAGAGTGAAGAGAATGTAATAACTAATAGGGTTGGCAATTGTTCCGATTTAATTTTAATTTAATTTTTAGATATAATTTGATTAAACCTAAATGATTTTTAAAAATTGTTTTATGTATTATGTTTTAAAAAAATAGTCATATCTCACTCAATTACGGTTATCTATTATTGAAATATAATTTAAAATTATTATTTAGATTATACAAGATGACCCAATTGATCCTTTTTAGGTTTTGGACATAACCAGCGTTAAGAAAATAGAACAATTAATCATTATAGCATTATCCGATTTGATTCCAATTTAATTTTTGAAGTTCATCTGTTATTTATTATTCGAATATAATTTACATTTATTATTTCGCATATAGAAGACGTCCAAATGATGTTTTTTAAGGTTTGAACACAACCAGAATGAAGAAAATATAATAACTAATAGCGTTAACGATTGTTCCGATTTAATTTTAATTTAATTTTTAGATATAATTTGATTAACCCTAAATGATTTTTAAAAATATTTTACTCTATTGTGTTTAGAAAAAATAGTCATATCTCACTCAATTACGGTTATCTATTATTCAAATTTAGTTAAAAATTAATATTTAGGTTATACAAGATGACCCAAATGATCCTTTTTAAGTTTTGGACATAACCAGGGTTAAGAAAATAGAACAATTAATCATTATAGCATTGTCTGATTTGATTCCAATTTAATTTTTGAAGTTCATTTGAAGTACCGTAAATTATTTTTAAAATTTGTCTTATGAATTGTTTTTTAAAAAAAATATTATATCTCACTCTATTACTGTTATTTATTATTCGAATATAATTTACATTTACTATTTCGCATATAGAAGATAGCCAAATGATGTTTTTTACGGCTTGAACACAACCAGAATTAAGAGAATGTAATAACTAATAGCGTTGGCGATTGTTCCGATTTAATTTTAATTGAATTTTTAGATATAATTTGATTAACCCTAAATGATTTTTAAAAATATTTTTATGTATTGTGTTTTAAAAAAATAGTTATATCTCACTCTATTACGGTTATTAATGATTCAAATATAATTTTAAATTATTATTTAGGTTATACAAGATGACCCAAATGATCCTTTTTAAGTTTTGGACATAATCAGGGTTAAGAAAGTAGAACAACTAATCATTATAGCATTGTCCGACTTGATTCCAATTTAATTTTTGAAGTTCATTTGATGTACTGTAAATTATTTTTAAAATTTTTCTTATGAATTGTTTAAAAAAAAAATTATTATATCTCACTTTATTACTGTTATTTATTATTCGAATATAATATACATTTACTATTTCGCATTTACAAGATAGCTAAATGATGTTTTTTACGGTTTGAACACAACCAGAACTAAGAAAATATAATAACTAATAGCGCTAACGATTGTTCCGATTTAATTTTAACTTACTTTTTAGATATAATTTGATTAACCCTAAATGATTTTTAAAAATATTTTAATATATTGTATTTAAAAGAAATAGTCATATCTCACTCAATTACGATTATCTATTATTCAAATATAATTTAAAATTAATATTAAGTTTATACAAGATGACTCAAATGATCCTTTTTAAGTTTTGGATATAACCAGGGTTAAGAAAATAGAACGTTTAATCATTATAGCATTGTCCGATTTGATTCAAATTTAATTTTTTAAGTTTATTTGATTTACGGTAATTTATTTTTAAAATTTTTCTTATGAATTGTTTTTTGAAAAAATAATTATATCTCACTCTATTACTGTTATTTATTATTCGAATATGATTTAAATTTACTATTTCGCATATAGAAGATAGCCAAATGATGTTTTTTACGGTTTGAACACAACCAGAATTAAGAAAATATAATAAATAATAGCGTTAACGATTGTTCCGATTTAATTTTAATTTAATATTTAGATATAATTTGATTAACCCTAAATGATTTCTAAATATATTTTGATGTATTGTGTTTCAAAAAATAGTCATATTTCACTCAATTACGGTTATCTATTATTCAAATTTATTTTAAAATTAATATTTAGATTATACAAGATGACCCAAATGATCCTTTTTAAGTTTTGGACATAACCAGGGTTAAGAAAATAGAACAATTGATCATTAATAGCATTGTCCGATTTGATTCCAATTTAATTTTTGAAGTTCAATTGATGTACTGTAAATTATTCTTAAAATTTTTCTTATGAAATGTTTTTTAAAAAAATAATTATATCTCACTCTATTACTGTTATCTATTATTCGAATATGATTTAAATTGACTATTTCGCATATACAAGATAGCCAAATCATGTTTTTTGCGGTTTGAACACAACCAGAATTAAGAAAATATAATAACTCTTCGCGTTAACGATTGTTCCGATTTAATTTTAATTTAATTTTTAGACATAATTTGAATAACCCTAAATAATTTTTAAAAATATTTTGATGTATTGTGTTTAAAGAAAATAGTCATATCTCACTCAATTACGGTTATCTATTAATCAAATTTATTTTAAAATTAATAGTTAGGTTATACAAGATGACTCAAATGATCCTTTTTTAGTTTTGGACATAACCAGGGTTAATTATTCGAATATAATTTAAATTTACTATTTCGCATAGACAAGATAGCCAAATGATGTATTTTACGGTTTAAACACAACCAGAATTAAGAAAATATAATTACTAATAGCGTTATAGATTGTTCCGATTTAATTTTAATTTAATTTTTAGATATAATTTGAATAACCCTAAATGATTTTTTAAAATATTTTGATATATTGTGCTTAAAAAAAATAGTCATATCTCACTCAATTACTCAATTGAGTGAGATATGACTATTTTTTTTAAAGACTCAAATGATCCTTTTTATGTTTTGGTCATAACCAGGATAAAGAAAATGGATTACTATTACTTATAGCTATTGTTCCGATATGATTTCAATTTAATTTTTAGATATAATTTGTTTAACCCTAATTAATTTAAATTTTTTAATGAATTGTGTTTTAAAAAAATAGTCATATTTCACTCAATTACGGTTATCTATTATTCAAATTTATTTTAAAATTAATATTTAGGTTATACAAGATGACCCAATGATTCTTTTTAAGTTTTGGACATAACCAGGGTTAAGAAAATAGAACAATTAATCATTATAGCATTGTCCGATTTGATTCCAATTTAATCTTTGAAGTCCATTTGATGTACTGTAAATTATTTTTAAATTTTTTCTTATGAATTGTTTTTTAAAAAAATAATTATATCTCACTCTATTACTGTTATCTATTATTCGAATATAATTTAAATTTACTATTTCGCATATACAAGAAAGCCACATGATGTTTTTTGCGGTTTGAACACAACCAGAATTAAGAAAATATAATAACTCTTCGCGTTAACGATTGTTCCAATTTAATTTTAATTTAATTTTTAGATATAATTTGAATAACCCTAAATGATTTTTAAAAATATTTTGATGTATTGTGTTTAAAGAAAATAGTCATATCTCACTCAATTACGGTTATCTATTAATCAAATTTATTTTAAAATTATTATTTAGGTTATACAAGATGACTCAAATGATCCTTTTTAAGTTTTGGACATAACCAGGGTTAAGAAAATAGAACAATTTATCATTAAAGCATTGTCCGACTTGATTCCAATTTAATCTTTGAAGTTCATTTGATGTACTGTAAATTATTTTTAAAATTTTTCTTACGAATAGTTTTTTAAAAAAATAATTATATCTCACTCTATTACTGTTATATTATAGCATTATCCGATTTGATTCCAATTTAATCTTTGAAGTCCATTTGATGTACTGTAAATTATTTTTAAAATTTTTCTTATGAATTGTTTTTTAATAAAAATAATTATATCTCACTCTATTACTGTTATCTATTATTCGAATATAATTTAAATTTACTATTTTGCATATACAAGATAGCCAAATGATGTTTTTTGTGGTTTGAACACAACCAGAATTAAGATAATATAATAACTCTTCGCGTTAACGATTGTTCCGATTTAATTTTAATTTAATTTTTAGACATAATTTGAATAACCCTAAATAATTTTTAAAAATATTTTGATGTATTGTGTTTAAAGAAAATAGTCATATCTCATTCAATTACGGTTATCTATTATTCAAATTTAATTTAAAATTAATATTTATGTTATACAAGATGACCCAATTGATCCTTTTTTAGTTTTGGACATAAACAGGGTTAATTATTCGAATACAATTTAAATATACTATTTCGCATAGACAAGATAGCCAAATGATGTATTTTACGGTTTAAACACAACCAGAATTAAGAAAATTTAATAACTGATAGCGTTATAGATTGTTCCGATTTCATTTTGATTTAATTTTTAGATATAATTTGAATAACCCTAAATGATTTTTAAAAATTTTTTTGATATATTGTGCTTAAAAAAAATAGTCATATCTCACTCAATTACTTAATAGAGTGAGATATGACTATTTTTTTTAGACTCAAATGATCCTTTTTATGTTTTGGTCATAACCAGGATAAAGAAAATCGATTACTATTACCTATAGCTATTGTTCCGATATGATTTCAATTTAATTTTTAGATATAATTTGTTTAACCCTAAATAATTAATTTAAATTTTTTAATGAATTGTGTTTTAAAAAACTAGTCATATCTCACTCAATTACGGTTATCTATTATTCAAATTTATTTTAAAATTAATATTTATGTTATACAAGATGACCCAATTGATCCTTTTTTAGTTTTGGACATAAACAGGGTTAATTATTCGAATACAATTTAAATATACTATTTCGCATAGACAAGATAGCCAAATGATGTATTTTACGGTTTAAACACAACCAGAATTAAGAAAATTTAATAACTGATAGCGTTATAGATTGTTCCGATTTCATTTTGATTTAATTTTTAGATATAATTTGAATAACCCTAAATGATTTTTAAAAATTTTTTTGATATATTGTGCTTAAAAAAAATAGTCATATCTCACTCAATTACTTAATAGAGTGAGATATGACTATTTTTTTTAGACTCAAATGATCCTTTTTATGTTTTGGTCATAACCAGGATAAAGAAAATCGATTACTATTACCTATAGCTATTGTTCCGATATGATTTCAATTTAATTTTTAGATATAATTTGTTTAACCCTAAATAATTAATTTAAATTTTTTAATGAATTGTGTTTTAAAAAACTAGTCATATCTAACTCAATTACGGTTATCTATTATTCAAATTTATTTTAAAATTAATATTTAGGTTATACAAGATGACCCAATTGATCCTTTTTAAGTTTTGGACATAACCAGGGTTAAGAATATAAAACAATTTATCATTATAGCATTGTCCGATTTGATTCCAATTTAATCTTTGATGTTCATTTGATTTACTGTAAATTATTTTTAAAATTTTTCTTACGAATTGTTTTTTAAAAAAATAATTATATCTCACTCTATTACTGTTATATTATAGCATTGTCCGATTTGATTCCAATTTAATCTTTGAAGTCCATTTGATGTACTGTAAATTATTTTTAAAATTTTTCTTATGAAATGTTTTTTAAAAAAAATAATTATATTTCACTCTATTACTGTTATCTATTATTCGAATATAATTTAAATTTACTATTTCGCATATACAAGATAGCCAAATGATGTTTTTTGCGGTTTGAACACCACCAGAATTAAAAAAATATAATAAATAATAGCGTAAACGATTGTTCCGATTTAATTTTTAGATTTAATTTGATTAACCCTAAATGATTTTTATAAATATTTTTATGTATTATGTTAAAAAAAAATAGTCATATCTCACTCAATTACGGTTATGTATTAATCAAATTTATTTTAAAATTAATATTTACGTTATACAAGATGACTCAAATGATCCTTTTTAAGTTTTGGACATAACCAGGGTTAAGAAAATAGAACAATTAATCAGTATAGCATTGTCCGATTTGATTCCAATTTAATTTTTGAAGTTCATTTGATCTACTGTAAATTATTTTTAAAATTTTTCTTATGAATTGTTTTTTAAAAAAATAATCTTATCTCACTCTATTACTGTTATCTATTATTCGAATATGATTTAAATTTACTATTTCGCATATACAAGATAGCGAAATGATGTTTTTTACGAATTGAACACAACCAGAATTAAGAAAATATATTAAATAATAGCGTTAACAATTACTCCGATTTAATTTTTAGATATAATTTGATTAACCCTAAATGATTTTTAAAAATATTTTGATGTATTACTGTTATCTATTATTCGAATATAATTTAAATTTACTATTTCGCATATACAAGAT
Source organism: Anthonomus grandis grandis (assembly GCF_022605725.1). Taxonomy (NCBI): domain Eukaryota; kingdom Metazoa; phylum Arthropoda; class Insecta; order Coleoptera; family Curculionidae; genus Anthonomus; species Anthonomus grandis. Next base: position 11,355,888 of record NC_065550.1, read on the forward strand.
AGCCAAATGATGTTTTTTGCGGTTTGAACACCACCAGAATTAAAAAAATATAATAAATAATAGCGTAAACGATTGTTCCGATTTAATTTTTAGATTTAATTTGATTAACCCTAAATGATTTTTATAAATATTTTTATGTATTATGTTACAAAAAAAATAGTCATATCTCACTCAATTACGGTTATGTATTAATCAAATTTATTTTAAAATTAATATTTACGTTATACAAGATGACTCAAATGATCCTTTTTAAGTTTTGGACATAACCAGGGTTAAGAAAATAGAACAATTAATCAGTATAGCATTGTCCGATTTGATTCCAATTTAATTTTTGAAGTTCATTTGATCTACTGTAAATTATTTTTAAAATTTTTCTTATGAATTGTTTTTTAAAAAAATAATTATATCTCACTCTATTACTGTTATCTATTATTCGAATATAATTTAAATTTACTATTTCCCATATACAAGATATCCAAATGATGTTTTTACGGTTTGAACACAACCAGAATTAAGAAAATATAATAAATAATAGCGTTAACGATTGTTTCGATTTAATTTTAATTTAATTTTTAGATATAATTTGATTAACACTAAATGATTTTTAAAAATATGTTGATGTATTGTGTTTAAAAAAAATAGTCATATGTCACTCAATTACGGTTATCTAGTATTCAAATTTACTTTAAAATTAATATTTAGGTTATACAAGATGACTCAAATGATCCTTTTTATGTTTTGGACATAACCAGGATAAAGAAAATCGATTACTATTACCTATAGCTATTGTTCCGATATGATTTCAATTTAATTTTTAGATATAATTTGTTTAACCCTAAATAATTAATTTAAATTTTTTAATGTATTGTGTTTTAAAAAAATAGTCATATCTCACTCAATTGCGGTTATCTATTATTCAAATTTATTTTAAAATTAATATTTAGGTTATACAAGATGACCCAAATGATTTTTTTAAGTTTTGGACATAACCAGGGTTAAGAAAATAGGACAATTAATCATTATAGCATTGTCCGATTTGATTCGAATTTAGTTTTTGAAGTTCATTTGATGTACTGTAAATTATTTTTAAAATTTTTCTTATAAATTGTTTTTTAAAAAAATAATTATATCTCACTCTATTACTGTTATCTATTATTCGAATATAATTTAAAATTATTATTTAGGTTACACAAGATGACTCAAATGATCCTTTTTATGTTTTGGACATAACCAGGATAAAGAAAATCGATTACAATTACCTATAGCTATTGTTCCGATATGATTTTAATTTAATTGTTATATATAATTTGTTAAACCCTAAATATTTATTTTAAATTTTTTAATGTATTGTGTTTAAAAAAAAATAGTCATATCTCACTCAATTACGGTTATCTATTAATCAAATTTATTTTAAAATTAATATTTAGGTTATACAAGATGACTCAAATGATCCTTTTTATGTTTTGGTCATAACCAGGGTTAAGAAAATAGAACAATTAATCATTATAGTTAATGAATTATAGTTTATTTTTAAAAATTGTTTTATGTATTATGTTTTAAAAAAATAGTCATATTTCACTCAATTACAGTTATCTATTATTCAAATATAATTTAAAATTATTATTTAGGTTATAGAAGATGACTCAAATGATCCTTTTTATGTTTTGGACATAAACAGGATAAAGAAAATCGATTACTATTACCTATAGCTATTGTTCCGATATGATTTCATTAATTTTTAGATATAATTTGTTTAACCCTAAATAATTTTAAAATTTTTTTTAATGTATTGTGTTTTAAAAAAATAGTCATATCTCACTCAATTAGGGTTATCTATTATTGAAATTTATTTTAAAATTAATATTTAGGTCATACAAGATGACCCAAATGATCCTTTTTAAGTTTTGGACATAACCAGGGTTTAGAAAATAGAACAATTAAACATTATAGCATTGTCCGATTTGATTTCAATTTAATTTTTTAATGTATTGTGTTTTAAAAAAATAATCATATCTCACTCTATTACTGTTATCTATTATTCGAATATAAATTAAATTTACTATTTCGCATATACAAGATAGCCAAATGATGTTCTTTACGGTTTGGACACAACCAGAGTTAAAAAAATATAATATCTAATAGCGTTAGCGATCGATCCGATTTAATTTTAATTCAATTTTTAAATAAACTTTGAATAACCCTAAATAATTTTTTTAAATATTTTGATGTATTGTTTAAAAAAAATATTCATATCTCACTCAATTACTGTTATCTATTATTCAAATTTATTTTAAAATTCATATTTAGGTTATACAAGATGACACAAATGATCCTTTTTAAGTTTTGGACATAACCAGGATAAAGAAAATCGATTACTATTACCTATAGCTATTGTTCCGATATGATTTCAATTTAATTGTTAGATATAATTTGTTTAACCCTAAATATCTATTTTAATTTTTTTAATGTATTGTGTTTAAAAAAATAGTCATATCTCACTCAATTACGGTTATCTATTATTCAAATTTATTTTAAAATTAATATTTAGGTTATACAAGATGACCCAAATGATCCTTTTTAAGTTTTGGACATAACCAGGGTTAAGAAAATAAAACAATTAATCATTATAGCATTGTCCGATTTGATTCCAATTTAATATTTGAAGTTTATTTGATTTACTGTAAATTATTTTTAAAATTTTTCTTATGAATTGTTTTTAAAAAAAATTATTATATCTCTCTCTATTACTGTTAATTATTATTCGAATATAATATACATTTACTATTTGGCATATACAAGATAGCTAAATGATGTTTTTTACGGTTTAAACACAACCAGAATTAAAAAAATATAATAACTAATAGCGTTTAAGATTGTTCTGGTTTAATTTTAATTTATTTTTTAGATATAATTTGATTTACCCTAAATAATTTTTAAAAATATTTTGATGTATTGTGTTTAAAAAAAATAGACATATCTCACTCAATTACGGTTATCTATTATTCAAATTTATTTTAAAATTAATATTTAGGTTATACAAGATGACCCAAATGATCCTTTTTAAGTTTTGGACATAACCAGGGTTAAGAAAATAGAACGATTAATCATTATAGCGTCGTCCGATTTGATTCCAATTCAATTTTTGAAGTTCATTTGATTTACTGTAAATTATTTTTAAAATTTTTCTTATGAATTGTTTTTTAAAAAAATAATGATATCTAATTCAATTACTGTTATCTATTATTCGAATATGATTTAAATTTACTATTTCGCATATACAAGATAGCCAAATCATGTTCTTTACGGCTTGAACCCACCAGAATTAAGAAAGTATAATAACTAATAGCGCTAACGATTGTTCCGATTTAATTTTAAATTAATTATTAGATATAATTTGATTAACTCTAAATGATTTTCAAAAATATACTAATGTATTTTCTTAAAAAAAAAAAAGTCATATCTCTATAATTTACGCTTTGAACCCACCAGAATTAAGAAAATATAATAAATAATAGTTTTGACGATTGTTTCGATTTAATTTTTGGATATAATTTGATTAACCCTAAATGTTTTTTAAAATATTATGATGTATTGTGTTTTAAAAAAATAGTCATATCTCACTCAATTACGGTTATCTATTATTCAAATTTATTTTAAAATTAATATTTAGGTTATACAAGGTGTCCCAGATGATCCTTTGTAAGTTTTGGACATAACCAGGGTTATGAAAATAGAACAATTAATCATTATAGCATTGTCCGATTTGATTTCAATTTAATCTTTGAAGTTCATTTGATGTACTGTAAATAATTTTTAAAATTTTTCTTATGAATTGTTTCTTAAAAAAAAATTTTATATCTCACTCTATCACTGTTACTTATTATTCAAATATAATTTACATTTACTATTTCGCATATACAAGATAGCCAAATGATGTTTTTTACGGTTTAAACACAACCAGAATTAAGAAAATATAATAATTAATACCCTTAACGACTGTTCCGATTTAATTTTAATTTAATTTTTAGATATAATTTGATTAACCCTAAATGATTTTTAAAACTATTTTAATGTATTGTCTTTAAAAAAAATAGCCATATCTCACTTAACTACGGTTATCTATTATTCAAATTTATTTTAAAATTAATATTTAGTTTATACAAGGTGTCCCAGATGATCCTTTGTAAGTTTTGGACATAACCAGGGTTATGAAAATAGAACAATTAATCATTATAGCATTGTCCGATTTGATTCCAATTTAATCTTTGAAGTTCATTTGATGTACTGTAAATTATTTTTAAAATTTTTGTTATGAATTGTTTCTTAAAAAAAAATTTTATATCTCACTCTATCACTGTTATTTATTATTCGAATATAATTTACTTTTACTATTTCGCATATACAAGATAGCCAAATGATGTTTTTTACGGTTTAAACACAACCAGAATTAAGAAAATATAATAACTAATAGCGTTAACGATTGTTCCGATTTAATTTTTAGATATAATTTGATTAACCCTAAATAATTTTTAAAAATATTTTCGTGTATTTTGTTTAAAGAAAAAAGTCATATCTCTCTCAATTACGGTTATCTATTAAGCAAATTCATTTTAAAATTAATATTTGGGTTATCAAGATGACCCAAATGATCCTTTTTAAGTTTTGGACATAACCAGGGTTAAGAAAATAGAACAATTAATCATTATAGCATTGTCCGATTTGATTCCAATTTAATTTTTGAAGTTCATTTAATATACTGTATATTATTCTTAAATTTTTTTTTAATGTATTGTCTTCAAAAAAAATATCCATATCTGACTCTATTACTGTTATTTATTATTCGAATATAATTTACATTTACTATTTCGCATTTACAAGATAGCCAAATGATGTTTTTTACGGTTTGAACACAACCAGAATTAAGAAAATATAATAACTATTAGCGTTAACGATTGTTCCGATTTAATTTTAAATTAATTTTTAGGTATAATTTGATTAACCCTAAATGATTTTTAAAAATATTTTGATGTATTTAAAAAAAATAGTCATATCTCTATAATTTACGGTTTGAACCCACCAGAATTAAGAAAATATAATAACTAATAGCGTTAACGATTGTTCCGATTTAATTTTAAATTAATTCTTAGATATAATTTGATTAACCCTAAATGATTTTAAAAAATATTTTGATGTATTGTGTTTAAAAAAATAGTCATATCTCACTCAATTATGGTTATCTATTATTCAAATTTATTTTAAAATTAATATTTTGGTTATACAAGATGGCTCAAATAATCCTTTATATGTTTTGAACATAACCAGGATAAAGAAAATCGATTACTATTACCTACAGCTATCGTTCGGATATGATTTCAATTAAATTTTTAGATATAATTTGTTTAATCCTAAATAATTAATTTAAATTTTTTAATGTATTGTGCTTTAAAGAAATTAGTCAAATCTCACTCCATTACGGTTATCTATTAATCAAATTTATTTTAAAATTAATATTTAGGTTATACAAGATGACTCAAATGATCCTTTTTAAGTTTTGGACATAACCAGGGTTATGAAAATAGAACAATTAATCATTATAGCATTGTCCGATTTGATTTCAATTTAATCTTTGAAGTTCATTTGATGTACTGTAAATAATTTTTAAAATTTTTCTTATGAATTGTTTCTTAAAAAAAAATTTTATATCTCACGCTATCACTGTTATTTATTATTCGAATATAATTTACTTTTACTATTTCGCATATACAAGATAGCCAAATGATGTTTTTTACGGTTTGAACACAACCAGAATTAAGAAAATATAATAACTAATAGCGCTAACGATTGTTCCGATTTAATTTTAAATTAATTTTTAGATATAATTTGATTAACTCTAAATGATTTTCAAAACTATACTAATGGATTTTCTTTAAAAAAAATAGTCATATCTCAATTACGGTTATCTATTAAGCAAATTTATTTTAAAATTAATATTTGGGTTATCAAGATGACCCAAATGATCCTTTTTAAGTTTTGGACATAACCAGGGTTAAGAAAATAGTACAATTAATCATTAATAGCATTGTCCGATTTGATTCCAGTTTAATTTTTGAAGTTCATTTGATATACTGTAAATTATTCTTAAAATTTTTTTTTTTAATGTATTGTCTTTAAAAAAAATAGCCATATCTCACTCTATTACTGTTATTTATTATTCGAATATAATTTACATTTACTATTTCGGATATACAAGATAGCCAAATGATGTTTTCTATGGTTTGGACACAACCAGAATTAAGAAAATATAATAAATAATAGTTTTGACGATTGTTTCGATTTAATTTTTGGATGTAATTTAATTAACCCTAAATGTTTTTTAAAATATTATGATGTATTGTGTTTTAAAAAAATAGTCATATCTTACTCAATTACGGTTATCTATTATTCAAATTTATTTTAAAATTAATATTTAGGTTATACAAGGTGTCCCAGATGATCCTTTGTAAGTTTTGGACATAACCAGGGTTATGAAAATAGAACAATTAATCATTATAGCATTGTCCGATTTGATTCCAATTTAATCTTTGAAGTTCATTTGATGTACTGTAAATAATTTTTAAAATTTTTCTTATGAATTGTTTCTTAAAAAAAAAATTTATATCTCACTCTACCACTGTTACTTATTATTCAAATATAATTTACATTTACTATTTCGCATATACAAGATAGCCAAATGATGTTTTTTACGGTTTAAACACAACCAGAATTAAGAAAATATAATAACTAATACCCTTAACGATTGTTCCGATTTAATTTTAATTTAATTTTTAGATATAATTTGATTAACCCTAACTGATTTTTAAAACTATTTTAATGTATTGTCTTTAAAAAAAATAGCCATATCTCACTTAACTACGGTTATCTATTATTCAAATTCATTTTAAAATTAATATTTGGGTTATCAAGATGACCCAAATGATCCTTTTTAAGTTTTGGACATAACCAGGGTTAAGAAAATAGAACAGTTAATCATTATAGCATTGTCCGATTTGATTCCAATTTAATTTTTTAATGTATTGTATTTTAAAAAAATAATCATATCTCACTCTATTACTGTTATCTATTATTCGAATATGATTTAAATTTAATATTTCGCATATACAAGATAGCCAAATGATGTTCTTTACGGTTTGAACACAACCAGAATTTAGAAAATATAATAACTAATAGCAATAACGATTGTTTCTATTTAATTTTATTTTAATTTTTAGATATAATTTAATTAACCCTAAATGATTTTTAAAAATATTTTTATGTATTGTGTTTAAAAAAAAAGTCATATCTCAGTTAATTACTGTTATCTATTATTCAAATTTATTTTAAAATTAATATTTAGGTTATACAAGATGACCCAAATGATCCTTTTTAAGTTTTGGACATAACCAGGGTTAAGAAAATAGTACAATTAATCATTAATAGCATTGTCCGATTTGATTCCAATTTAATTTTTGAAGTTCATTTAATATACTGTATATTATTCTTAAAATTTTTTTTTAATGTATTGTCTTCAAAAAAAATATCCATATCTCACTCTATTACCGTTAATTATTATTCGAATATAATTTACATTTACTATTTCGCATATACAAGATAGCCAAATGATGTTTTCTACGGTTTGGACACAACCAGAATTAAGAAAATATAATAAATAATAGCTTTAACGATTGTTTCGATTTAATTTTAATTTAATTTTTAGATATAATTTGATTAACCCTAATCATCATATCTCTATAATTTACGGTTTGAACCCACCAGAATTAAGAAAATATAATAACTAATAGCGTTAACGATTGTTCCGATTTAATTTTAAATTAATTTTTAGATATAATTTGATTAACCCTAAATGATTTTTAAAAATATTTTGATGTATTGTGTTTAAAAAAATAGTCATATCTCACTCAATTATGGTTATCTATTATTCAAATTTATTTTAAAATTTATATTTTGGTTATACAAGATGGCTCAAATAATCCTTTTTATGTTTTGAACATAACCAGGATAAAGAAAATCGATTACTATTACCTACAGCTATCGTTCGGATATGATTTCAATTAAATTTTTAGATATAATTTGTTTAATCCTAAATAATTAATTTAATTTTTTTAATGTATTGTGCTTTAAAAAAAATAGTCAAATCTCACTCCATTACGGTTATCTATTAATCAAATTTATTTTAAAATTAATATTTAGGTTATACAAGATGACTCAAATGATCCTTTTTAAGTTTTGGACATAACCACGGTTAAGAAAATAGAAAATTAATCATTATAGCATTGTCCAATTTGATTCCAATTTAATTTTTGAAGTTCATTTGATGTACTGTAAATTATTTTTAAATTTTTTCTTATGAATTGTTTTTTAAAAAAATAATGATATCTAATTCTATTACTGTTCTCTATCATTCGAATATGATTTAAATTTACTATTTCGCATATACAAGATAGCCAAATCATGTTCTTTACGGTTTGAACCCACCAGAATCAAGAAAATATAATAACTAATAGCGTTAACTATTGTTCCGATTTAATTTTAAATTAATTTTTAGATATAATTTGATTAACGCTAAATGATTTTTAAAAATATTTTGATGTATTGTGTTTAAAAAAATAGTCATATCTCACTCAATTATGGTTATCTATTATTCAAATTTATTTTAAAATTAATATTTTGGTTATACAAGATGGCTCAAATAATCCTTTTTATGTTTTTTACATAACCAGGATAAAGAAAATCGATTACTATTACCTACAGCTATCGTTCGGATATGATTTCAATTAAATTTTTAGATATAATTTGTTTAATCCTAAATAATTAATTTAAATTTTTTAATGTATTGTGCTTTAAAGAAAATAGTCAAATCTGACTCCATTACGGTTATCTATTAATCAAATTTATTTTAAAATTAATATTTAGGTTATACAAGATGACTCAAATGATCCTTTGTAAGTTTTGGACATAACCAGGGTTATGAAAATAGAACAATTAATCATTATAGCATTGTCCGATTTTATTCCAATTTAATCTTTGAAGTTCATTTGATGTACTGTAAATTATTTTTAAAATTTTTCTTATGAATTGTTTCTTAAAAAAAAATTTTATATCTCACTCTATCACTGTTATTTATTATTCGAATATAATTTACATTTACTATTTCGCATATACAAGATAGCCAAATGATGTTTTTTACGGTTTAAACACAACCAGAATTAAGAAAATATAATAACTAATACCGTTAACGATTGTTCCGATTTAATTTTAATTTAATTTTTAGATGTAATTTGATTAACCCTAAATGATTTTTAAAACTATTTTAATGTATTGTCTTTAAAAAAAATAGCCATATCTCACTCTATCACTGTTATTTATTATACGAATATAATTTACATTTACTATTTCGCATATACAAGATAGCCAAATGATGTTTTTTACGGTTTGAACACAACCAGAATTAAGAAAATATAATTACTAATAGCGTTAACGATTGTTCCAATTTAATTTTAAATTAATTTTTAGATATAATTTGATTAACCCTAAATGATTTTTAAAAATATTTTGATGTATTGTGTTTAAAAAAATAGTCATATCTCACTCAATTATGGTTATCTATTATTCAAATTTATTTTAAAAATAATATTTTGGTTATACAAGATGGCTCAAATAATCCTTTTTATGGTTTGAACATAACCAGAATAAAGAAAATCGATTACTATTACCTACAGCTATCGTTCGGATATGATTTCAATTAAATTTTAAGATATAATTTCAGGCTCAAATAATCCTTTTTATGTTTTGGACATAACCAGGGTTATGAAAATAGAACAATTAATCATTATAGCATTGTCCGATTTGATTCCAATTTAATCTTTGAAGTTCATTTGATGTACTGTAAATTATTTTTAAAATTTTTCTTATGAATTGTTTCTTAAAAAAAAATTTTATATCTCACTCTATCACTGTTATTTATTATTCGATTATAATTTACATTTACTATTTCGCATATACAAGATAGCTAAATAATGTTTTTTTCGGTTTAAACACAACCAGAATTAAGAAAATATAATAACTAATACCGTTAACGATTGTTCCCATTTAATTTTAATTTAATTTTTAGATATAATTTGATTAACCCTAAATGATTTTTAAAACTATTTTAATGTATTGTCTTTAAAAAAAATAGCCATATCTCACTTAACTACGGTTATCTATTATTCAAATTTATTTTAAAATTAATATTTAGGTTATACAAGGTGTCCCAGATGATCCTTTGTAAGTTTTGGACATAACCCGGGTTATGAAATTAGAACAATTAATCATTATAGCATTGTCCGATTTGATTCCAATTTAATCTTTGAAGTTCATTTGATGTACTGTAAATTATTTTTAAAATTTTTCTTATGAATTGTTTCTTAAAAAAAAAATTTATATCTCACTCTATCACTGTTATTTATTATTCGAATATAATTTACTTTTACTATTTCGCATATACAAGATAGCCAAATGATGTTTTTTACGGTTTGAACACAACCAGAATTAAGAAAATATATTAACTAATAGCGTTAACGATTGTTCCGATTTAATTTTAAATTAATTTTTAGATATAATTTGATTAACCCTAAATGATTTTTAAAAATATGTTGATGTATTGTGTTTAAAAAAATAGTCATATTTCTATAATTTACTTTTGAACCCAACAGAATTAAGAAAATATAAGAACTAATAGCGTTAACGATTGTTCCGATTTAATTTTAAATTAATTTTTAGATATAATTTGATTAACCCTAAATGATTTTTTAAAATATTTTGATGTATTGTGTTTAAAAAAATAGTCTTATATCTATCTCAATTATGGTTATCTATTATTCAAATTTATTTTAAAATTAATATTTAGGTTATACAAGATGACTCAAATGATCCTTTTTAAGTTTTGGACAAAACCAGGGTTAAGAAAATAGAACGATTAAACATTTTAGCATTGTCCGATTTGATTCCAATTTAATTTTTGAAGTTCATTTGATGTACTGTAAATTATTTTTTAAATTTTTCTTATGAATTGTTTTAAAAAAAAAAATTATTATATCTAACTCTATTACTGTTATCTATTAATCGAATATAATTTAAATTTACTATTTCGCATATGATAGCCAAATGTTTTTTTTTACGGTTTGAACACAACCAGAATTAAGAAAATATAATAAATAATAGCGTTAATGATTGTTCCGATTTAATTTTTAGATATAATTTGATTAACCCTAAATAATTTTTAAAAATATTTTGGTGTATTGTGTTTAAAGAAAAAAGTCATATCTCTCTCAATTACGGTTATCTATTAAGCAAATTTATTTTAAAATTAATATTTGGGTTATCAAGATGACCCAAATGATCCTTTTTAAGTTTTGGACATAACCAGGGTTAAGAAAATAGAACAATTAATCATTATAGCATTGTCCGATTTGATTCCAATTTAATTTTTTAATGTATTCTGTTTTAAAAAAATAATCATATCTCACTCTATTACAGTTATCTAATATTCGAATATGATTTAAATTTAATATTTCGCATATACAAGATAGCCAAATGATGTTTTCTACGGTTTGGACACAACCGGAATTAAGAAAATATAATAAATAATAGCTTTTACGATTGTTTCGATTTAATTTTTGGATATAATTTGATGAACCCTAAATGATTTTTTTAAATATTTTGATGTATTCTGTTTAAAAAAAATAGACATATCTCACTCAATTACGCTTATCTATTATTCAAATTTATTTTAAAATTAATATTTAGGTTATACAAGGTGTCCCAGATGATCCTTTGTAAGTTTTGGACATAACCAGGGTTATGAAAATAGAACAATTAATCATTATAGCATTGTCCGATTTGATTCCAGTTTAATCTTTGAAGTTCATTTGATGTACTGTAAATTATTTTTAAAATTTTTCTTATGAATTGTTTCTTAAAAAAAAATTTTATATCTCACTCTATCACTGTTATTTATTATTCGAATATAATTTACATTTACTATTTCACATATACAAGATAGCCAAATGATGTTTTTTGCGGTTTGAACACAACCAGAATTAAGAAAATATAATAAATAATAGCTTTAACGATTGTTCCGATTTAATTTTTTTAATACATAATTTGATTAACCCTAAATGATTTTTAAAACTTTTTTAATGTATTGTCTTTAAAAAAAATAGCCATATCTCACTTAACTACGGTTATCTATTATTCAATTTTATTTTAAAATTAATATTTAGGTTATACAAGATGACCCAAATGATCCTTTTTCAGTTTTGGACATAACCAGGGTTATGAAAATAGAGCAATTAATCATTATAGCATTGTCCGATTTGATTCCAATTTAATCTTTAAAGTTCATTTGATGTACTGTAAATTATTTTTAAAATTTTTCTTATGAATTGTTTCTTAAAAAAAAAATTTATATCTCACTCTATCACTGTTATTTATTATTCGAATATAATTTACATTTACTATTTCGCATATACAAGATAGCCAAATGATGTTTTTTACGGTTTGAACACAACCAGAATTAAGAAAATATAATAACTAATAGCGTTAACGATTGTTCCGATTTAATTTTAATATAATTTTTAGATATAATTTGATTAACCCTAAATGATTTTTAAAACTATTTTAATGTATTGTCTTTAAAAAAAATACCCATATCTCACTTAACTACGGTTATCTATTATTCAAATTTATTTTAAAATTAATATTTAGGTTATACAAGGTGTCCCAGAAAATCCTTTGTAAGTTTTGGACATAACCAGGGTTATGAAAATAGAACAATTAATCATTATAGCATTGTCCGACTTGATTCCAATTTAATCTTTGAAGTTCATTTGATGTACTGTAAATTATTTTTAAAATTTTTCTTATGAATTGTTTCTTAAAAAAAATTTTATATCTTACTCTATCACTGTTATTTATTATGCGAATATAATTTACATTTACTATTTGGCATATACAAGATAGCTAAATGATGTTTTTTACGGTTTAAACACAACCAGAATTAAAAAAATATAATAACTAATAGCGTTTAAGATTGTTCTGGTTTAATTTTAATTTATTTTTTAGATATAATTTGATTTACCCTAAATAATTTTTAAAAATATTTTGATGTATTGTGTTTAAAAAAAATAGACATATCTCACTCAATTACGGTTATCTATTATTCAAATTTATTTTAAAATTAATATTTAGGTTATACAAGATGACCCAAATGATCCTTTTTAAGTTTTGGACATAACCAGGGTTAAGAAAATAGAACGATTAATCATTATAGCGTCGTCCGATTTGATTCCAATTCAATTTTTGAAGTTCATTTGATTTACTGTAAATTATTTTTAAAATTTTTCTTATGAATTGTTTTTTAAAAAAATAATGATATCTAATTCAATTACTGTTATCTATTATTCGAATATGATTTAAATTTACTATTTCGCATATACAAGATAGCCAAATCATGTTCTTTACGGCTTGAACCCACCAGAATTAAGAAAGTATAATAACTAATAGCGCTAACGATTGTTCCGATTTAATTTTAAATTAATTATTAGATATAATTTGATTAACTCTAAATGATTTTCAAAAATATACTAATGTATTTTCTTAAAAAAAAAAAAGTCATATCTCTATAATTTACGCTTTGAACCCACCAGAATTAAGAAAATATAATAACTAATAGCGTTAACGATTGTTCCGATTTAATTTTAAATTAATTTTTAGTTATAATTTGATTAACCCTAAATGATTTTTAAAAATATTTTGATGTATTGTGTTTAAAAAAATAGTCTTATATCTATCTCAATTATGGTTATCTATTATTCAAATTTATTTTGAAATTAATATTTAGGTTATACAAGATGACTCAAATGATCCTTTTTAAGTTTTGGACATAACCAGAATAAAGAAAATAGATTACTATTACCTATAACTATTGTTCCGATATGATCTCAATTTAATTTTTAGATATAATTTGTTTAACCCTAAATAATTAATTTAAATTTTTTAATGTATTGTGTTTAAAAAAAATAGTCATATCTCACTCAATTACGGTTATCTATTATTCAAATTTATTTTAAAATTAATATTTAGGTTATACAAGATGACTCAAATGATTCTTATTAAGTTTTGGACAAAACCAGGGTTAAGAAAATAGAACGATTAAACATTTTAGCATTGTTCGATTTGATTCCAATTTAATTTTTGAAGTTCATTTGATGTACTGTAAATTATTTTTAAAATTTTTCTTATGAATTGTTTTTAAAAAAAATTATTATATGTAACTCTATTACTGTTATCTATTAATCGAATATAATTTAAATTTACTATTTCGCACATAAAACATAGCCAAATGTTTTTTTTTTACGGTTTAAACACAACCAGAATTATGAAAATATAATAAATAATAGCGTTAATGATTGTTCCGATTTAATTTTTAGTTATAATTTGATTAACCCTAAATGATTTTTAAAAATATTTTGATGTATTGTGTTTAAAAAAATAGTCTTATATCTATCTCAATTATGGTTATCTATTATTCAAATTTATTTTAAAATTAATATTTAGGTTATACAAGATGACTCAAATGATCCTTTTTAAGTTTTGGACATAACCAGAATAAAGAAAATAGATTACTATTACCTATAACTATTGTTCCGATATGATCTCAATTTAATTTTTAGATATAATTTGTTTAACCCTAAATAATTAATTTAAATTTTTTAATGTATTGTGTTTAAAAAAAAAGTCATATCTCAGTTAATTACTGTTATCTATTATTCAAATTTATTTTAAAATTAATATTTAGGTTATACAAGATGACCCAAATGATCCTTTTTAAGTTTTGGACATAACCAGGGTTAAGAAAATAGTACAATTAATCATTAATAGCATTGTCCGATTTGATTCCAATTTAATTTTTAAAGTTCATTTAATATACTGTATATTATTCTTAAAATTTTTTTTTAATGTATTGTCTTCAAAAAAAATATCCATATCTCACTCTATTACTGTTATCTACTGTTCGAATATAATTTACATTTACTATTTCGCATATACAAGATAGCCAAATGATGTTTTTTACGGTTTGAACACAACCAGAATTAAGAAAATATAATAACTATTAGCGTTAACGATTGTTTCGATTTAATTTTAAATTAATTTTTAGATATAATTTGATTAACCCTAAATGATTTTTAAAAATATTTTGATGTATTGTGTTTAAAAAAATAGTCATATCTCACTCAATTATGGTTATCTATTATTCAAATTTATTTTAAAATTAATATTTTGGTTATACAAGATGGCTCAAATAATCCTTTTTATGTTTTTTACATAACCAGGATAAAGAAAATCGATTACTATTACCTACAGCTATCGTTCGGATATGATTTCAATTAAATTTTTAGATATAATTTGTTTAATCCTAAATAATTAATTTAAATTTTTTAATGTATTGTGCTTTAAAGAAAATAGTCAAATCTCACTCCATTATGGTTATCTATTTATCAAATTTATTTTAAAATTAATATTTAGGTTATACAAGATGACTCAAATGATCCTTTGTAAGTTTTGGACATAACCAGGGTTATGAAAATAGAACAATTAATCATTATAGCATTGTCCGTTTTGATTCCAATTTAATCTTTGAAGTTCATTTGATGTACTGTAAATTATTTTAAAATAGTCATATCTCACTCAATTATGGTTATCTATTATTCAAATTTATTTTAAAATTAATATTTTGGTTATACAAGATGGCTCAAATAATCCTTTTTATGTTTTTTACATAACCAGGATAAAGAGAATCGATTACTATTACCTACAGCTATCGTTCGGATATGATTTCAATTAAATTTTTAGATATAATTTGTTTAATCCTAAATAATTAATTTAAATTTTTTAATGTATTGTGCTTTAAAGAAAATAGTCAAATCTCACTCCATTACGGTTATCTATTAATCAAATTTATTTTAAAATTAATATTTAGGTTATACAAGATGACTCAAATGATCCTTTTTAAGTTTTGGACATAACCACGGTAAGAAAATAGAATAATAATTCATTATAGCATTGTCCGATTTGATTCCAATTTAATTTTTAAAGTTAATTTGATGTACTGTAAATTACTTTTAAAATTTTTCTTATGAATTGTTTTTAAAAAAAATAATTATATCTCACTCTATTACTGTTATTTATTATTCGAATATAATTTACATTTACTATGTCGCATATACAAGATAGCCAAATGATGTTTTTTAAGGTTTGAACACAACCAGAATTAAGAAAATATAATAAATAATAGCGTTGACGATTGTTCCGATTTAATTTTAATTCAATTTCTAGATATAATTTGATTAACCCAGAATTAAGAAAGTATAATAACTAATAGCGCTAACGATTGTTCCAATTTAATTTTAAATTAATTTTTAGATATAATTTGATTAACTCTAAATGATTTTCAAAAATATACTAATGTATTTTCTTTAAAAAAAATAGTCATATCTCAATTACGGTTATCTATTAAGCAAATTTATTTTAAAATTAATATTTGGGTCATCAAGATGACCCAAATGATCCTTTTTAAGTTTTGGACATAACCAGGGTTAAGAAAATAGTACAATTAATCATTAATAGCATTGTCCGATTTGATTCCAATTTAATTTTTGAAGTTCATTTGATATACTGTAAATTATTCTTAAAATTTTTTTTTTAATGTATTGTCTTTAAAAAAAATAGCCATATCTCACTCTATTACTGTTATTTATTATTCGAATAAAATTTACATTTACTATTTCGCATATACAAGATAGCCAAATGATGTTTTCTATGGTTTGGACACAACCAGAATTAAGAAAATATAATAAATAATAGTTTTGACGATTGTTTCGATTTAATTTTTGGATATAATTTGATTAACCCTAAATGTTTTTTAAAATATTATGATGTATTGTGTTTTAAAAAAATAGTCATATCTCACTCAATTACGGTTATCTATTATTCAAATTTATTTTAAAATTAATATTTAGGTTATACAAGGTGTCCCAGATGATCCTTTGTAAGTTTTGGACATAACCAGGGTTATGAAAATAGAACAATTAATCATTATAGCATTGTCCGATTTGATTTCAATTTAATCTTTGAAGTTCATTTGATGTACTGTAAATAATTTTTAAAATTTTTCTTATGAATTGTTTCTTAAAAAAAAATTTTATATCTCACTCTATCACTGTTACTTATTATTCAAATATAATTTACATTTACTATTTCGCATATACAAGATAGCCAAATGATGTTTTTTACGGTTTAAACACAACCAGAATTAAGAAAATATAATAATTAATACCCTTAACGACTGTTCCGATTTAATTTTAATTTAATTTTTAGATATAATTTGATTAACCCTAAATGATTTTTAAAACTATTTTAATGTATTGTCTTTAAAAAAAATAGCCATATCTCACTTAACTACGGTTATCTATTATTCAAATTTATTTTAAAATTAATATTTAGTTTATACAAGGTGTCCCAGATGATCCTTTGTAAGTTTTGGACATAACCAGGGTTATGAAAATAGAACAATTAATCATTATAGCATTGTCCGATTTGATTCCAATTTAATCTTTGAAGTTCATTTGATGTACTGTAAATTATTTTTAAAATTTTTGTTATGAATTGTTTCTTAAAAAAAAATTTTATATCTCACTCTATCACTGTTATTTATTATTCGAATATAATTTACTTTTACTATTTCGCATATACAAGATAGCCAAATGATGTTTTTTACGGTTTAAACACAACCAGAATTAAGAAAATATAATAACTAATAGCGTTAACGATTGTTCCGATTTAATTTTTAGATATAATTTGATTAACCCTAAATAATTTTTAAAAATATTTTCGTGTATTTTGTTTAAAGAAAAAAGTCATATCTCTCTCAATTACGGTTATCTATTAAGCAAATTCATTTTAAAATTAATATTTGGGTTATCAAGATGACCCAAATGATCCTTTTTAAGTTTTGGACATAACCAGGGTTAAGAAAATAGAACAATTAATCATTATAGCATTGTCCGATTTGATTCCAATTTAATTTTTGAAGTTCATTTAATATACTGTATATTATTCTTAAATTTTTTTTTAATGTATTGTCTTCAAAAAAAATATCCATATCTGACTCTATTACTGTTATTTATTATTCGAATATAATTTACATTTACTATTTCGCATTTACAAGATAGCCAAATGATGTTTTTTACGGTTTGAACACAACCAGAATTAAGAAA
Organism: Anthonomus grandis grandis; assembly: GCF_022605725.1. NCBI lineage: Eukaryota > Metazoa > Arthropoda > Insecta > Coleoptera > Curculionidae > Anthonomus > Anthonomus grandis. The sequence goes on from NC_065550.1 coordinate 11,374,262, forward strand.
ATATAATAACTATTAGCGTTAACGATTGTTCCGATTTAATTTTAAATTAATTTTTAGGTATAATTTGATTAACCCTAAATGATTTTTAAAAATATTTTGATGTATTTAAAAAAAATAGTCATATCTCTATAATTTACGGTTTGAACCCACCAGAATTAAGAAAATATAATAACTAATAGCGTTAACGATTGTTCCGATTTAATTTTAAATTAATTCTTAGATATAATTTGATTAACCCTAAATGATTTTAAAAAATATTTTGATGTATTGTGTTTAAAAAAATAGTCATATCTCACTCAATTATGGTTATCTATTATTCAAATTTATTTTAAAATTAATATTTTGGTTATACAAGATGGCTCAAATAATCCTTTATATGTTTTGAACATAACCAGGATAAAGAAAATCGATTACTATTACCTACAGCTATCGTTCGGATATGATTTCAATTAAATTTTTAGATATAATTTGTTTAATCCTAAATAATTAATTTAAATTTTTTAATGTATTGTGCTTTAAAGAAATTAGTCAAATCTCACTCCATTACGGTTATCTATTAATCAAATTTATTTTAAAATTAATATTTAGGTTATACAAGATGACTCAAATGATCCTTTTTAAGTTTTGGACATAACCAGGGTTATGAAAATAGAACAATTAATCATTATAGCATTGTCCGATTTGATTTCAATTTAATCTTTGAAGTTCATTTGATGTACTGTAAATAATTTTTAAAATTTTTCTTATGAATTGTTTCTTAAAAAAAAATTTTATATCTCACTCTATCACTGTTACTTATTATTCGAATATTATTTACATTTACTATTTCGCATATACAAGATAGCCAAATGATGTTTTTTACGGATTAAACACAACCAGAATTAAGAAAATATAATAACTAATACCCTTAACGATTGTTCCGATTTAATTTTAATTTAATTTTTAGATATAATTTGATTAACCCTAACTGATTTTTAAAACTATTTTAATGTATTGTCTTTAAAAAAAATAGCCATATCTCACTTAACTACGGTTATCTATTATTCAAATTTATTTTAAAATTAATATTTAGTTTATACAAGGTGTCCCAGATGATCCTTTGTAAGTTTTGGACATAACCAGGGTTATGAAAATAGAACAATTAATCATTATAGCATTGTCCGATTTGATTCCAATTTAATCTTTGAAGTTCATTTGATGTACTGTAAATTATTTTTAAAATTTTTGTTATGAATTGTTTCTTAAAAAAAATTTTATATCTCACGCTATCACTGTTATTTATTATTCGAATATAATTTACTTTTACTATTTCGCATATACAAGATAGCCAAATGATGTTTTTTACGGTTTGAACACAACCAGAATTAAGAAAATATAATAACTAATAGCGCTAACGATTGTTCCGATTTAATTTTAAATTAATTTTTAGATATAATTTGATTAACTCTAAATGATTTTCAAAACTATACTAATGGATTTTCTTTAAAAAAAATAGTCATATCTCAATTACGGTTATCTATTAAGCAAATTTATTTTAAAATTAATATTTGGGTTATCAAGATGACCCAAATGATCCTTTTTAAGTTTTGGACATAACCAGGGTTAAGAAAATAGTACAATTAATCATTAATAGCATTGTCCGATTTGATTCCAGTTTAATTTTTGAAGTTCATTTGATATACTGTAAATTATTCTTAAAATTTTTTTTTTTAATGTATTGTCTTTAAAAAAAATAGCCATATCTCACTCTATTACTGTTATTTATTATTCGAATATAATTTACATTTACTATTTCGGATATACAAGATAGCCAAATGATGTTTTCTATGGTTTGGACACAACCAGAATTAAGAAAATATAATAAATAATAGTTTTGACGATTGTTTCGATTTAATTTTTGGATGTAATTTAATTAACCCTAAATGTTTTTTAAAATATTATGATGTATTGTGTTTTAAAAAAATAGTCATATCTCACTCAATTACGGTTATCTATTATTCAAATTTATTTTAAAATTAATATTTAGGTTATACAAGGTGTCCCAGATGATCCTTTGTAAGTTTTGGACATAACCAGGGTTATGAAAATAGAACAATTAATCATTATAGCATTGTCCGATTTGATTCCAATTTAATCTTTGAAGTTCATTTGATGTACTGTAAATAATTTTTAAAATTTTTCTTATGAATTGTTTCTTAAAAAAAAAATTTATATCTCACTCTACCACTGTTACTTATTATTCAAATATAATTTACATTTACTATTTCGCATATACAAGATAGCCAAATGATGTTTTTTACGGTTTAAACACAACCAGAATTAAGAAAATATAATAACTAATACCCTTAACGATTGTTCCGATTTAATTTTAATTTAATTTTTAGATATAATTTGATTAACCCTAACTGATTTTTAAAACTATTTTAATGTATTGTCTTTAAAAAAAATAGCCATATCTCACTTAACTACGGTTATCTATTATTCAAATTCATTTTAAAATTAATATTTGGGTTATCAAGATGACCCAAATGATCCTTTTTAAGTTTTGGACATAACCAGGGTTAAGAAAATAGAACAGTTAATCATTATAGCATTGTCCGATTTGATTCCAATTTAATTTTTTAATGTATTGTATTTTAAAAAAATAATCATATCTCACTCTATTACTGTTATCTATTATTCGAATATGATTTAAATTTAATATTTCGCATATACAAGATAGCCAAATGATGTTCTTTACGGTTTGAACACAACCAGAATTTAGAAAATATAATAACTAATAGCAATAACGATTGTTTCTATTTAATTTTATTTTAATTTTTAGATATAATTTAATTAACCCTAAATGATTTTTAAAAATATTTTTATGTATTGTGTTTAAAAAAAAAGTCATATCTCAGTTAATTACTGTTATCTATTATTCAAATTTATTTTAAAATTAATATTTAGGTTATACAAGATGACCCAAATGATCCTTTTTAAGTTTTGGACATAACCAGGGTTAAGAAAATAGTACAATTAATCATTAATAGCATTGTCCGATTTGATTCCAATTTAATTTTTGAAGTTCATTTAATATACTGTATATTATTCTTAAAATTTTTTTTTAATGTATTGTCTTCAAAAAAAATATCCATATCTCACTCTATTACCGTTAATTATTATTCGAATATAATTTACATTTACTATTTCGCATATACAAGATAGCCAAATGATGTTTTCTACGGTTTGGACACAACCAGAATTAAGAAAATATAATAAATAATAGCTTTAACGATTGTTTCGATTTAATTTTAATTTAATTTTTAGATATAATTTGATTAACCCTAATCATCATATCTCTATAATTTACGGTTTGAACCCACCAGAATTAAGAAAATATAATAACTAATAGCGTTAACGATTGTTCCGATTTAATTTTAAATTAATTTTTAGATATAATTTGATTAACCCTAAATGATTTTTAAAAATATTTTGATGTATTGTGTTTAAAAAAATAGTCATATCTCACTCAATTATGGTTATCTATTATTCAAATTTATTTTAAAATTTATATTTTGGTTATACAAGATGGCTCAAATAATCCTTTTTATGTTTTGAACATAACCAGGATAAAGAAAATCGATTACTATTACCTACAGCTATCGTTCGGATATGATTTCAATTAAATTTTTAGATATAATTTGTTTAATCCTAAATAATTAATTTAATTTTTTTAATGTATTGTGCTTTAAAAAAAATAGTCAAATCTCACTCCATTACGGTTATCTATTAATCAAATTTATTTTAAAATTAATATTTAGGTTATACAAGATGACTCAAATGATCCTTTTTAAGTTTTGGACATAACCACGGTTAAGAAAATAGAAAATTAATCATTATAGCATTGTCCAATTTGATTCCAATTTAATTTTTGAAGTTCATTTGATGTACTGTAAATTATTTTTAAATTTTTTCTTATGAATTGTTTTTTAAAAAAATAATGATATCTAATTCTATTACTGTTCTCTATCATTCGAATATGATTTAAATTTACTATTTCGCATATACAAGATAGCCAAATCATGTTCTTTACGGTTTGAACCCACCAGAATCAAGAAAATATAATAACTAATAGCGTTAACTATTGTTCCGATTTAATTTTAAATTAATTTTTAGATATAATTTGATTAACGCTAAATGATTTTTAAAAATATTTTGATGTATTGTGTTTAAAAAAATAGTCATATCTCACTCAATTATGGTTATCTATTATTCAAATTTATTTTAAAATTAATATTTTGGTTATACAAGATGGCTCAAATAATCCTTTTTATGTTTTTTACATAACCAGGATAAAGAAAATCGATTACTATTACCTACAGCTATCGTTCGGATATGATTTCAATTAAATTTTTAGATATAATTTGTTTAATCCTAAATAATTAATTTAAATTTTTTAATGTATTGTGCTTTAAAGAAAATAGTCAAATCTGACTCCATTACGGTTATCTATTAATCAAATTTATTTTAAAATTAATATTTAGGTTATACAAGATGACTCAAATGATCCTTTGTAAGTTTTGGACATAACCAGGGTTATGAAAATAGAACAATTAATCATTATAGCATTGTCCGATTTTATTCCAATTTAATCTTTGAAGTTCATTTGATGTACTGTAAATTATTTTTAAAATTTTTCTTATGAATTGTTTCTTAAAAAAAAATTTTATATCTCACTCTATCACTGTTATTTATTATTCGAATATAATTTACATTTACTATTTCGCATATACAAGATAGCCAAATGATGTTTTTTACGGTTTAAACACAACCAGAATTAAGAAAATATAATAACTAATACCGTTAACGATTGTTCCGATTTAATTTTAATTTAATTTTTAGATGTAATTTGATTAACCCTAAATGATTTTTAAAACTATTTTAATGTATTGTCTTTAAAAAAAATAGCCATATCTCACTCTATCACTGTTATTTATTATACGAATATAATTTACATTTACTATTTCGCATATACAAGATAGCCAAATGATGTTTTTTACGGTTTGAACACAACCAGAATTAAGAAAATATAATTACTAATAGCGTTAACGATTGTTCCAATTTAATTTTAAATTAATTTTTAGATATAATTTGATTAACCCTAAATGATTTTTAAAAATATTTTGATGTATTGTGTTTAAAAAAATAGTCATATCTCACTCAATTATGGTTATCTATTATTCAAATTTATTTTAAAAATAATATTTTGGTTATACAAGATGGCTCAAATAATCCTTTTTATGGTTTGAACATAACCAGAATAAAGAAAATCGATTACTATTACCTACAGCTATCGTTCGGATATGATTTCAATTAAATTTTAAGATATAATTTCAGGCTCAAATAATCCTTTTTATGTTTTGGACATAACCAGGGTTATGAAAATAGAACAATTAATCATTATAGCATTGTCCGATTTGATTCCAATTTAATCTTTGAAGTTCATTTGATGTACTGTAAATTATTTTTAAAATTTTTCTTATGAATTGTTTCTTAAAAAAAAATTTTATATCTCACTCTATCACTGTTATTTATTATTCGATTATAATTTACATTTACTATTTCGCATATACAAGATAGCTAAATAATGTTTTTTTCGGTTTAAACACAACCAGAATTAAGAAAATATAATAACTAATACCGTTAACGATTGTTCCCATTTAATTTTAATTTAATTTTTAGATATAATTTGATTAACCCTAAATGATTTTTAAAACTATTTTAATGTATTGTCTTTAAAAAAAATAGCCATATCTCACTTAACTACGGTTATCTATTATTCAAATTTATTTTAAAATTAATATTTAGGTTATACAAGGTGTCCCAGATGATCCTTTGTAAGTTTTGGACATAACCCGGGTTATGAAATTAGAACAATTAATCATTATAGCATTGTCCGATTTGATTCCAATTTAATCTTTGAAGTTCATTTGATGTACTGTAAATTATTTTTAAAATTTTTCTTATGAATTGTTTCTTAAAAAAAAAATTTATATCTCACTCTATCACTGTTATTTATTATTCGAATATAATTTACTATTACTATTTCGCATATACAAGATAGCCAAATGATGTTTTTTACGGTTTGAACACAACCAGAATTAAGAAAATATATTAACTAATAGCGTTAACGATTGTTCCGATTTAATTTTAAATTAATTTTTAGATATAATTTGATTAACCCTAAATGATTTTTAAAAATATGTTGATGTATTGTGTTTAAAAAAATAGTCATATTTCTATAATTTACTTTTGAACCCAACAGAATTAAGAAAATATAAGAACTAATAGCGTTAACGATTGTTCCGATTTAATTTTAAATTAATTTTTAGATATAATTTGATTAACCCTAAATGATTTTTTAAAATATTTTGATGTATTGTGTTTAAAAAAATAGTCTTATATCTATCTCAATTATGGTTATCTATTATTCAAATTTATTTTAAAATTAATATTTAGGTTATACAAGATGACTCAAATGATCCTTTTTAAGTTTTGGACAAAACCAGGGTTAAGAAAATAGAACGATTAAACATTTTAGCATTGTCCGATTTGATTCCAATTTAATTTTTGAAGTTCATTTGATGTACTGTAAATTATTTTTTAAATTTTTCTTATGAATTGTTTTAAAAAAAAAATTATTATATCTAACTCTATTACTGTTATCTATTAATCGAATATAATTTAAATTTACTATTTCGCATATGATAGCCAAATGTTTTTTTTTACGGTTTGAACACAACCAGAATTAAGAAAATATAATAAATAATAGCGTTAATGATTGTTCCGATTTAATTTTTAGATATAATTTGATTAACCCTAAATAATTTTTAAAAATATTTTGGTGTATTGTGTTTAAAGAAAAAAGTCATATCTCTCTCAATTACGGTTATCTATTAAGCAAATTTATTTTAAAATTAATATTTGGGTTATCAAGATGACCCAAATGATCCTTTTTAAGTTTTGGACATAACCAGGGTTAAGAAAATAGAACAATTAATCATTATAGCATTGTCCGATTTGATTCCAATTTAATTTTTTAATGTATTCTGTTTTAAAAAAATAATCATATCTCACTCTATTACAGTTATCTAATATTCGAATATGATTTAAATTTAATATTTCGCATATACAAGATAGCCAAATGATGTTTTCTACGGTTTGGACACAACCGGAATTAAGAAAATATAATAAATAATAGCTTTTACGATTGTTTCGATTTAATTTTTGGATATAATTTGATGAACCCTAAATGATTTTTTTAAATATTTTGATGTATTCTGTTTAAAAAAAATAGACATATCTCACTCAATTACGCTTATCTATTATTCAAATTTATTTTAAAATTAATATTTAGGTTATACAAGGTGTCCCAGATGATCCTTTGTAAGTTTTGGACATAACCAGGGTTATGAAAATAGAACAATTAATCATTATAGCATTGTCCGATTTGATTCCAGTTTAATCTTTGAAGTTCATTTGATGTACTGTAAATTATTTTTAAAATTTTTCTTATGAATTGTTTCTTAAAAAAAAATTTTATATCTCACTCTATCACTGTTATTTATTATTCGAATATAATTTACATTTACTATTTCACATATACAAGATAGCCAAATGATGTTTTTTGCGGTTTGAACACAACCAGAATTAAGAAAATATAATAAATAATAGCTTTAACGATTGTTCCGATTTAATTTTTTTAATACATAATTTGATTAACCCTAAATGATTTTTAAAACTTTTTTAATGTATTGTCTTTAAAAAAAATAGCCATATCTCACTTAACTACGGTTATCTATTATTCAATTTTATTTTAAAATTAATATTTAGGTTATACAAGATGACCCAAATGATCCTTTTTCAGTTTTGGACATAACCAGGGTTATGAAAATAGAGCAATTAATCATTATAGCATTGTCCGATTTGATTCCAATTTAATCTTTAAAGTTCATTTGATGTACTGTAAATTATTTTTAAAATTTTTCTTATGAATTGTTTCTTAAAAAAAAAATTTATATCTCACTCTATCACTGTTATTTATTATTCGAATATAATTTACATTTACTATTTCGCATATACAAGATAGCCAAATGATGTTTTTTACGGTTTGAACACAACCAGAATTAAGAAAATATAATAACTAATAGCGTTAACGATTGTTCCGATTTAATTTTAATATAATTTTTAGATATAATTTGATTAACCCTAAATGATTTTTAAAACTATTTTAATGTATTGTCTTTAAAAAAAATACCCATATCTCACTTAACTACGGTTATCTATTATTCAAATTTATTTTAAAATTAATATTTAGGTTATACAAGGTGTCCCAGAAAATCCTTTGTAAGTTTTGGACATAACCAGGGTTATGAAAATAGAACAATTAATCATTATAGCATTGTCCGACTTGATTCCAATTTAATCTTTGAAGTTCATTTGATGTACTGTAAATTATTTTTAAAATTTTTCTTATGAATTGTTTCTTAAAAAAAATTTTATATCTTACTCTATCACTGTTATTTATTATGCGAATATAATTTACATTTACTATTTCGCATATACAAGATAGCCAAATGATGTTTTTTACGGTTTGAACACAACCAGAATTAAGAAAATATAATAACTAATAGCGTTAATGATTGTTCCGATTTAATTTTAATTTAATTTTCAGATATAATTTGATTAACCCTAAATGATTTTAAAAAATATTTTGATGTATTGTGTTTAAAAAAAATAGTCATATCTCTATAATTTACGGTTTGAACCCACCAGAATTAAGAAAATATAATAACTAATTGCGTTAACGATTGTTCCGATTTAATTATAATTTAATTTTTAGATATAATTTGATTAACCCTAAATGATTTTTAAAAATATTTTGATGTATTGTGTTTAAAAAAAATAGTCATATCTCTATAATTTACGGTTTGAACCCACTAGAATTAAGAAAATATAATAACTAATAGCGTTAACTATTGTTCCGATTTAATTTTAAATTAATTTTTAGATATAATTTGATTAACCCTAAATGATTTTTAAAAATATTTTGATGTATTGTGTTTAAAGAAAAAAGTCATATCTCACTCAATTACGGTTATCTATTATTCAAATATATTTTAAAATTCATATTTAGATTATACAAGATGACCCAAATGATCCTTTTTAAGTTTTGGACATAACCAGGGTTAAGAAAATAGAACAATTAATCATTATAGCATTGTCCGATTTGATTCTAATTTAATTTTTTTGCAGTTCATTTGATGTACTGTAAATTATTTTTAAAACTTTTCTTATGTATTGTTTCAAAAAAAAATATATTATATCTCACTCTATTACTGTTATTTATTATTCGAATATAATTTACATTTACTATTTCGCATATACAACATAGCCAAATAATGTTTTCTACGGTTTGAACACAACCAGAATTAAGAAAATATAATAACTCTTCGCGTTAGCGATTGTCCCAATTTAATTTTTGACATAATTTGATTAACAATAAATGATTTTTAAAAATATTTTGATGTATTCTGTTTAAAAAAATAGTCATATCTCACTCAATTACGCTTATCTATTATTCAAATTTATTTTAAAATTAATATTTAGGTTTTACAAGGTGTCCCAGATGATCCTTTGTAAGTTTTGGACATAACCAGGGTTATGAAAATAGAACAATTAATCATTATAGCATTGTCCGATTTGATTCCAGTTTAATCTTTGAAGTTCATTTGATGTACTGTAAATTATTTTTAAAATTTTTCTTATGAATTGTTTCTTAAAAAAAAATTTTATATCTCACTCTATCACTGTTATTTATTATTCGAATATAATTTACATTTACTATTTCGCATATACAAGATAGCCAAATGATGTTTTTTGCGGTTTGAACACAACCAGAATTAAGAAAATATAATAAATAATAGCTTTAACGATTGTTCCGATTTAATTTTTAGATATAATTTGATTAACCCTAAATGATTTTTAAAAATATTTTGATGTATTGTGTTTAAAAAAAATAGTCATATCTCTATAATTTACGGTTTGAACCCACTAGAATTAAGAAAATATAATAACTAATAGCGTTAACTATTGTTCCGATTTAATTTTAAATTAATTTTTAGATATAATTTGATTAACCCTAAATGATTTTTAAAAATATTTTGATGTATTGTGTTTAAAGAAAAAAGTCATATCTCACTCAATTACGGTTATCTATTATTCAAATATATTTGAAAATTCATATTTAGATTATACAAGATGACTCAAATGATCCTTTTTAAGTTTTGGACATAACCAGGGTTAAGAAAATAGGACAATTAATCATTATAGCATTGTCCGATTTGATTCCAATTTAATTTTTGAAGTTCATTTGATGTACTGTAAATTATTTTTAAAACTTTTCTTATGTATTGTTTTAAAAAAAAAAATATTGTATCTCACTCTATTACTGTTATTTATTATTCGAATATAATTTACATTTACTATTTCGCATATACAACATAGCCAAATGATGTTTTCTACGGTTTGAACACAACCAGAATTAAGAAAATATAATAAATAATAGCTTTAACGATTGTTCCGATTTAATTTTAAGATATAATTTGATTAACCCTAAATGATTTTTAAAAATATTTTGATGTATTGTGTTTAAAAAAAATAGTCATATCTCTATAATTTACGGTTTGAACCCACCAGAATTAAGAAAATATAATAACTAATAGCGTTAACGATTGTTCCGATTTAATTTTAAATTAATTTTTAGATATAATTTGATTAACCCTAAATGATTTTTAAAAATATTTTGATGTATTGTGTTTAAAGAAAAAAGTCATATCTCACTCAATTACGGTTATCTATTATTCAAATATATTTGAAAATTCATATTTAGATTATACAAGATGACTCAAATGATCCTTTTTAAGTTTTAGACATAACCAGGGTTAAGAAAATAGGACAATTAATCATTATAGCATTGTCCGATTTGATTCCAATTTAATTTTTAAAGTTCATTTGATGTACTGTAAATTATTTTTAAAACTTTTCTTATGTATTGTTTTTAAAAAAAAAATATTGTATCTCACTCTATTACTGTTATTTATTATTCGAATATAATTTACATTTACTATTTCGCATATACAACATAGCCAAATGATGTTTTCTACGGTTTGAACACAACCAGAATTAAGAAAATATAATAAATAATAGCTTTAACGATTGTTCCGATTTAATTTTTAGATATAATTTGATTAACCCTAAATGATTTTTAAAAATAGTTTTATGTATTGTGTTTAAAAAAAATAGTCATATCTCTCTCAATTACGGATATCTATTAAGCAAATTTATTTTAAAATTGATAACAAATGATGTTTTCTACAGTTTGAACACAACCAGAATTAAGAAAATATAATAAATAATAGCTTTAACGATTGTTCCGATTTAATTTTTAGATCTAATTTGATTAGCCCTAAATGATTTTTTAAAATATTTTGATGTATTGTGTTTAAAAAAAATAGTCATATCTCTATAATTTACGGTTTGAACCCACCAGAATTAAGAAAATATAATAACTAATAGCGTTAACGATTGTTCCGATTTAATTTTAAATTAATTTTTAGATATAATTTGATTAACCCTAAATGATTTTTAAAAATATTTTGATGTATTGTGTTTAAAGAAAAAAGTCATATCTCACTCAATTACGGTTATCTATTATTCAAATATATTTGAAAATTCATATTTAGATTATACAAGATGACTCAAATGATCCTTTTTAAGTTTTAGACATAACCAGGGTTAAGAAAATAGGACAATTAATCATTATAGCATTGTCCGATTTGATTCCAATTTAATTTTTAAAGTTCATTTGATGTACTGTAAATTATTTTTAAAACTTTTCTTATGTATTGTTTTTAAAAAAAAAATATTGTATCTCACTCTATTACTGTTATTTATTATTCGAATATAATTTACATTTACTATTTCGCATATACAACATAGCCAAATGATGTTTTCTACGGTTTGAACACAACCAGAATTAAGAAAATATAATAAATAATAGCTTTAACGATTGTTGCGATTTAATTTTTAGATATAATTTGATTAACCCTAAATGATTTTTAAAAATAGTTTTATGTATTGTGTTTAAAAAAAATAGTCATATCTCTCTCAATTACGGATATCTATTAAGCAAATTTATTTTAAAATTGATGACAAATGATGTTTTCTACAGTTTGAACACAACCAGAATTAAGAAAATATAATAAATAATAGCTTTAACGATTGTTCCGATTTAATTTTTAGATCTAATTTGATTAGCCCTAAATGATTTTTTAAAATATTTTGATGTATTGTGTTTAAAAAAAATAGTCATATCTCACTCAATTACGGTTCTCTATTATTCAAATTTATTTTAAAATTAATATTTAGGTTATACAAGATGACCCAATTGATCCTTTTTCAGTTTTGGACATATCCAGGGTTAAGAAAATAGAACAATTAATTATTATAGCATGTCCGATTTGATTCCAATTTAATCTTTGAAGTTCATTTGATATACTGTAAATTATTTTCAAAAATTTTTCTTATGAATTGTTTTTAAAAAAAATATTATATCTCACTCTATTACTGTTATTTATTATTCGAATATAATTTACATTTACTATTTCGCAAATACAAGATAGCCAAATCATGTTTTCTACGAATTGAACACAACCAGAATTAAGAAAATATAATAAATAATAGCGTTAACAATTGCTCCGATTTAATTTTTAGATATAATTTGATTAACTCTAAATGATTTTTAAAAATATTTGATGTATTGTGTTTAAAAAAATAGTCATATCTCACTCAATTACGGTTATCCATTATTCAAATTTATTTTAAAATTAATATTTAGGGTATACAAGATGACCCAATTGATCCTTTTTCAGTTTTGGACATATCCAGGGTTAAGAAAATAGAATAATTATTCATTATAGCATTGTCCGATTTCATTCCAATTTAATTTTTGAAGTTCATTTGATGTACTGTTAATTATTTTTAAATTGTTTAATAATTTAAAAAATAATTTTTTTCTGATGTATTGTTTTTTAAAAAAATATTATATCTCACTCTATTACTGTTATCTATTATTCGAATAAAATTTACATTTACTATTTCGCATATACGAGATAGCCAAATGATGTTTTTTATGATTTGAACACAACCAGAATTAAGAAAATATGTAATTTGATTAACCCTAAATGATTTTTAAAAATATTTTGATGTATTGTGTTTAAAGAAAAAAGTCATATCTCACTCAATTACGGTTATCTATTATTCAAATTTATTTTAAAATTAATATTTAGGTTATACAAGATGACTCAAATGATCCTTTTTAAGTTTTGGACATAACCACGGTTAAGAAAATAGAACAATTAATCATTATAGCATTGTCCGATTTCATTCCAATTTAATTTTTGAAGTTCATTTGATGTACTGTTAATTATTTTTAAATTTTTTAATAATTTTAAAAATAAATTTTTTCTGATGTATTGTTTTTTAAAAAAATAATTATATCTCACTCTATTATTGTTATCTATTATTCGAATAAAATTTAAATTTACTATTTCGCATATACAAGATAGCCAAATGATGTTTTTTACGGTTTGAACACAACCAGAATTAAGAAAATATAATAACTAATAGCGCTAACGATTGTTCCGATTTAATTTTAAATTAATTTTTAGATATAATTTGATTAACCCTAAATGATTTTTAAAAATATTTTGATGTATTGTGTTTAAAGAAAAGTCATATCTCACTCAATTACGGTTATCTATTATTCAAATATATTTTAAAATTCATATTTAGATTATACAAGATGACCCAAATGATCCTTTTTAAGTTTTGGACATAACCAGAATAAAGAAAATTGATTAATATTACCTATAGCTATTGTTCTGATAAGATTTCAATTTAATTTTTAGATATAATTTGTTTAACCTTAAGTAATTTTTTAAAATATTTTGATGTATTGTGTTTAAAAAAAAAGAGTCATATCTCACTCAATTACGGTTATCTATTATTCCAATTTATTTTAAAATTTATATTTAGGTTATACAAGATGACCCAAATGATCTTTTTTAAGTTTTGGAAATAACCAGGGTTAAGAAAATAGAACAATTAATCATTATAGCATTGTATGATTTGATTCCAATTTAATTTTTAAAGTTCATTTGATGTACTGTAAATTATTTTTAAAATTTTTCTTATGAATTGTTTTTTAAAAAAAATGTTATATCTCACTCTATTACTGTTATTTATTATTCGAATATAATTTACATTTACTATTTCGCATATACAAGTTAGCCAAATGATGTTTTTTACGGTTTGAACAAAACCAGAATTAAGAAAATATAATAACTCTTCGCGTTAACGATTGTTCCGATGTAATTTTAATTTAATTTTTAGATATAATTTGAATAACCCTAAATGATTTTTAAAAATATTGTGATATATTGTGCTTAAAAAAAATAGTCATATCTCACTCAATTACGGTTATCTATTATTCAAATTTATTTTAAAATTAATATTTAGGTTATACAAGATGACGCAATTGATCCTTTTTAAGTTTTGGACATAACCAGGGTGAAGAAAATAGAACAATTAATCATTATAGCATTGTCCGATTTGATTCCAATTTAATCTTTGAAGTTCATTTGATGTACTGTAAATTATTTTTAAAATTTTTCTTATGAATTTTTTTTTTTAAATAATTATATCTCACTCTATTACTGTTATCTATTATTCGAATATAATTTAAATTTACTATTTCCTATATACAAGATAGCCAAATGATGTTTTTTACGGTTTGAACACAACCAGAATTAAGAAAATATAATAAATAATAGCGTTAAGGATTGTTCCGATTTAATTTTAATTTAATTTTTAGATATAATTTGATTAACACTAAATAATTTTTAAAAATATGTTGATGTATTGTGTTTAAAAAAAAATAGTCATATCTCACTCAATTACGGTTATCTATTAATCAAATTTACTTTAAAATTAATATTTAGGTTATACAAGATGACCCAAATGGTCCTTTTTAAGTTCTGGACATAACCAGGGTTAAAAAAATTGAACAAATAATCATTATATATACATCATTGTTTGATTTGATTCCAATTTAATTTTTGAAGTTCATTTGATCTACTGTAAATTATTTTTAAAATTTTTCTTATGAATTGTTTTAAAAAAAAATGATTATATCTCACTCTATTACTGTTATATATTATGCGAATAAAATTTAGATTTACTATTTCGCATATACAAGATAGCCAAATGATGTTTTTTACGGTTTGAACAAAACCAGAATTAAGAAAATATAATAACTCTTCGCGTTAACGATTGTTCGGATATAATTTTAATTTAATTTTTAGATATACTTTGAATAACCCTAAATGATTTTTAAAAATATTTTGATGTTATGTGTTTAAAAAAATAGTCATATCTCACTTAATTACGGTTATCTATTATTCAAATTTATTTTAAAATTAATATTTAGGTTATACAAGATGACCCAAATGATCCTTTTTAAGTTTTGGATATAACCAGGATTAAGAAAGTAGAATAGTTAATCATTATAGCATTGTCCGATTTGATTCCAATTTAATTTTTGAAGTTCATTTAATGTACTGTAAATTATTTTTAAAAATTTTCTTATGAATTGTTTTTTAAAAAAATAATTATATCTCACTCTATTAATGTTATCTATTATTCGAATATAATTTAAATTTACTATTTCGCATATACAAGATAGCCACATGATGTTTGTTACGAATTGAACACAACCAGAATTAAGAAAATATAATAAATAATAGCATAAACGATTGTTCCGGTTTAATTTTTAGATATAATTTGATTAACCCTAAATGATTTTTATAAATATTTTAATGTATTGTGTTAAAAAAAAATAGTCATATCTCACTCAATTACGGTTATCTATTATTCAAATTTATTTTAAAATTAATATTTAGGTTATACAAGATGACTCAAATGATTCTTTTTAAGTTTTGGACATAACCAGGGTTAAGAAAATAGAACGATTAATCATTATAGCATTGTCCGATTTGATTCCAATTTAATTTTTGAAGTTCATTTGATGTACTGTAAATTATTTTTAAAATTTTTCTTATGAATTGTTTTTTAAAAAAAATATTATATCTCACTCTATTACTGTTATCTATTATTCGAATATAATTTAAATTTACTATTTCGCATATACAAGATAGTCAAATAATGTTTTTTGCGGTTTGAACACAACCAGAGTTAAGAAAATGTAATAACTAATAGGGTTGACAATTGTTCCGATTTAATTTTAATTTAATTTTTAGATATAATTTGATTAAACCTAAATGATTTTTAAAAATTGTTTTATGTATTATGTTTTAAAAAAATAGCCATATCTCACTCAATTACGGTTATCTATTATTGAAATATAATTTAAAATTATTATTTAGGTTATACAAGATGACCCAATTAATCCTTTTTAAGTTTTGGACATAACCAGCGTTCAGAAAATAGAACAATCAATCATATATCCGATTTGATTCCAATTTAATTTTTGAAGTTCATTTAATGTACTGTAAATTATTTTTAAAAATTTTCTTATGAATTGTTTTTTAAAAAAATAATTATATCTCACTCTATTAATGTTATCTATTATTCGAATATAATTTAAATTTACTATTTCGCATATACAAGATAGCCACATGATGTTTGTTACGAATTGAACACAACCAGAATTAAGAAAATATAATAAATAATAGCATAAACGATTGTTCCGGTTTAATTTTTAGATATAATTTGATTAACCCTAAATGATTTTTAAAACTATTTTAATGTATTGTCTTTAAAAAAAATAGCCATATCTCACTTAACTACGGTTATCTATTATTCAAATTTATTTTAAAATTAATATTTAGGTTATACAAGGTGTCCCAGATGATCCTTTGTAAGTTTTGGACATAACCCGGGTTATGAAATTAGAACAATTAATCATTATAGCATTGTCCGATTTGATTCCAATTTAATCTTTGAAGTTCATTTGATGTACTGTAAATTATTTTTAAAATTTTTCTTATGAATTGTTTCTTAAAAAAAAAATTTATATCTCACTCTATCACTGTTATTTATTATTCGAATATAATTTACTTTTACTATTTCGCATATACAAGATAGCCAAATGATGTTTTTTACGGTTTGAACACAACCAGAATTAAGAAAATATATTAACTAATAGCGTTAACGATTGTTCCGATTTAATTTTAAATTAATTTTTAGATATAATTTGATTAACCCTAAATGATTTTTAAAAATATGTTGATGTATTGTGTTTAAAAAAATAGTCATATTTCTATAATTTACTTTTGAACCCAACAGAATTAAGAAAATATAAGAACTAATAGCGTTAACGATTGTTCCGATTTAATTTTAAATTAATTTTTAGATATAATTTGATTAACCCTAAATGATTTTTTAAAATATTTTGATGTATTGTGTTTAAAAAAATAGTCTTATATCTATCTCAATTATGGTTATCTATTATTCAAATTTATTTTAAAATTAATATTTAGGTTATACAAGATGACTCAAATGATCCTTTTTAAGTTTTGGACAAAACCAGGGTTAAGAAAATAGAACGATTAAACATTTTAGCATTGTCCGATTTGATTCCAATTTAATTTTTGAAGTTCATTTGATGTACTGTAAATTATTTTTTAAATTTTTCTTATGAATTGTTTTAAAAAAAAAATTATTATATCTAACTCTATTACTGTTATCTATTAATCGAATATAATTTAAATTTACTATTTCGCATATGATAGCCAAATGTTTTTTTTTACGGTTTGAACACAACCAGAATTAAGAAAATATAATAAATAATAGCGTTAATGATTGTTCCGATTTAATTTTTAGATATAATTTGATTAACCCTAAATAATTTTTAAAAATATTTTGGTGTATTGTGTTTAAAGAAAAAAGTCATATCTCTCTCAATTACGGTTATCTATTAAGCAAATTTATTTTAAAATTAATATTTGGGTTATCAAGATGACCCAAATGATCCTTTTTAAGTTTTGGACATAACCAGGGTTAAGAAAATAGAACAATTAATCATTATAGCATTGTCCGATTTGATTCCAATTTAATTTTTTAATGTATTCTGTTTTAAAAAAATAATCATATCTCACTCTATTACAGTTATCTAATATTCGAATATGATTTAAATTTAATATTTCGCATATACAAGATAGCCAAATGATGTTTTCTACGGTTTGGACACAACCGGAATTAAGAAAATATAATAAATAATAGCTTTTACGATTGCTTCGATTTAATTTTTGGATATAATTTGATGAACCCTAAATGATTTTTTTAAATATTTTGATGTATTCTGTTTAAAAAAAATAGACATATCTCACTCAATTACGCTTATCTATTATTCAAATTTATTTTAAAATTAATATTTAGGTTATACAAGGTGTCCCAGATGATCCTTTGTAAGTTTTGGACATAACCAGGGTTATGAAAATAGAACAATTAATCATTATAGCATTGTCCGATTTGATTCCAGTTTAATCTTTGAAGTTCATTTGATGTACTGTAAATTATTTTTAAAATTTTTCTTATGAATTGTTTCTTAAAAAAAAATTTTATATCTCACTCTATCACTGTTATTTATTATTCGAATATAATTTACATTTACTATTTCACATATACAAGATAGCCAAATGATGTTTTTTGCGGTTTGAACACAACCAGAATTAAGAAAATATAATAAATAATAGCTTTAACGATTGTTCCGATTTAATTTTTTTAATACATAATTTGATTAACCCTAAATGATTTTTAAAACTTTTTTAATGTATTGTCTTTAAAAAAAATAGCCATATCTCACTTAACTACGGTTATCTATTATTCAATTTTATTTTAAAATTAATATTTAGGTTATACAAGATGACCCAAATGATCCTTTTTCAGTTTTGGACATAACCAGGGTTATGAAAATAGAGCAATTAATCATTATAGCATTGTCCGATTTGATTCCAATTTAATCTTTAAAGTTCATTTGATGTACTGTAAATTATTTTTAAAATTTTTCTTATGAATTGTTTCTTAAAAAAAAAATTTATATCTCACTCTATCACTGTTATTTATTATTCGAATATAATTTACATTTACTATTTCGCATATACAAGATAGCCAAATGATGTTTTTTACGGTTTGAACACAACCAGAATTAAGAAAATATAATAACTAATAGCGTTAACGATTGTTCCGATTTAATTTTAATATAATTTTTAGATATAATTTGATTAACCCTAAATGATTTTTAAAACTATTTTAATGTATTGTCTTTAAAAAAAATACCCATATCTCACTTAACTACGGTTATCTATTATTCAAATTTATTTTAAAATTAATATTTAGGTTATACAAGGTGTCCCAGAAAATCCTTTGTAAGTTTTGGACATAACCAGGGTTATGAAAATAGAACAATTAATCATTATAGCATTGTCCGACTTGATTCCAATTTAATCTTTGAAGTTCATTTGATGTACTGTAAATTATTTTTAAAATTTTTCTTATGAATTGTTTCTTAAAAAAAATTTTATATCTTACTCTATCACTGTTATTTATTATGCGAATATAATTTACATTTACTATTTCGCATATACAAGATAGCCAAATGATGTTTTTTACGGTTTGAACACAACCAGAATTAAGAAAATATAATAACTAATAGCGTTAATGATTGTTCCGATTTAATTTTAATTTAATTTTCAGATATAATTTGATTAACCCTAAATGATTTTAAAAAATATTTTGATGTATTGTGTTTAAAAAAAATAGTCATATCTCTATAATTTACGGTTTGAACCCACCAGAATTAAGAAAATATAATAACTAATTGCGTTAACGATTGTTCCGATTTAATTATAATTTAATTTTTAGATATAATTTGATTAACCCTAAATGATTTTTAAAAATATTTTGATGTATTGTGTTTAAAAAAAATAGTCATATCTCTATAATTTACGGTTTGAACCCACTAGAATTAAGAAAATATAATAACTAATAGCGTTAACTATTGTTCCGATTTAATTTTAAATTAATTTTTAGATATAATTTGATTAACCCTAAATGATTTTTAAAAATATTTTGATGTATTGTGTTTAAAGAAAAAAGTCATATCTCACTCAATTACGGTTATCTATTATTCAAATATATTTTAAAATTCATATTTAGATTATACAAGATGACCCAAATGATCCTTTTTAAGTTTTGGACATAACCAGGGTTAAGAAAATAGAACAATTAATCATTATAGCATTGTCCGATTTGATTCTAATTTAATTTTTTTGCAGTTCATTTGATGTACTGTAAATTATTTTTAAAACTTTTCTTATGTATTGTTTCAAAAAAAAATATATTATATCTCACTCTATTACTGTTATTTATTATTCGAATATAATTTACATTTACTATTTCGCATATACAACATAGCCAAATAATGTTTTCTACGGTTTGAACACAACCAGAATTAAGAAAATATAATAACTCTTCGCGTTAGCGATTGTCCCAATTTAATTTTTGACATAATTTGATTAACAATAAATGATTTTTAAAAATATTTTGATGTATTCTGTTTAAAAAAATAGTCATATCTCACTCAATTACGCTTATCTATTATTCAAATTTATTTTAAAATTAATATTTAGGTTTTACAAGGTGTCCCAGATGATCCTTTGTAAGTTTTGGACATAACCAGGGTTATGAAAATAGAACAATTAATCATTATAGCATTGTCCGATTTGATTCCAGTTTAATCTTTGAAGTTCATTTGATGTACTGTAAATTATTTTTAAAATTTTTCTTATGAATTGTTTCTTAAAAAAAAATTTTATATCTCACTCTATCACTGTTATTTATTATTCGAATATAATTTACATTTACTATTTCGCATATACAAGATAGCCAAATGATGTTTTTTGCGGTTTGAACACAACCAGAATTAAGAAAATATAATAAATAATAGCTTTAACGATTGTTCCGATTTAATTTTTAGATATAATTTGATTAACCCTAAATGATTTTTAAAAATATTTTGATGTATTGTGTTTAAAAAAAATAGTCATATCTCTATAATTTACGGTTTGAACCCACTAGAATTAAGAAAATATAATAACTAATAGCGTTAACTATTGTTCCGATTTAATTTTAAATTAATTTTTAGATATAATTTGATTAACCCTAAATGATTTTTAAAAATATTTTGATGTATTGTGTTTAAAGAAAAAAGTCATATCTCACTCAATTACGGTTATCTATTATTCAAATATATTTGAAAATTCATATTTAGATTATACAAGATGACTCAAATGATCCTTTTTAAGTTTTGGACATAACCAGGGTTAAGAAAATAGGACAATTAATCATTATAGCATTGTCCGATTTGATTCCAATTTAATTTTTGAAGTTCATTTGATGTACTGTAAATTATTTTTAAAACTTTTCTTATGTATTGTTTTAAAAAAAAAAATATTGTATCTCACTCTATTACTGTTATTTATTATTCGAATATAATTTACATTTACTATTTCGCATATACAACATAGCCAAATGATGTTTTCTACGGTTTGAACACAACCAGAATTAAGAAAATATAATAAATAATAGCTTTAACGATTGTTCCGATTTAATTTTAAGATATAATTTGATTAACCCTAAATGATTTTTAAAAATATTTTGATGTATTGTGTTTAAAAAAAATAGTCATATCTCTATAATTTACGGTTTGAACCCACCAGAATTAAGAAAATATAATAACTAATAGCGTTAACGATTGTTCCGATTTAATTTTAAATTAATTTTTAGATATAATTTGATTAACCCTAAATGATTTTTAAAAATATTTTGATGTATTGTGTTTAAAGAAAAAAGTCATATCTCACTCAATTACGGTTATCTATTATTCAAATATATTTGAAAATTCATATTTAGATTATACAAGATGACTCAAATGATCCTTTTTAAGTTTTAGACATAACCAGGGTTAAGAAAATAGGACAATTAATCATTATAGCATTGTCCGATTTGATTCCAATTTAATTTTTAAAGTTCATTTGATGTACTGTAAATTATTTTTAAAACTTTTCTTATGTATTGTTTTTAAAAAAAAAATATTGTATCTCACTCTATTACTGTTATTTATTATTCGAATATAATTTACATTTACTATTTCGCATATACAACATAGCCAAATGATGTTTTCTACGGTTTGAACACAACCAGAATTAAGAAAATATAATAAATAATAGCTTTAACGATTGTTCCGATTTAATTTTTAGATATAATTTGATTAACCCTAAATGATTTTTAAAAATAGTTTTATGTATTGTGTTTAAAAAAAATAGTCATATCTCTCTCAATTACGGATATCTATTAAGCAAATTTATTTTAAAATTGATAACAAATGATGTTTTCTACAGTTTGAACACAACCAGAATTAAGAAAATATAATAAATAATAGCTTTAACGATTGTTCCGATTTAATTTTTAGATCTAATTTGATTAGCCCTAAATGATTTTTTAAAATATTTTGATGTATTGTGTTTAAAAAAAATAGTCATATCTCTATAATTTACGGTTTGAACCCACCAGAATTAAGAAAATATAATAACTAATAGCGTTAACGATTGTTCCGATTTAATTTTAAATTAATTTTTAGATATAATTTGATTAACCCTAAATGATTTTTAAAAATATTTTGATGTATTGTGTTTAAAGAAAAAAGTCATATCTCACTCAATTACGGTTATCTATTATTCAAATATATTTGAAAATTCATATTTAGATTATACAAGATGACTCAAATGATCCTTTTTAAGTTTTAGACATAACCAGGGTTAAGAAAATAGGACAATTAATCATTATAGCATTGTCCGATTTGATTCCAATTTAATTTTTAAAGTTCATTTGATGTACTGTAAATTATTTTTAAAACTTTTCTTATGTATTGTTTTTAAAAAAAAAATATTGTATCTCACTCTATTACTGTTATTTATTATTCGAATATAATTTACATTTACTATTTCGCATATACAACATAGCCAAATGATGTTTTCTACGGTTTGAACACAACCAGAATTAAGAAAATATAATAAATAATAGCTTTAACGATTGTTGCGATTTAATTTTTAGATATAATTTGATTAACCCTAAATGATTTTTAAAAATAGTTTTATGTATTGTGTTTAAAAAAAATAGTCATATCTCTCTCAATTACGGATATCTATTAAGCAAATTTATTTTAAAATTGATGACAAATGATGTTTTCTACAGTTTGAACACAACCAGAATTAAGAAAATATAATAAATAATAGCTTTAACGATTGTTCCGATTTAATTTTTAGATCTAATTTGATTAGCCCTAAATGATTTTTTAAAATATTTTGATGTATTGTGTTTAAAAAAAATAGTCATATCTCACTCAATTACGGTTCTCTATTATTCAAATTTATTTTAAAATTAATATTTAGGTTATACAAGATGACCCAATTGATCCTTTTTCAGTTTTGGACATATCCAGGGTTAAGAAAATAGAACAATTAATTATTATAGCATGTCCGATTTGATTCCAATTTAATCTTTGAAGTTCATTTGATATACTGTAAATTATTTTCAAAAATTTTTCTTATGAATTGTTTTTAAAAAAAATATTATATCTCACTCTATTACTGTTATTTATTATTCGAATATAATTTACATTTACTATTTCGCAAATACAAGATAGCCAAATCATGTTTTCTACGAATTGAACACAACCAGAATTAAGAAAATATAATAAATAATAGCGTTAACAATTGCTCCGATTTAATTTTTAGATATAATTTGATTAACTCTAAATGATTTTTAAAAATATTTGATGTATTGTGTTTAAAAAAATAGTCATATCTCACTCAATTACGGTTATCCATTATTCAAATTTATTTTAAAATTAATATTTAGGGTATACAAGATGACCCAATTGATCCTTTTTCAGTTTTGGACATATCCAGGGTTAAGAAAATAGAATAATTATTCATTATAGCATTGTCCGATTTCATTCCAATTTAATTTTTGAAGTTCATTTGATGTACTGTTAATTATTTTTAAATTGTTTAATAATTTAAAAAATAATTTTTTTCTGATGTATTGTTTTTTAAAAAAATATTATATCTCACTCTATTACTGTTATCTATTATTCGAATAAAATTTACATTTACTATTTCGCATATACGAGATAGCCAAATGATGTTTTTTATGATTTGAACACAACCAGAATTAAGAAAATATGTAATTTGATTAACCCTAAATGATTTTTAAAAATATTTTGATGTATTGTGTTTAAAGAAAAAAGTCATATCTCACTCAATTACGGTTATCTATTATTCAAATTTATTTTAAAATTAATATTTAGGTTATACAAGATGACTCAAATGATCCTTTTTAAGTTTTGGACATAACCACGGTTAAGAAAATAGAACAATTAATCATTATAGCATTGTCCGATTTCATTCCAATTTAATTTTTGAAGTTCATTTGATGTACTGTTAATTATTTTTAAATTTTTTAATAATTTTAAAAATAAATTTTTTCTGATGTATTGTTTTTTAAAAAAATAATTATATCTCACTCTATTATTGTTATCTATTATTCGAATAAAATTTAAATTTACTATTTCGCATATACAAGATAGCCAAATGATGTTTTTTACGGTTTGAACACAACCAGAATTAAGAAAATATAATAACTAATAGCGCTAACGATTGTTCCGATTTAATTTTAAATTAATTTTTAGATATAATTTGATTAACCCTAAATGATTTTTAAAAATATTTTGATGTATTGTGTTTAAAGAAAAGTCATATCTCACTCAATTACGGTTATCTATTATTCAAATATATTTTAAAATTCATATTTAGATTATACAAGATGACCCAAATGATCCTTTTTAAGTTTTGGACATAACCAGAATAAAGAAAATTGATTAATATTACCTATAGCTATTGTTCTGATAAGATTTCAATTTAATTTTTAGATATAATTTGTTTAACCTTAAGTAATTTTTTAAAATATTTTGATGTATTGTGTTTAAAAAAAAAGAGTCATATCTCACTCAATTACGGTTATCTATTATTCCAATTTATTTTAAAATTTATATTTAGGTTATACAAGATGACCCAAATGATCTTTTTTAAGTTTTGGAAATAACCAGGGTTAAGAAAATAGAACAATTAATCATTATAGCATTGTATGATTTGATTCCAATTTAATTTTTAAAGTTCATTTGATGTACTGTAAATTATTTTTAAAATTTTTCTTATGAATTGTTTTTTAAAAAAAATGTTATATCTCACTCTATTACTGTTATTTATTATTCGAATATAATTTACATTTACTATTTCGCATATACAAGTTAGCCAAATGATGTTTTTTACGGTTTGAACAAAACCAGAATTAAGAAAATATAATAACTCTTCGCGTTAACGATTGTTCCGATGTAATTTTAATTTAATTTTTAGATATAATTTGAATAACCCTAAATGATTTTTAAAAATATTGTGATATATTGTGCTTAAAAAAAATAGTCATATCTCACTCAATTACGGTTATCTATTATTCAAATTTATTTTAAAATTAATATTTAGGTTATACAAGATGACGCAATTGATCCTTTTTAAGTTTTGGACATAACCAGGGTGAAGAAAATAGAACAATTAATCATTATAGCATTGTCCGATTTGATTCCAATTTAATCTTTGAAGTTCATTTGATGTACTGTAAATTATTTTTAAAATTTTTCTTATGAATTTTTTTTTTTAAATAATTATATCTCACTCTATTACTGTTATCTATTATTCGAATATAATTTAAATTTACTATTTCCTATATACAAGATAGCCAAATGATGTTTTTTACGGTTTGAACACAACCAGAATTAAGAAAATATAATAAATAATAGCGTTAAGGATTGTTCCGATTTAATTTTAATTTAATTTTTAGATATAATTTGATTAACACTAAATAATTTTTAAAAATATGTTGATGTATTGTGTTTAAAAAAAAATAGTCATATCTCACTCAATTACGGTTATCTATTAATCAAATTTACTTTAAAATTAATATTTAGGTTATACAAGATGACCCAAATGGTCCTTTTTAAGTTCTGGACATAACCAGGGTTAAAAAAATTGAACAAATAATCATTATATATACATCATTGTTTGATTTGATTCCAATTTAATTTTTGAAGTTCATTTGATCTACTGTAAATTATTTTTAAAATTTTTCTTATGAATTGTTTTTAAAAAAAATGATTATATCTCACTCTATTACTGTTATATATTATGCGAATAAAATTTAGATTTACTATTTCGCATATACAAGATAGCCAAATGATGTTTTTTACGGTTTGAACAAAACCAGAATTAAGAAAATATAATAACTCTTCGCGTTAACGATTGTTCGGATATAATTTTAATTTAATTTTTAGATATACTTTGAATAACCCTAAATGATTTTTAAAAATATTTTGATGTTATGTGTTTAAAAAAATAGTCATATCTCACTTAATTACGGTTATCTATTATTCAAATTTATTTTAAAATTAATATTTAGGTTATACAAGATGACCCAAATGATCCTTTTTAAGTTTTGGATATAACCAGGATTAAGAAAGTAGAATAGTTAATCATTATAGCATTGTCCGATTTGATTCCAATTTAATTTTTGAAGTTCATTTAATGTACTGTAAATTATTTTTAAAAATTTTCTTATGAATTGTTTTTTAAAAAAATAATTATATCTCACTCTATTAATGTTATCTATTATTCGAATATAATTTAAATTTACTATTTCGCATATACAAGATAGCCACATGATGTTTGTTACGAATTGAACACAACCAGAATTAAGAAAATATAATAAATAATAGCATAAACGATTGTTCCGGTTTAATTTTTAGATATAATTTGATTAACCCTAAATGATTTTTATAAATATTTTAATGTATTGTGTTAAAAAAAAATAGTCATATCTCACTCAATTACGGTTATCTATTATTCAAATTTATTTTAAAATTAATATTTAGGTTATACAAGATGACTCAAATGATTCTTTTTAAGTTTTGGACATAACCAGGGTTAAGAAAATAGAACGATTAATCATTATAGCATTGTCCGATTTGATTCCAATTTAATTTTTGAAGTTCATTTGATGTACTGTAAATTATTTTTAAAATTTTTCTTATGAATTGTTTTTTAAAAAAAATATTATATCTCACTCTATTACTGTTATCTATTATTCGAATATAATTTAAATTTACTATTTCGCATATACAAGATAGTCAAATAATGTTTTTTGCGGTTTGAACACAACCAGAGTTAAGAAAATGTAATAACTAATAGGGTTGACAATTGTTCCGATTTAATTTTAATTTAATTTTTAGATATAATTTGATTAAACCTAAATGATTTTTAAAAATTGTTTTATGTATTATGTTTTAAAAAAATAGCCATATCTCACTCAATTACGGTTATCTATTATTGAAATATAATTTAAAATTATTATTTAGGTTATACAAGATGACCCAATTAATCCTTTTTAAGTTTTGGACATAACCAGCGTTCAGAAAATAGAACAATCAATCATATATCCGATTTGATTCCAATTTAATTTTTGAAGTTCATTTAATGTACTGTAAATTATTTTTAAAAATTTTCTTATGAATTGTTTTTTAAAAAAATAATTATATCTCACTCTATTAATGTTATCTATTATTCGAATATAATTTAAATTTACTATTTCGCATATACAAGATAGCCACATGATGTTTGTTACGAATTGAACACAACCAGAATTAAGAAAATATAATAAATAATAGCATAAACGATTGTTCCGGTTTAATTTTTAGATATAATTTGATTAACCCTAAATGATTTTTATAAATATTTTAATGTATTGTGTTAAAAAAAAATAGTCATATCTCACTCAATTACGGTTATCTATTATTCAAATTTATTTTAAAATTAATATTTAGGTTATACAAGATGACTCAAATGATTCTTTTTAAGTTTTGGACATAACCAGGGTTAAGAAAATAGAACGATTAATCATTATAGCATTGTCCGATTTGATTCCAATTTAATCTTTGAAGTTCATTTGATGTACTGTAAATTATTTTTAAAATTTTTCTTATGAATTGTTTTTTAAAAAAATAATTATATCTCACTCTATTACTGTTATCTATTATTCGAATATGATTTAAATTTACTATTTTGCATATACAAGATAGCCAAATGATGTTTTTTACGAATTGAATACAACCAGAATTAAGAAAATATAATAAATAATAGCGTTAACAATTGCTCTGATTTAATTTTTAGATATAATTTGATTAACCCCAAATGATTTTTAAAAATATTTTGATGTATTGTGTTTAAAAAAACAGTCATATCTCACTCAATTACGGTTATCTATTATTCAAATTTATTTTAAAATTAATATTTAGGTTATACAAGATGACTCAAATAATCCTTTTTATGTTTTGGACATAACCAGGGTTAAGAAAATAGAACAATTAATCATTATAGCATTGTCCGATTTAATTCCAATTTATTCTTTGAAGTTCATTTGATGTACTGTAAATTATTTTAAAAATTTTTCTTATGAAATGTTTTTTAAAAAAATAATTATATCTCACTTTATTACTGTTATCTATTATTCGAATATAATTTAAATTTACTACTTCGCATATACAAGATAGCCAAATGATGTTTTTTACGGTTTGAACACGACCAGAATTAGGAAAATATAATAACTAATAGCGTTAAAGATTGTTCCGATTTAATTTTAATTTAATTTCTAGATATAATTTGATTAACCCTAAATGATTTTTAAACATATTTTGATGTATTGTATTTTAAAAACAGTCATATCTCACTCAATTACGGTTATCTATTATTCAAATTTATTTTAAAATTAATATATAGGTTATACAAGATGACCCAAATAATCCTTTTTAAGTTTTGGACATAACCAGGGTTCAGAAAGTAGAATAGTTAATCATTATAGCATTGTCCGATTTGATTTCAATTTAATTTTTGAAGTTCATTTAATGTACTGTAAATTATTTTTAAAAATTTTCTTATAAATTGTTTTTTAAAAAAATAATTATATCTCACTCTATTAATGTTATCTATTATTCGAATATAATTTAAATTTACTATTTCGCATATACAAGATAGCCACATGATGTTTGTTACGAATTGAACACAACCAGAATTAAGAAAATATAATAAATAATAGCATAAACGATTGTTCCGGTTTAATTGTTAGATATAATTTGATTAACCCTAAATGATTTTTATAAATATTTTAATGTATTGTGTTAAAAAAAAAATAGTCATATCTCACTCAATTACGGTTATCTATTATTCAAATTTATTTTAAAATTAATATTTAGGTTACACAAGATGACTCAAATGATTCTTTTTTAATTTTGGACATAACCAGGGTTAAGAAAATAGAACGATTAATCATTATAGCATTGTCCGATTTGATTCCAATTTAATTTTTGAAGTTCATTTGATGTACTGTAAATTATTTTTAAAATTTTTCTTATGAATTGTTTTTTAAAAAAAATATTATATCTCACTCTATTACTGTTATCTATTATTCGAATATAATTTAAATTTACTATTTCGCATATACAAGATAGTCAAATAATGTTTTTTGCGGTTTGAACACAACCAGAGTTAAGAAAATGTAATAACTAATAGGGTTGACAATTGTTCCGATTTAATTTTAATTTAATTTTTAGATATAATTTGATTAAACCTAAATGATTTTTAAAAATTGTTTTATGTATTATGTTTTAAA
Source organism: Anthonomus grandis grandis (assembly GCF_022605725.1). Taxonomy (NCBI): domain Eukaryota; kingdom Metazoa; phylum Arthropoda; class Insecta; order Coleoptera; family Curculionidae; genus Anthonomus; species Anthonomus grandis. The sequence continues at coordinate 11,404,277 of NC_065550.1, forward strand.
AAAATAGACATATCTCACTCAATTACGGTTATCTATTAATGAAATATAATTTAAAATTATTATTTAGGTTATACAAGATGACCCAATTAATCCTTTTAAAGTTTTGGACATAACCAGCGTTCAGAAAATAGAACAATCAATCATATATCCGATTTGATTCCAATTTAATTTTTGAAGTTCATTTGATGTACTGTAAATTATTTTTAAAATTTTTCTTATGAATTGTTTTTTAAAAAAAATATTATATCTCGCTCTATTACTGTTATCTATTATTCGAATATAATTTAAATTTACTATTTCGCATAGACAAGATAGCCAAATGATGTTTTTTACGGTATGAATACAACCAGAATTAAGAAAATATAATAACTAATAGCGTTAAAAATTGTTCCGATTTAATTTTAATTTAATTTTTAGATATAATTTAATTAACCCTAAATGATTTTTAAAAATATTTTGATGTATTGTGTTTAAAAAAACAGTCATATCTCACTCAATTACGGTTATCTATTATTCAAATTTATTTTAAAATTAATATTTAGGTTATACAAGATGACTCAAATAATCCTTTTTATGTTTTGGACATAACCAGGGTTAAGAAAATAGAACAATTAATCATTATAGCATTGTCCGATTTGATTCCAATTTAATCTTTGAAGTTCATTTGATGTACTGTAAATTATTTTTAAAATTTTTCTTATGAATTGTTTTTTAAAAAAATAATTATATCTCACTTTATTACTGTTATCTATTATTCGAATATAATTTAAATTTACTACTTCGCATATACAAGATAGCCAAATGATGTTTTTTGCGGTTTGAACACAACCAGAATTATGAAAATATAATAAATAATAGCATAAACGATTGTTCCGGTTTAATTTTTAGATATAATTTGATTAACCCTAAATGACTTTTATAAATATTTTAATGTATTGTGTTAAAAAAAAATAGTCATATCTCACTCAATTACGGTTATCTATTATTCAAATTTATATTAAAATTAATATTTAGGTTATACAAGATGACTCAAATGATTCTTTTTAAGTTTTGGACATAACCAGGGTTAAGAAAATAGAACGATTAATTATTATAGCATTATCCCAGTTGATTCCAATTTAATTTTTGAAGTTCATTTGACTTACTGTAAATTATTTTTAAAATTTTTCTTATGAATTGTTTTTTAAAAAAATAATTATATCTCACTCTATTACTGTTATCTATTATTCGAATATAATTTAAATTTACTATTTCGCATATACAAGATAGCCAAATGATGTTTTTTGCGGTTTGAACACAACCAGAATTATGAAAATATATTAACTCTTCGCGTTAACGATTGTTCCGATTTAATTTTACTTTAATTTTTAGATATAATTTGAATAACCCTAAATGATTTTTAAAAATATTTTGATGTATTGTGTTTAAAGAAAATAGTCATATCTCACTCAATTACGGTTATCTATTAATCAAATTTATTTTAAAATTAATATTTAGGTTATACAAGATGACTCAAATGATCCTTTTTAAGTTTTGGACATAACCAGGGTTAAGAAAATAGAACGATTAATCATTATAGCATTATCCCAGTTGATTCCAATTTAATTTTTGAAGTTCATTTGACTTACTGTAAATTATTTTTAAAATTTTTCTTATGAATTGTTTTTTAAAAAAATAATTATATCTCACTCTATTACTATTATCTATTATTCGAATATAATTTAAATTTACTATTTCGCATATACAAGATAGCCAAATGATGTTTTTTGCGGTTTGAACACAACCAGAGTTAAGAAAATGTAATAACTAATAGGGTTCGCGATTGTTCCGATTTAATTTTTAGATATAATTTAATTAAACCTAAATGATTTTTAAAAATAGTTTTATGTATTATGTTTTAAAAAAATAGTCATATCTCACTCAATTACGGTTATCTATAATTCAAATATATTTTAAAATTCATATTTAGATTATACAAGATGACCTAAATGATCTTATTTTAAAATTAATATTTAGGTTATACAAGATGACCTAAATGATCCTTTTTAAGTTTTGGACATAATTAGGGTTAAGAAAGTAAGACAATTAATCATTATAGCATTGTCCGATTTGATTCCAATTTAATTTTTGATTTACTGTAAATTATTTTCAACATTTTTCTTATGAATTGTTTTTTAAAAAATAATTATATCTCACTCTATTACTGTTATCTATTATTCGAATATAATTTAAATTTACTATTTTGCATATACAAGATAGCCAAATGATGTTTTTTGCGGTTTGAACACAACCAGAATTAAGAAAATATAATAACTCTTCGCGTTAACGATTGTTCCGATTTAATTTTAATTTAATTTTTAGATATAATTTGAATAACCCTAAATAATTTAAAAAAATATTTTGATGTATTGTGTTTAAAGAAATAGTCATATCTCATTCAATTACGGTTATCTATTATTCAAATTTATTTTAAAATTAATATTTGGGTTATACAAGATGACCCAATTGATCCTTTTTTAGATTTGGACATAACCAGGGTTAAGAAAATAGAACAATTAATCATTATAGCATTGATTTGATTGCAATTTAATTTTTGAAGTTCATTTGATGTACTGTAAATTATTTTTAAAATTTTTCATAAAATAGTCATATAACATATAATATATAAATATAAAAAATAGTCATATCTCACTCAATTACAGTTATCTATTATTCAAATATAATTTAAAACTAATATTTAGGTTATCAAGATGACTCAAATGATCCTTTTTAAGTTTTGGACATAACCAGGGTTAAGAAAATAGAACGATTAATCATTATAGCATTATCCCAGTGGATTCCAATTTAATTTTTGAAGTTCATTTGACTTACTGTAAATTATTTTTAAAATTTTTCTTAAGAATTGTTTTTTTAAAAAATTATTATATCTCACTCTATTACTGTTATTTATTATTCGAATATAATTTACATTTACTATTTCGCATATACGAGATAGCCCAATGATGTTTTTTGCGGTTTGAACACAACCAGAGTTAAGAAAATGTAATAGCTAATAGAATTGGCGATTGTTCCGATTTAATTTTGATTTAATTTTTAGATATAATTTAATTAAACCTAAATGATTTTTAAAAATAGTTTTATGTATTATGTTTTAAAAAAATAGTCATATCTCACTCAATTACAGTTATCTATAATTCAAATATATTTTAAAATTCATATTTAGATTATACAAGATGACCTAAATGATCTTATTTTAAAATTAATATTTAGGTTATACAAGATGACCCAAATGATCCTTTTTAAGTTTTGGACATAATTAGGGTTAAGAAAGTAAGACAATTAATCATTATTGCATTGTCCGATTTGATTCCAATTTAATTTTTGATTTACTGTAAATTATTTTTAAAATTTTTCTTATGAATTGTTTTTAAAAAAAAAAATTATATCTCACTCTATTACTGTTATCTATTATTCGAATATAATTTAAATTTACTATTTCGCATATACAAGATAGCCAAATGATGTTTTTTGCGGTTTGAACACAACCAGAATTAAGAAAATATAATAACTCTTCGCGTTAGCGATTGTTCGGATTTAATTTTAATTTAATTTTTAGATATAATTTCAATAACCCTAAATAATTTTTAAAAATATTTTGATGTATTGTGTTTAAAGAAATAGTCATATCTGATTCAATTACGGTTATCTATTATTCAAAATTATTTTAAAATTAATATTTGGGTTATACAAGATGACCCAATTGATCCTTTTTCAGTTTTGGACATAACCAGGGTTAAGAAAATAGAACAATTAATCATTATAGCATTGTTTAATTTGATTCCAATTTATTTTTGAGGTTCATTTGATGTACTGTAAATTATTTTTAAAATTTTTCTTATGAATTGTTTTTTAGAAAAAAATTATATCTGAGAAAATCGATTACTATTACCTATAGCTATTGTTCCGATATGATTTCAATTTAATTTTTAGACATAATTTGTTTAACCCTAAATAATTAATTTAAATTTTTTAATGTATTGTGTTTTAAAAAAATAGTCATATCTCACTCAATTGCGGTTATCTATTATTCAAATTTATTTTAAAATTATTATTTAGGTTATACAAGATGACCCAAATGATTTTTTTAAGTTTTGGACATAATCAGGATTGAGAAAATAGGACAATTAATCATTATAGCATTGTCCGATTTGATTCCAATTTAATTTTTAAAGTTCATTTGATGTACTGTAAATTATTTTTAAAATTTTTCTTATGAATTGTTTTTTAAAAAAAATATTATATCTCACTCTATTACTGTTATCTATTATTCGAATATAATTTAAATTTACTATTTCGCATATACAATATAGCCAAATGATGTTTTTTACGAATTGACCACAACCAGAATTAAGAAAATATAATAAATAATAGCGTTAACAATTGCTCCGATTTAGTTTTTAGATATAATTTGATTAACCCTAAATGATTTTTAAAAATATTTTGATGTATTGTGTTTAAAAAAACAGTCATATCTCACTCAATTACGGTTATCTATTATTCAAATTTACTTTAAAATTAATATTTAGGTTATACAAGATGACTCAAATGATCCTTTTTATGTTTTGGACATAACCAGGGTTAAGAAAATAGGACAATTAATCATTATAGCATTGTCCGATTTGATTCCAATTTAATTTTTAAAGTTCATTTGATGTACTGTAAATTATTTTTAAAATTTCTCTTATGAATTGTTTTAAAAAAAATATATTATATCTCACTCTATTACTGTTATTTATTATTCGAATATAATTTACATTTACTATTTCGCATACACAAGTTAGCCAAATGATGTTTTTTACGGTTTGAACAAAACCAGAATTAAGAAAATATAATAACTAATAGCGTTAAAGATTGTTTCGATTTAATTTTAATTTAATTTTTAGATATAATTTGATTAAACCTAAATGATTTTTAAAAATATTTTGATGTATTGTGTTTAAAAAAATAGTCATATCTCACTCAATTACGGTTATCTATTATTCATATTTATTTTAAAATTAATATTTAGGTTATACAAGATGACTCAAATAATCCTTTTTATGTTTTGGACATAACCAGGGTTAAGAAAATAGAACAATTAATCATTATGACATTGTCCGATTTGACTCCAATTTAATTTTTGAAGTTCATTTGATGTACTGTAAATTATTTTTAAAAGTTTTCTTATGAATTGTTTTTAAAAAAAATAATCATGTCTAATTCTATTACTGTTATCTATTATTCGAATATAATTTACATTTACTATTTCGCATACACAAGTTAGCCAAATGATGTTTTTTACGGTTTGAACAAAACCAGAATTAAGAAAATATAATAACTAATAGCGTTAAAGATTGTTTCGATTTAATTTTAATTTAATTTTTAGATATAATTTGATTAAACCTAAATGATTTTTAAACATATTTTAATGTATTGTGTTTAAAAAAAATAGTCATATCTGACTCAATTACGGTTATCTATTATTCATATTTATTTTAAAATTAATATTTAGGTTATACAAGATGACTCAAATAATCCTTTTTATGTTTTGGACATAACCAGGGTTAAGAAAATAGAACAATTAATCATTATAGCATTGTCCGATTTGATTCCAATTTAATCTTTGAAGTTCATTTGATGTACTGTAAATTATTTTTAAAATTTTTCTTATGAATTGTTTTTTAAAAAAATTATTATATCTCACTCTATTACTGTTATCTATCATTCCAATATATTTTAAATTTACTATTTCGCATAGACGAGATAGCCAAATGATGTTTTTTACGGTTTGAACACAACCAGAGTTAAGAAAATATTATAACTAATAGCGCTTGCGATTGTTCCGATTTAATTTTAAATCAATTTTTAGATATAATTTGATTAAACCTAAATGATTTTTAAAAATATTTTGATGTATTGTGTTTAAAAAAATAGTCATATCTCACTCAATTACGGTTATCTATTATTCATATTTATTTTAAAATTAATATTTAGGTTATACAAGATGACTCAAATAATCCTTTTTATGTTTTGGACATAACCAGGGTTAAGAAAATAGAACAATTAATCATTATAGCATTGTCCGATTTGATTCCAATTTAATTTTTGAGGTTCATTTGATGTACTGTAGATTATTTTTTAAATTTTTGTTATGAATTGTTTTTTAAAAAAATAATTATATCTCACTCTATTACTGTTATCTATTATTCGAATATAATTTAAATTTACTATTTTGCACATACAAGATAGCCAAATGATGTTCTTTACGGTTTGAACACAACCAGAATTAAAAAAATATAATAACTCTTAGTTTAAATTTACTATTTCGCATATTCAAGATAGCGATATGATGTTTTTTACGGTTTGAACACAACCAGAATTAAGAAAATAGAATAAATAATAGCATTAACGATTGTTCCGATTTAATTTTTAGATATAATTTGATGAACCCTAAATGATTTTTAAAAATATTTTGATGTATTATGTTTAAATAAATAGTCATATCTCACTCAATTACGGTTATCTATTATTCAAATTTATTTTAAAATTAATATTTAGATTATACAAGATGACCCAAATGATCCTTTTTAAGTTTTGGACATAACCAGGGTTAAGAAAGTAGAATAGTTAATCATTATAGCATTGTCCGATTTGATTTAAATTTAATTGTTGAAGTTTATTTAATGTACTGTAAATTATTTTTAAAATTTTTCTTATGAATTGTTTTTTAAAAAAATTATTATATCTCACTCTATTACTGTTATCTATTATTCGAATATAATTTAAATTTACTATTTCGCATAGACAAGATAGCCAAATGATGTTTTTTACGGATTGTACACAACCAGAATTAAGAAAATATAATAACTAATAGCGTTAAAGATTGTTCCGATTTAATTTTAATTTAATTTTTAGATATAATTTGATTAACCCTAAATGATTTTTAAAAATATTTTGATGTATTGTGCTTAAAATAAATAGTCATATCTCACTCAATTACGGTTATCTATAATTCAAATTTATTTTAAAATTAATATTTAAGTTATACAAGATGACCCCAATTGATCCTTTTTAAGTTTTGGACATAACCAGGGTTAGGAAAATAGAACAATTAATCATTATAGCAATGTCCGATTTGATACCAATTTAATCTTTGAAGTTCATTTGATGTACTGTAAATTATTTTTAAAATTTTTCTTATGAATTGGTTTTTAAAAAAATAATTATATCTCACTCTATTACTGTTATCTATTATTCGAATATAATTTAAATTTACTATTTCGCATATACAAGATAGCCAAATGATGTTTTTTGCGGTTTGAACACAACCAGAGTGAAGAGAATGTAATAACTAATAGGGTTGGCAATTGTTCCGATTTAATTTTAATTCAATTTTTAGATATAATTTGATTAAACCTAAACGATTTTTAAAAATTGTTTTATGTATTATGTTTTAAAAAAATAGTCATATCTCACTCAATTACGGTTATCTATTATTCAAGTTTATTTTAAAATTAATATTTAGGTTATACAAGGTGACCCAAATGATCCTTTTTAAGTTTTGGACAAAACCAGGGTTAAGAAAATAGAACAATTAATCATTATAGCATTGTCCGATTTGAATCCAATTTAATCTTTGAAGTTCATTTGATGTACTGTAAATTATTTTAAAAATTTTTCTTATGAATTGTTTTTTAAAAAAATAATTATATCTCACTTTATTACTATTATCTATTATTCGAATATAATTTAAATTTACTATTTCGCATATACAAAATAGCCAAATGATGTTTTTTACGGTTTGAACACAACCAGAATTAAGAAAACATAATAACTAATAGCGTTAACGATTGTTCCGATTTAATTTTAAAATAATTTTTAGATATAATTTGATTAACCCTAAATGATTTTTAAAAATATTTTGATGTATTTTGTTTAAAGAAAAAAGTCATATCTCACTCAATTACGGTTATCTATTATTCAAATATATTTTAAAATTCATATTTAGATTATACAAGATGACCCAAATGATCCTTTTTAAGTTTTGGACATAACTAGGGTTTAGAAAATTGAACAATTAATCATTATAGCATTGTCCGATTTGTTTCCAATTTAATTTTTGAAGTTCATTTGATGTACTGTAAATTATTTTTAAAATTTTTCTTATGAATTGTTTTTAAAAAAAATATTATATCTCACTCTATTACTGTTATTTATTATTCGAATATAATTTACATTTACTATTTCGCATAAACAAGATAGCCAAATCATGCCTTCTATGGTTTGAACACAACCAGAATTAAGAAAATATAATAAATAATAGCTTTAACGAATGTTCCGATTTAATTTTTAGATATAATTTGATTAACCCTAAATGATTTTTTAAAATATTTTAATGTATTGTGTTTAAAAAAAATAGTCATATCTCACTCAATTAAGGTTATCTATTATTCAAATTTAATTTAAAATTAATATCTAGGTTATACAAGGTGACCCAAATGATCCTTTATAAGTTTTGGACAAAACCAAAGTTAAGAAAATAGAACAATTAATCATTATAGCATTGTCCGATTTGATTCCAATTTAATCTTTGAAGTTCATTTGATGTACTGTAAATTATTTTAAACATTTTTCTTATAAATTGTTTTCTAAAAAAATAATTAAATCTCACTTTATTACTGTTATCTATTATTCGAATAAAATTTAAATTTACTATTTCGCATATACAAAATAGCCAAATGATGTTTTTTACGGTTTGAACAAACCAGAATTAAGAAAATATAATAACTCTTCGCGTTAACGATTGTTCCAATTTAATTTTAATTTAATATTTAGATATAATTTGATTAACACTAAATGATTTTTAAAAATATTTTGATGTATTGTGTTTAAAAAAAATAGTCATATCTCACTCAATTACGGTTATCTATTATTCAAATTTATTTTAAAATTAATATTTAGGTTATACAAGATGACCCAATTGATCCTTTTTAAGTTTTGGACATAACCAGGGTTAAGAAAATAGAACAATTATTCATTATAGCATTATCCGATTTGATTCCAATTTAATCTTTGAAGTTCATTTGATGTACTGTAAATTATTTTTAAAATTTTTCTTATGAATTGTTTTTTAAAAAAAATATTATATCTCACTTTATTACTGTTATTTATTATTCGAATATAATTTACATTTACTATTTCGCATATACAAGATAGCCAAATGATGTTTTTTACGGTTTGAACACAACCAGAATTAAGAAAATATAATAACTAATAGCGTTAACGATTGTTCCGATTTAATTTTAATTTAATTTTTAGATATAAATTGATTAACCCTAAATGATTTTTAAAAATATTTTGATGTATTGTGTTTGAAGAAAAAAGTCATATCTCACTCAATTACGGTTATCTATTATTCAAATATATTTTAAAATTCATATTTAGATTATACAAGATGACCCAAATGATCCTTTTTAAGTTTTGGACATAACTAGGGTTAAGAAAATAGAACAATTGTTCTATATATATAAATATATATATATATATATATATATATATATATATATATATATATATATATATATATATATATATATATTCTTAATTATATTCGAATAATAAATAACAGTAATAGAGTGAGATATAATATTTTTTTAAAAAATAATTCATAAGAAAAATTTTAAAAATAATTTACAGTACATCAAATGAACTTCAAAAATTAAATTGGAAACAAATCGGACAATGCTATAATGATTAATTAATCATTATAGCATTGTCCGAGTTGTCAATTTACATTTACTATTTCGCATATACAAGATAGCCAAATCATGTTTTCTATGGTTTGAACACAACCAGAATTAAGAAAATATAATAAATAATAGCTTTAACGAATGTTCCGATTTAATTTTTAGATATAATTTGATTAACCCTAAATGATTTTTTAAAATATTTTGATGTATTGTGTTTTAAAAAAATAGTCATATCTCACTCAATTACGGTTATCTATTATTCAAATTTAATTTAAAATTAATATTTAGGTTATACAAGGTGACCCAAATGATTCTTTTTAAGTTTTGGACAAAACCAGGGTTAAGAAAATAGAACAATTAATCATTATAGCATTGTCCGATTTGATTCCAATTTAATCTTTGAAGTTCATTTGATGTACTGTAAATTATTTTAAACATTTTTCTTATGAATTGTTTTTTAAAAAAATAATTATATCTCACTTTATTACTGTTATCTATTATTCTAATAAAATTTAAATTTACTATTTCGCATATACAAAATAGCCAAATGATGTTTTTTACAGTTTGAACACAACCAGAATTAAGAAAATATAATAAATAATAGCTTTAACGAATGTTCCGATTTAATTTTTAGATATAATTTGATTAACCCTAAATGATTTTTTAAAATATTTTGATGTATTGTGTTAAAAAAAATAGTCATATCTCACTCAATTACGGTAATCTATTATTCAAATTTAATTTAAAATTAATATTTAGGTTATACAAGATGACCTAAATGATTTTATTTTAAAATTCATATTTAGGTTATACAAGATGACCCAAATGATCCTTTTTAAGTATTGGACATAATCAGGGTTAAGAAAATAGAACAATTAATCATTATTGCATTGTCCGGTTTGATTCCAATTTAATCTTTGAAGTTCATTTGATGTACTGTAAATTATTTTTAAAATTTTTCTTATGAATTGTTTTTTTAAAAATAATTATATCTCACTTTATTGCTGTTATCTATTATTCGAATATAATTTAAATTTACTATTTCGCATATACAAGATAGCCAAATGATGTTTTTTACGAATTGAACACAACCAGAATTAAGAAAATATAATAAATAATAGCGTTAACAATTGCTCCGATTTAATTTTTAGATATAATTTGATTAACCCTAAATGATTTTTAAAAATATTTTGATGTATTGTGTTTAAAAAAATAGTCATATCTCACTCAATTACGGTTATCTATTATTCAAATATATTTTAAAATTCATATTTAGGTTATACAAGATGACCCAAATGATCCTTTTTAAGTATTGGACATAATCAGGGTTAAGAAAATAGAACAATTAATCATTATTGCATTGTCCGGTTTGATTCCAATTTAATCTTTGAAGTTCATTTGATGTACTGTGAATTATTTTTAAAATTTTTCTTATGAATTGTTTTTTTAAAAATAATTATATCTCACTTTATTACTGTTATCTATTATTCGAATATAATTTAAATTTACTATTTCGCATATACAAGGTAGCCAAATGATGTTTTTTACGGTTTGAACACAACCAGAATTAAGAAAATATAATAACTAATAGCGTTAAAGATTGTTCCGATTTAATTTTAATTTAATTTCTAGATATAATTTGATTAACCCTAAATGATTTTTAAACATATTTTGATGTATTGTGTTTAAAAAAAATAGTCATATCTCACTCAATTACGGTTATCTATTATTCATATTTATTTTAAAATTAATATTTACGTTATACAAGATGACTCAAATGATCCTTTTTAAGATTTGGACATAACCAGGGTTAAGAAAATAGAACAATTGATCAGTATAGCATTGTCCGATTTGATTCCAATTTAATTTTTGAAGTTCATTTGATGTACTGTAAATTATTTTTAAAAGTTTTCTTATGAATTGTTTTTTAAAAAAATAATCATGTCTAATTCTATTACTGTTATCTATTATTCAAATATAATTTAAATTTACTATTTCGCATATACAAGATAGCCAAATGATGTTTTTTACGAATTGACCACAACCAGAATTAAGAAAATATAATAAATAATAGCGTTAACGATTGTTCCGATTTAATTTTTAGATATAATTTGATTAACCCTAAATGATTTTTAAAAATATTTTGATGTATTGTGTTTAAAGAAAATAGTCATATCTCACTCAATTACGGTTATGTATTAATCAAATTTATTCTAAAATTAATATTTACGTTATACAAGATGACTCAAATGATCCTTTTTAAGTTTTGGACATAACCAGGGTTAAGAAAATAGAACAATTAATCAGTATAGCATTGTGCGATTTGATTCCAATTTAATTTTTGAAGTTCATTTGATGTACTGTAAATTATTTTTAAAAGTTTTCTTATGAATTGTTTTTTAAAAAAAATATTATATCTCACTTTATTACTGTTATTTATTATTCGAATATAATTTACATTTACTATTTCGCATATACAAGATAGCCAAATGATGTTTTTTACGGTTTGAACACAACCAGAATTAAGAAAATATAATAACTAATAGCGTTAACGATTGTTCCGATTTAATTTTAATTTAATTTTTAGATATAAATTGATTAACCCTAAATGATTTTTAAAAATATTTTGATGTATTGTGTTTGAAGAAAAAAGTCATATCTCACTCAATTACGGTTATCTATTATTCAAATATATTTTAAAATTCATATTTAGATTATACAAGATGACCCAAATGATCCTTTTTAAGTTTTGGACATAACTAGGGTTAAGAAAATAGAACAATTGTTCTATATATATAAATATATATATATATTTTCTTAATTATATTCGAATAATAAATAACAGTAATAGAGTGAGATATAATATTTTTTTTTAAAATAATTCATAAGAAAAATTTTAAAAATAATTTACAGTACATCAAATGAACTTCAAAAATTAAATTGGAAACAAATCGGACAATGCTATAATGATTAATTAATCATTATAGCATTGTCCGAGTTGTCAATTTACATTTACTATTTCGCATATACAAGATAGCCAAATCATGTTTTCTATGGTTTGAACACAACCAGAATTAAGAAAATATAATAAATAATAGCTTTAACGAATGTTCCGATTTAATTTTTAGATATAATTTGATTAACCCTAAATGATTTTTTAAAATATTTTGATGTATTGTGTTTTAAAAAAATAGTCATATCTCACTCAATTACGGTTATCTATTATTCAAATTTAATTTAAAATTAATATTTAGGTTATACAAGGTGACCCAAATGATCCTTTTTAAGTTTTGGACAAAACCAGGGTTAAGAAAATAGAACAATTAATCATTATAGCATTGTCCGATTTGATTCCAATTTAATCTTTGAAGTTCATTTGATGTACTGTAAATTATTTTAAACATTTTTCTTATGAATTGTTTTTTAAAAAAATAATTATATCTCACTTTATTACTGTTATCTATTATTCGAATAAAATTTAAATTTACTATTTCGCATATACAAAATAGCCAAATGATGTTTTTTACGGTTTGAACACAACCAGAATTAAGAAAATATAATAAATAATAGCTTTAACGAATGTTCCGATTTAATTTTTAAATATAATTTGATTAACCCTAAATGACTTTTTAAAATATTTTGATGTATTGTGTTTAAAAAAAATAGTCATATCTCACTCAATTACGGTAATCTATTATTCAAATTTAATTTAAAATTAATATTTAGGTTATACAAGATGACCTAAATGATTTTATTTTAAAATTCATATTTAGGTTATACAAGATGACCCAAATGATCCTTTTTAAGTATTGGACATAATCAGGGTTAAGAAAATAGAACAATTAATCATAATTGCATTGTCCGGTTTGATTCCAATTTAATCTTTGAAGTTCATTTGATGTACTGTAAATTATTTTTAAAATTTTTCTTATGAATTGTTTTTTTAAAAATAATTATATCTCACTTTATTGCTGTTATCTATTATTCGAATACAATTTAAATTTACTATTTCGCATATACAAGATAGCCAAATGATGTTTTTTATCTATTATTCATATTTATTTTAAAATTAATATTTACGTTATACAAGATGACTCAAATGATCCTTTTTAAGATTTGGACATAACCAGGGTTAAGAAAATAGAACAATTGATCAGTATAGCATTGTCCGATTTGATTCCAATTTAATTTTTGAAGTTCATTTGATGTACTGTAAATTATTTTTAAAAGTTTTCTTATGAATTGTTTTTTAAAAAAATAATCATGTCTAATTCTATTACTGTTATCTATTATTCAAATATAATTTAAATTTACTATTTCGCATATACAAGATAGCCAAATGATGTTTTTTACGAATTGACCACAACCAGAATTAAGAAAATATAATAAATAATAGCGTTAACGATTGTTCCGATTTAATTTTTAGATATAATTTGATTAACCCTAAATGATTTTTAAAAATATTTTGATGTATTGTGTTTAAAGAAAATAGTCATATCTCACTCAATTACGGTTATGTATTAATCAAATTTATTCTAAAATTAATATTTACGTTATACAAGATGACTCAAATGATCCTTTTTAAGTTTTGGACATAACCAGGGTTAAGAAAATAGAACAATTAATCAGTATAGCATTGTGCGATTTGATTCCAATTTAATTTTTGAAGTTCATTTGATGTACTGTAAATTATTTTTAAAAGTTTTCTTATGAATTGTTTTTTAAAAAAAATATTATATCTCACTTTATTACTGTTATTTATTATTCGAATATAATTTACATTTACTATTTCGCATATACAAGATAGCCAAATGATGTTTTTTACGGTTTGAACACAACCAGAATTAAGAAAATATAATAACTAATAGCGTTAACGATTGTTCCGATTTAATTTTAATTTAATTTTTAGATATAAATTGATTAACCCTAAATGATTTTTAAAAATATTTTGATGTATTGTGTTTGAAGAAAAAAGTCATATCTCACTCAATTACGGTTATCTATTATTCAAATATATTTTAAAATTCATATTTAGATTATACAAGATGACCCAAATGATCCTTTTTAAGTTTTGGACATAACTAGGGTTAAGAAAATAGAACAATTGTTCTATATATATAAATATATATATATATTTTCTTAATTATATTCGAATAATAAATAACAGTAATAGAGTGAGATATAATATTTTTTTTTTAAATAATTCATAAGAAAAATTTTAAAAATAATTTACAGTACATCAAATGAACTTCAAAAATTAAATTGGAAACAAATCGGACAATGCTATAATGATTAATTAATCATTATAGCATTGTCCGAGTTGTCAATTTACATTTACTATTTCGCATATACAAGATAGCCAAATCATGTTTTCTATGGTTTGAACACAACCAGA
This sequence comes from Anthonomus grandis grandis, assembly GCF_022605725.1. Taxonomy (NCBI): domain Eukaryota; kingdom Metazoa; phylum Arthropoda; class Insecta; order Coleoptera; family Curculionidae; genus Anthonomus; species Anthonomus grandis. The sequence goes on from NC_065550.1 coordinate 11,419,460, forward strand.
ATTAAGAAAATATAATAAATAATAGCTTTAACGAATGTTCCGATTTAATTTTTAGATATAATTTGATTAACCCTAAATGATTTTTTAAAATATTTTGATGTATTGTGTTTTAAAAAAATAGTCATATCTCACTCAATTACGGTTATCTATTATTCAAATTTAATTTAAAATTAATATTTAGGTTATACAAGGTGACCCAAATGATCCTTTTTAAGTTTTGGACAAAACCAGGGTTAAGAAAATAGAACAATTAATCATTATAGCATTGTCCGATTTGATTCCAATTTAATCTTTGAAGTTCATTTGATGTACTGTAAATTATTTTAAACATTTTTCTTATGAATTGTTTTTTAAAAAAATAATTATATCTCACTTTATTACTGTTATCTATTATTCGAATAAAATTTAAATTTACTATTTCGCATATACAAAATAGCCAAATGATGTTTTTTACGGTTTGAACACAACCAGAATTAAGAAAATATAATAAATAATAGCTTTAACGAATGTTCCGATTTAATTTTTAAATATAATTTGATTAACCCTAAATGACTTTTTAAAATATTTTGATGTATTGTGTTTAAAAAAAATAGTCATATCTCACTCAATTACGGTAATCTATTATTCAAATTTAATTTAAAATTAATATTTAGGTTATACAAGATGACCTAAATGATTTTATTTTAAAATTCATATTTAGGTTATACAAGATGACCCAAATGATCCTTTTTAAGTATTGGACATAATCAGGGTTAAGAAAATAGAACAATTAATCATAATTGCATTGTCCGGTTTGATTCCAATTTAATCTTTGAAGTTCATTTGATGTACTGTAAATTATTTTTAAAATTTTTCTTATGAATTGTTTTTTTAAAAATAATTATATCTCACTTTATTGCTGTTATCTATTATTCGAATACAATTTAAATTTACTATTTCGCATATACAAGATAGCCAAATGATGTTTTTTACGAATTGAACACAACCAGAATTAAGAAAATATAATAAATAATAGCGTTAACAATTGCTCCGATTTAATTTTTAGATATAATTTGATTAACCCTAAATGATTTTTAAAAATATTTTGATGTATTGTGTTTAAAAAAATAGTCATATCTCACTCAATTACGGTTATCTATTATTCAAATATATTTTAAAATTCATATTTAGGTTATACAAGATGACCCAAATGATCCTTTTTAAGTATTGGACATAATCAGGGTTAAGAAAATAGAACAATCAATCATTATTGCATTGTCCGGTTTGATTCCAATTTAATCTTTGAAGTTCATTTGATGTACTGTAAATTATTTTTAAAATTTTTCTTATGAATTGTTTTTTTAAAAATAATTATATCTCACTTTATTACTGTTATCTATTATTCGAATATAATTTAAATTTACTATTTCGCATATACAAGATAGCCAAATGATGTTTTTTACGGTTTGAACACAACCAGAATTAAGAAAATATAATAACTAATAGCGTTAAAGATTGTTCCGATTTAATTTTAATTTAATTTCTAGATATAATTTAATTAACCCTAAATGATTTTTAAACATATTTTGATGTATTGTGTTTAAAAAAAATAGTCATATCTCACTTAATTACGGTTATCTATTATTCATATTTATTTTAAAATTAATATTTAGGTTATACAAGATGACTCAAATAATCCTTTTTATGTTTTGGACATAACCAGGGTTAAGAAAATAGAACAATTAATCATTATAGCATTGTCCGATTTGATTCCAATTTAATCTTTGAAGTTCATTTGATGTACAGTAAATTATTTTTAAAATTTTTCTTATGAATTGTTTTTTAAAAAAATAATTATATCTCACTTTATTACTGTTATCAATTATTCGAATATAATTTAAATTTACTACTTCGCATATACTAGATAGCCAAATGATGTTTTTTACGGTTTGAACACAACCAGAATTAAGAAAATATAATAACTAATAGCGTTAAAGATTGGTCCGATTTAATTTTAATTTAATTTCTAGATATAATTTGATTAACCCTAAATGATTTTTAAACATATTTTGATGTATTGTGTTTAAAAAAAATAGCCATATCTCACTCAATTACGGTTATCTATTATTCATATTTATTTTAAAATTAATATTTAGGTTATACAAGATGACTCAAATAATCCTTTTTATGTTTTGGACATAACCAGGGTTAAGAAAATAGAACAATTAATCATTATAGCATTGTCCGATTTGATTCCAATTTAATCTTTGAAGTTCATTTGATGTACTGTAAATTATTTTTAAAATTTTTCTTATGAATTGTTTTTAAAAAAAATTATTATATCTCACTCTATTACTGTTAGTTATTATTCGAATATAATTTACATTTACTATTTGGCATATACAAGATAGCGAAATGATGTTTTTTACGAATTGAACACAACCAGAATTAAGAAAATATAATAAATAAAAGCGTTAACAATTGCTCCGATTTAATTTTTAGATATAATTTGATTAACCCTAAATGATTTTTAAAAATATTTTGATGTATTGTGTTTAAAAAAATAGTCATATCTCACTCAATTATGGTTATCTATTATTCAAATTTATTTTAAAATTAATATTTAGGTTATACAAGATGACCCAAATGATCCTTTTTAAGTTCTGGACATAACCAGGGTTAAGAAAATAGAACAATTAATCATTATATATACATCATTGTCCGATTTGATTTCAATTTAATTTTTAAAGTTCATTTGATGTACTGTAAATTATTTTTCAAATTTTTCTTATGAATTGTTTTTTAAAAAAATAATCATATCTCACTCTATTACTGTTATCTATTATTCGAATATAATTTAAATTTACCATTTCCCATATACAAGATAGCCAAATAATGTTTTTTACGGTTTGAACACAACCAGAATTAAGAAAATATAATAAATAATAGCGTTAAGGATTGTTCCGATTTAATTTTAATTTAATTTTTAGATATAATTTGATTAACACTAAATGACTTTTAAAAATATGTTGATGTATTGTGTAAAAAAAAAATAGTCATATCTCACTCAATTACGGTTATCTATTATTCAAATTTACTTTAAAATTAATATTTACGTTATACAAGATGACTCAAATGATCCTTTTTATGTTTTGGACATAACCAGGATAAAGAAAATCGATTACTATTACCTATAGCTATTGTTCCGATATGATTTCAATTTAATTTTTAGATATAATTTGTTTAACCCTAAATAATTAATTTAAATTTTTTAATGTATTGTGTTTTAAAAAAATAGTCATATCTCACTCAATTGCGGTTATCTATTATTCAAATTTATTTTAAAATTAATATTTAGGTTATACAAGATGACCCAAATGATTTTTTTAAGTTTTGGACATAACCAGGGTTAAGAAAATAGCACAATTAATCATTATAGCATTGTCCGATTTGATTCCAATTTAATTTTTGAAGTTCATTTGATGTACTGTAAATTATTTTTAAAATTTCTCTTATGAATTGTTTTAAAAAAAAAATATTATATCTCACTCTATTACTGTTATTTATTATTCGAATATAATTTACATTTACTATTTCGCATACACAAGTTAGCCAAATGATGTTTTTTACGGTTTGAACAAAACCAGAATTAAGAAAATATAATAAATCCTCGCGTTAACGATTGTTCCGTTTTAATTTATGATTTCAATTTAATTTTAAGATATAATTTGTTTAACCCTAAGTAATTTTTTAAAATATTTTGATGTATTGTATTTAAAAAAAATAGTCATATCTCACTCAATTACGGTTATCTATTCAAATTTATTTTAAAATTAATATTTAGGTTATACAAGATGACCCAATTGATCCTTTTTAAGTTTTGGACATAACCAGGGTTAAGAAAATAGAACAATTAATGATTATAGCATTGTCCGATTTGATTCCAATTTAATTTTTAAAGTTCATTTAATGTACTACTGTAAATTATTTTTAAAATTTTTCTTATGAATTGTTTTAAAAAAAAATAATCATATCTCACTCTATTTCTGTTATCTATTATTCGAATATAATTTAAATTTACTATTTCGCATATACAAGATAGCCAAATGATGTTTTTTACGGTTTGAATACAACCAGAATTAAGAAAATATAATAAATAAAAGCGTTAACAATTGCTCCGATTTAATTTTTAGATATAATTTGATTAACCCTAAATGATTTTTAAAAATAGTTTTATGTACTATATTAAAAAAAAATAGTCATATCTCACTCAATTACGGTTATCTATAATTCAAATTTATTTTAAAATTATAATTTAGGTTATACAAGATGACCCAAATGATCCTTTTTAAGCTTTGGACATAACCAGGGTTAAGAAAGTAGAATAGTTAATTATTATACCATTGTCCGATTTGATTCCAATTTAATTTTTGAAGTTCATTTAATGTACTACTGTAAATTATTTTTAAAATTTTTCTTATGAATTGTTTTTTAAAAAAATAACTATATCAAACTCTATTACTGTTATCTATTATTCCAATATATTTTAAATTTACTATTTCGCATAGACGAGATAGCCAAATGATGTTTTTTACGGTTTGAACACAACCAGAGTTAAGAAAATATTATAACTAATAGCGCTTGCGATTCTTCCGATTTAATTTTAAATTAATTTTTAGATATAATTTGATTCACCATAAATGATTTTTAAAAATATTTTGATGTATTGTGCTTAAAATAAATAGTCATATCTCACTCAATTACGGTTATCTATTATTCAAATTTATCTTAAAATTAATATTTAGGTTATACAAGATGACCCAATTGATCCTTTTTTAGTTTTGGACATAACCAGGGTTAAGAAAATAGAATAATTATTCATTATAGCATTGTCCGATTTGATTCCAATTTAATTTTTGAGGTTCATTTGATGTACTGTAAATTATTTTTTAAATTTTTGTTATGAATTGTTTTTTAAAAAAATAATTATATCTCACTCTACTACTGTTATCTATTATTCGAATATAATTTAAATTTACTATTTTGCATATACAAGATAGCCAAATGATGTTCTTTACGGTTTGAACACAACCAGAATTAAAAAAATATAATAACTCTTAGTTTAAATTTACTATTTCGCATATTCAAGATAGCCATATGATGTTTTTTACGGTTTGAACACAACCAGAATTAAGAAAATAGAATAAATAATAGCGTTAACGATTGTTCCGATTTAATTTTTAGATATAATTTGATTAACCCTAAATGATTTTTAAAAATATTTTGATGTATTATGTTTAAAAAAATAGTCACATCTCACTCAATTACGGTTATCTATTATTCAAATTTACTTTAAAATTAATATTTAGATTATACAAGATGACCCAAATGATCCTTTTTAAGTTTTGGACATAACCAGGGTTAAAAAAGTAGAATAGTTAATTATTATAGCATTGTTCGATTTTATTTTAATTTAATTTTTGAAGTTCATTTAATGTACTGTAAATTATTTTTAAAATTTTTCTTATGAATTGTTTAAAAAAAAAATTATCATATCTCACTCTATTACTGTTATCTATTATTCGAATATAATTTAAATTTACTATTTCGCATAGACAAGATAGCCAAATGATGTTTTTTGCGGTTTGAACACAACCAGAGTGAAAAGAATGTAATAACTAATAGGGTTGGCAATTGTTCCGATTTAATTTTAATTTAATTTTTAGATATAATTTGATTAAACCTAAATGATTTTTAAAAATTGTTTTATGTGTTATGTTTTAAAAAAATAGTCATATCTCACTCAATTACGGTTATCTATTATTGAAATATAATTTAAAATTATTATTTAGATTATACAAGATGACCCAATTGATCCTTTTTAGGTTTTGGACATAACCAGCGTTAAGAAAATAGAAGAATTAATCATTATAGCATTATCCGATTTGATTCCAATTTAATTTTTGAAGTTCATTTAATGTACTGTAAATTATTTTTAAAATTTTTCTTATGAATTGTTTTAAAAAAAAATAATCATATCTCACTCTATTTCTGTTATCTATTATTCGAATATAATTTAAATTTACTATTTCGCATATACAAGATAGCCAAATGATGTTTTTTACGGTTTGAATACAACCAGAATTAAGAAAATATAATAAATAAAAGCGTTAACAATTGCTCCGATTTAATTTTTAGATATAATTTGATTAACCCTAAATGATTTTTAAAAATAGTTTTATGTATTATATTAAAAAAAAATAGTCATATCTCACTCAATTACGGTTATCTATAATTCAAATTGATTTTAAAATTAATATTTAGGTTACACAAGATGACCGCAATTGATCCTTTTTAAGTTTTGGACATAACCAGGGTTAAGAAAATAGAACAATTAATGATTATAGCATTGTCCGATTTGATTCCAATTGAATCTTTGAAGTTCATTTAATGTACTGTAAATTATTTTTAAAATTTTTCTTATGAATTGTTTAAAAAAAAAATAATCATATCTCACTCTATTACTGTTATCTATTATTCGAATATAATTTACATTTACTATTTCGCATATACAAGATAGCCAAATGATGTTTTTTGCGGTTTGAACACAACCAGAGTGAAGAAAATGTAATAACTAATAGGGTTGGCAATTGTTCCGATTTAATTTTAATTCAATTTTTAGATATAATTTGATTAAACCTAAATGATTTTTAAAAATTGTTTTATGTATTATGTTTTAAAAAAATAGTCATATCTCACTCAATTACGGTTATCTATTATTGAAATATAATTTAAAATTATTATTTAGATTATACAAGATGGCCCAATTGATCCTTTTTAAGTTTTGGACATAACCAGCGTTAAGAAAATAGAACAATTAATCATTATAGCATTATCCGATTTGATTCCGATTTAATTTTTGAAGTTCATTTAATGTACTGTAAATTATTTTTAAAATTTTTCTTATGAATTGTTTAAAAAAAAATAATCATATCTCACTCTATTACACTTATCTATTATTCGAATATAATTTAAATTTATTATTTCGCATAGACAAGATAGCCAAATGATGTTTTTTACAGTTTGAATACAACCAGAATTAAGAAAATATAACTAATAGCGTTAAAGATTGTTCCGATTTAATTTTAATTTAATTTTTAGATATAATTTGATTAACCCTAAATGATTTTTAAAAATATTTTGATGTATTGTGCTTAAAAAAAATAGTCATATCTCACTCAATTACGGTTATCTATAATTCAAATTTATTTTAAAATTAATATTTAGATTATACAAGATGACCCAATTGATCCTTTTTAAGTTTTGGACATAACCAGGGTTAAGAAAATAGAACAATTAATGATTATAGCATTGTTCGATTTGATTCCAATATAATTTTTGAAATTCATTTATTGTAGTACTGTAAATTATTTTTAAAATTTTTCTTATGAATTGTTTTAAAAAAAAATAATCATATCTCACTCTATTACTGTTATCTATTATTCGAATATAATTTAAATTTACTATTTCGCATATACAAGATAGCCAAATGATGTTTTTTACGGTTTGAACACAACCAGAATTAAGAAAATATAATAACTAATAGCGTTAAAGATTGTTCCGATTTAATTTAAATTTAATTTTTAGATATATTTGATTAATTCAATTTTTAGATATAATTTGATTAAACCTAAATGATTTTTAAAAATAGTTTTATGTATTATATTTAAAAAAAATAGTCATATCTCACTCAATTACGGTTATCTATAATTCAAATTTATTTTAAAATTAATATTTAGGTTATACAAGATGACCCAATTGATCCTTTTTAAGTTTTGGACATAACCAGGGTTAAGAAAATAGAACAATTAATGATTATAGCATTGTCCGATTTGATTCCAATTTAATTTTTGAAGTTCATTTGATGTACTGTAAATTATTTTTAAAATTTTTCTTATGAATTGTTTTTTAAAAAAATTATTATATCGCACTCTATTACTGTTATTTATTATTCGAATATAATTTACATTTACTATTTGGCATATACAAGATAGCCAAATGATGTTTTTTACGGTTTGAACACAACCAGAATTAAGAAAATATAATAATTAGTAGCGTTAAAATTTGTTCCGATTTAATTTTAATTTAATTTTTAGATATAATTTGATTAAAAATAAATGATTTTTAAAAATATTTTGATGTATTGTGCTTAAAAAAATAGTCATATCTCACTCAATTACGGTTATCTATTATTCAAATTTATTTTAAAATTAATATTTAGGTTAACAGGATGACCCAATTGATCCTTTTTAAGTTTTGGACATAACCGGGGTTAAGAAAATAGAACAATTAATCATTATAGCATTGTCCGATTTGATTCCAATTTAATCTTTGAAGTTCATTTGATGTACTGTAAATTATTTTTAAAATTTTTCTTATGAATTGTTTTTTAAAAAAATTATTATATCTCACTCTATTACTGTTATCTATTATTCGAATATAATTTAAATTTACTATTTCGCATATACAAGATAGCCAAATGATGTTTTTTGCGGTTTGAACACAACCAGAGTTAAGAAAATGTAACAACTAATAGGGTTGACTATTGTTCCGATTTAATTTTAATTCAATTTTTAGATATAATTTGATTAAACCTAAACGATTTTTAAAAATTGTTTTATGTATTATGTTTTAAAAAAATAGTCATATCTCACTCAATTACGGTTATCTATTATTCAAATTTATTTTAAAATTAATATTTAGGTTATACAAGATGACCCAAATGATCCTTTTTAAGTTTTGGACATAACCAGGGTTAAGAAAGTAGAATAGTTAATCATTATAGCATTGTCCGATTTGATTCCAATTTAATTTTTGAAGTTCATTTAATGTACTACTGTAAATTGTTTTTAAAATTTTTCTTATGAATTGTTTTAAAAAAAAATAATCATATCTCACTCTATTTCTGTTATCTTTTATTCGAATATAATTTAAATTTACTATTTCGCATATATAAGATAGCCAAATGATGTTTTTTACGGTTTGAACACAACCAGAATTAAGAAAATATAATAACTAATAGCGTTAAAGATTGTTCCGATTTAATTTAAATTTAATTTTCAGATATAATTTGATTAAACCTAAATGATTTTTAAAAATAGTTTTATGTATTATATTTTAAAAAAATAGTCATATCTCACTCAATTACGGTTATCTATAATTCAAATTTATTTTAAAATTAATATTTAGGTTATACAAGATGACCCAATTGATCCTTTTTAAGTTTTGGACATAACCAGGGTTAAGAAAATAGAACAATTAATAATTATAGCATTGTCCGATTTGATTCCAATATAATTTTTGAAGTTCATTTGATGTACTGTAAATTATTTTTAAAATTTTTCTTATGAATTGTTTTTTAAAAAAATTATTATATTGCACTCTATTACTGTTATTTATTATTCGAATATAATTTACATTTACTATTTGGCATATACAAGATAGCCAAATGATGTTTTTTACGGTTTGAACACAACCAGAATTAAGAAAATATAATAACTCTTCGCGTTAACGATTGTTCCGATTTAATTTTAATTTAATTTTTAGATATAATTTGATTAACCCTAAATGATTTTTAAAAATATTTTGATGTATTGTGTTTTAAAAAAATAGTCATATCTCACTCAATTACGGTTATCTATTCAAATTTATTTTAAAATTAATATTTAGGTTATACAAGATGACCCAATTGATCCTTTTTAAGTTTTGGACATAACCAGGGTTAAGAAAATAGAACAATTAATGATTATAGCATTGTCCGATTTGATTCCAATTTAATTTTTGAAGTTCATTTGATGTACTGTAAATTATTTTTAAAATTTTTCTTATGAATTGTTTTTTAAAAAAATTATTATATCCCACTCTATTACTGTTATTTATTATTCGAATATAATTTACATTTACTATTTGGCATATACAAGATAGCCAAATGATGTTTTTTACGGTTTGAACACAACCAGAATTAAGAAAATATAATAATTAGTAGCGTTAAAATTTGTTCCGATTTAATTTTAATTTAATTTTTAGATATAATTTGATTAACAATAAATGATTTTTAAAAATATTTTGATGTATTGTGCTTAAAAAAAATAGTCATATCTCACTCAATTACGGTGATCTATTATTCAAATTTATTTTAAAATTAATATTTAGGTTAACAGGATGACCCAATTGCCCTTTTTAAGTTTTGGACATAACCAGGGTTAAGAAAATAGAACAATTAATCATTATAGCATTGTCCGATTTGATTCCAATTTAATCTTTGAAGTTCATTTGATGTACTGTAAATTATTTTTAAAATATTTCTTATGAATTGTTTTTTAAAAAAATAATTATATCTCACTATAGAGTGAGTAATAGTACTGTTATCTATTATTTGAATATAATTTAAATTTACTATTTCGCATATACAAGATAGCCGAATGATGTTTTTTGGGGTTTGAACACAACCAGAGTTAAGAAAATGTAATAACTAATAGGGTTGACTATTGTTCCGATTTAATTTTAATTCAATTTTTAGATATAATTTGATTAAACCTAAACGATTTTTAAAAATTGTTTTTTGTATTATGTTTTAGAAAAATAGTCATATTTCACTCAATTACGGTTATCTATTATTCAAATTTATTTTAAAATTAATATTTAGGTTATACAAGATGACCCAAATGATCCTTTTTAAGCTTTGGACATAACCAGGGTTAAGAAAGTAGATTAGTTAATCATTATAGCATTGTCCGATTTGATTCCAATTTAATTTTTGAAGTTCATTTAATGTACTACTGTAAATTATTTTTAAAATTTTTCTTATGAAAAAATAATTATATCTCACTCTATTACTGTTATCTATTATTCCAATATATTTTAAATTTACTATTTCGCATAGACGAGATAGCCAAATGATGTTTTTTACGGTTTGAACACAACCAGAGTTAAGAAAATATTATAACTAATAGCGCTTGCGATTCTTCCGATTCAATTTTAAATTAATTTTTAGATATAATTTGATTAACCATAAATGATTTTTAAAAATATTTTGATGTATTGTGCTTAAAATAAATAGTCATATCTCACTCAATTACGGTTATCTATAATTCAAATTGATTTTAAAATTAATATTTAGGTTATATAAGATGACCCCAATTGATCCTTTTTAAGTTTTGGACATAACCAGCGTTAAGAAAATAGAACAATTAATCATTATAGCATTATCCGATTTGATTCCAATTTAGTTTTTGGAGTTCATTTAATGAACTGTAATTTATTTTTAAAATTTTTCTTAAGAATTGTTTAAAAAAAATAATCATATCTCACTGTATTACACCCTTCTATTATTCGAATATAATTTAAATTTATTATTTCGCATAGACAAGATAGCCAAATGATGTTTTTTACGGTTTGAATACAACCAGAATTAAGAAAATATAATAACTAATAGCGTTAAAGATTGTTCCGATTTAATTTTAATTTAATTTTTAGATATAATTTGATAAAAATGATTTTTGAACTAAATGATTTTTAAAAATATTTTGATGTATTGTGCTTAAAATAAATAGTCATATCTCACTCAATTACGGTTATCTATAATTCAAATTGATTTTAAAATTAATATTTAGGTTATACAAGATGACCCCAATTGATCTTTTTTAAGCTTTGGACATAACCAGGGTTAGGAAAATAGAACAATTAATGATTATAGCATTGTCCGATTTGATTCCAGTTTAATTTTTGAAATTCATTTATTGTACTACTGTAAATTAATTTTAAAATTTTTCTTATAAATTGTTTTAAAAAAAAATAATCATATCTCACTCTATTACTGTTATCTATTATTCGAATATAATTTAAATTTACTATTTCGCATAGACAAGATAGCCAAATGATGTTTTTTACGGATTGTACACAACCAGAATTAAGAAAATATAATAACTAATAGCGTTAAAGACTGTTCCGATTTAATTTTAATTTAATTTTTAGATATAATTTGATTAACCCTAAATGATTTTTAAAAATATTTTGATGTATTGTGCTTAAAATAAATAGTCATATCTCACTCAATTACGGTTATCTATTATTCAAATTTATTTTAAAATTAATATTTAGGTTAACAGGATGACCCAATTGATCCTTTTTATGTTTTGGACATAACCAGGGTTAAGAAAATAGAACAATTAATGATTATAGGATTGTCCGATTTGATTCTAATTTAATCTTTGAAGTTCATTTAATGTACTGTAAATTATTTTTAAAATTTTTCTTATGAATTGTTTAAAAAAAAAATAATCATATCTCACTCTATTACTGTTATCTATTATTCAAATATAATTTAAATTTACTATTTCGCATAGACAAGATAGCCAAATGATGTTTTTTGCGGTTTGAACACAACCAGAGTGAAGAAAATGTAATAACTAATAGGGTTGGCAATTGTTCCGATTTAATTTTAATTCAATTTTTAGATATAATTTGATTAAACCTAAATGATTTTTAAAAATTGTTTTATGTATTATGTTTTAAAAAAATAGTCATATCTCACTCAATTACGGTTATCTATTATTGAAATATAATTTAAAATTATTATTTAGATTATACAAGATGGCCCAATTGATCCTTTTTAAGTTCTGGACATAACCAGCGTTAAGAAAATAGAACAATTAATCATTATAGCATTATCCGATTTGATTCCAATTTAATTTTTGAAGTTCATTTAATGTACTGTAAATTATTTTTAAAATTTTTCTTATGAATTGTTTAAAAAAAAATAATCATATCTCACTCTATTACACTTATCTATTATTCGAATATAATTTAAATTTATTATTTCGCATAGACAAGATAGCCAAATGATGTTTTTTACAGTTTGAATACAACCAGAATTAAGAAAATATAACTAATAGCGTTAAAGATTGTTCCGATTTAATTTTAATTTAATTTTTAGATATAATTTGATTAACCCTAAATGATTTTTAAAAATATTTTGATGTATTGTGCTTAAAAAAATAGTCATATCTCACTCAATTACGGTTATCTATAATTCAAATTTATTTTAAAATTAATATTTAGATTATACAAGATGACCCAATTGATCCTTTTTAAGTTTTGGACATAACCAGGGTTAAGAAAATAGAACAATTAATGATTATAGCATTGTTCGATTTGATTCCAATTTAATTTTTGAAATTCATTTATTGTACTACTGTAAATTGTTTTTAAAATTTTTCTTATGAATTGTTTTAAAAAAAAATAATCATATCTCACTCTATTTCTGTTATCTTTTATTCGAATATAATTTAAATTTACTATTTCGCATATATAAGATAGCCAAATGATGTTTTTTACGGTTTGAACACAACCAGAATTAAGAAAATATAATAACTAATAGCGTTAAAGATTGTTCCGATTTAATTTAAATTTAATTTTCAGATATAATTTGATTAAACCTAAATGATTTTTAAAAATTGTTTTATGTATTATGTTTTAAAAAAATAGTCATATCTCACTCAATTACGGTTATCTATTATTCAAATTTATTTTAAAATTAATATTTAGGTTAACAGGATGACCCAATTGATCCTTTTTAAGTTTTGGACATAACCGGGGTTAAGAAAATAGAACAATTAATCATTATAGCATTGTCCGATTTGATTCCAATTTAATCTTTGAAGTTCATTTGATGTACTGTAAATTATTTTTAAAATTTTTCTTATGAATTGTTTTTTAAAAAAATTATTATATCTCACTCTATTACTGTTATCTATTATTCGAATATAATTTAAATTTACTATTTCGCATATACAAGATAGCCAAATGATGTTTTTTGCGGTTTGAACACAACCAGAGTTAAGAAAATGTAACAACTAATAGGGTTGACTATTGTTCCGATTTAATTTTAATTCAATTTTTAGATATAATTTGATTAAACCTAAACGATTTTTAAAAATTGTTTTATGTATTATGTTTTAAAAAAATAGTCATATCTCACTCAATTACGGTTATCTATTATTCAAATTTATTTTAAAATTAATATTTAGGTTATACAAGATGACCCAAATGATCCTTTTTAAGTTTTGGACATAACCAGGGTTAAGAAAGTAGAATAGTTAATCATTATAGCATTGTCCGATTTGATTCCAATTTAATTTTTGAAGTTCATTTAATGTACTACTGTAAATTGTTTTTAAAATTTTTCTTATGAATTGTTTTAAAAAAAAATAATCATATCTCACTCTATTTCTGTTATCTTTTATTCGAATATAATTTAAATTTACTATTTCGCATATACAAGATAGCCAAATGATGTTTTTTACGGTTTGAACACAACCAGAATTAAGAAAATATAATAACTAATAGCGTTAAAGATTGTTCCGATTTAATTTAAATTTAATTTTCAGATATAATTTGATTAAACCTAAATGATTTTTAAAAATAGTTTTATGTATTATATTTTAAAAAAATAGTCATATCTCACTCAATTACGGTTATCTATAATTCAAATTTATTTTAAAATTAATATTTAGGTTATACAAGATGACCCAATTGATCCTTTTTAAGTTTTGGACATAACCAGGGTTAAGAAAATAGAACAATTAATAATTATAGCATTGTCCGATTTGATTCCAATATAATTTTTGAAGTTCATTTGATGTACTGTAAATTATTTTTAAAATTTTTCTTATGAATTGTTTTTTAAAAAAATTATTATATTGCACTCTATTACTGTTATTTATTATTCGAATATAATTTACATTTACTATTTGGCATATACAAGATAGCCAAATGATGTTTTTTACGGTTTGAACACAACCAGAATTAAGAAAATATAATAACTCTTCGCGTTAACGATTGTTCCGATTTAATTTTAATTTAATTTTTAGATATAATTTGATTAACCCTAAATGATTTTTAAAAATATTTTGATGTATTGTGTTTTAAAAAAATAGTCATATCTCACTCAATTACGGTTATCTATTCAAATTTATTTTAAAATTAATATTTAGGTTATACAAGATGACCCAATTGATCCTTTTTAAGTTTTGGACATAACCAGGGTTAAGAAAATAGAACAATTAATGATTATAGCATTGTCCGATTTGATTCCAATTTAATTTTTGAAGTTCATTTGATGTACTGTAAATTATTTTTAAAATTTTTCTTATGAACTGTTTTTAAAAAAATTATTATATCGCACTCTATTACTGTTATTTATTATTCGAATATAATTTACATTTACTATTTGGCATATACAAGATAGCCAAATGATGTTTTTTACGGTTTGAACACAACCAGAATTAAGAAAATATAATAATTAGTAGCGTTAAAATTTGTTCCGATTTAATTTTAATTTAATTTTTAGATATAATTTGATTAACAATAAATGATTTTTAAAAATATTTTGATGTATTGTGCTTAAAAAAAATAGTCATATCTCACTCAATTACGGTGATCTATTATTCAAATTTATTTTAAAATTAATATTTAGGTTAACAGGATGACCCAATTGCCCTTTTTAAGTTTTGGACATAACCAGGGTTAAGAAAATAGAACAATTAATCATTATAGCATTGTCCGATTTGATTCCAATTTAATCTTTGAAGTTCATTTGATGTACTGTAAATTATTTTTAAAATATTTCTTATGAATTGTTTTTTAAAAAAATAATTATATCTCACTATAGAGTGAGTAATAGTACTGTTATCTATTATTTGAATATAATTTAAATTTACTATTTCGCATATACAAGATAGCCGAATGATGTTTTTTGGGGTTTGAACACAACCAGAGTTAAGAAAATGTAATAACTAATAGGGTTGACTATTGTTCCGATTTAATTTTAATTCAATTTTTAGATATAATTTGATTAAACCTAAACGATTTTTAAAAATTGTTTTTTGTATTATGTTTTAGAAAAATAGTCATATTTCACTCAATTACGGTTATCTATTATTCAAATTTATTTTAAAATTAATATTTAGGTTATACAAGATGACCCAAATGATCCTTTTTAAGCTTTGGACATAACCAGGGTTAAGAAAGTAGATTAGTTAATCATTATAGCATTGTCCGATTTGATTCCAATTTAATTTTTGAAGTTCATTTAATGTACTACTGTAAATTATTTTTAAAATTTTTCTTATGAAAAAATAATTATATCTCACTCTATTACTGTTATCTATTATTCCAATATATTTTAAATTTACTATTTCGCATAGACGAGATAGCCAAATGATGTTTTTTACGGTTTGAACACAACCAGAGTTAAGAAAATATTATAACTAATAGCGCTTGCGATTCTTCCGATTCAATTTTAAATTAATTTTTAGATATAATTTGATTAACCATAAATGATTTTTAAAAATATTTTGATGTATTGTGCTTAAAATAAATAGTCATATCTCACTCAATTACGGTTATCTATAATTCAAATTGATTTTAAAATTAATATTTAGGTTATATAAGATGACCCCAATTGATCCTTTTTAAGTTTTGGACATAACCAGCGTTAAGAAAATAGAACAATTAATCATTATAGCATTATCCGATTTGATTCCAATTTAATTTTTGGAGTTCATTTAATGAACTGTAATTTATTTTTAAAATTTTTCTTATGAATTGTTTAAAAAAAATAATCATATCTCACTGTATTACACCCTTCTATTATTCGAATATAATTTAAATTTATTATTTCGCATAGACAAGATAGCCAAATGATGTTTTTTACGGTTTGAATACAACCAGAATTAAGAAAATATAATAACTAATAGCGTTAAAGATTGTTCCGATTTAATTTTAATTTAATTTTTAGATATAATTTGATAAAAATGATTTTTGAACTAAATGATTTTTAAAAATATTTTGATGTATTGTGCTTAAAATAAATAGTCATATCTCACTCAATTACGGTTATCTATAATTCAAATTGATTTTAAAATTAATATTTAGGTTATACAAGATGACCCCAATTGATCTTTTTTAAGCTTTGGACATAACCAGGGTTAGGAAAATAGAACAATTAATGATTATAGCATTGTCCGATTTGATTCCAGTTTAATTTTTGAAATTCATTTATTGTACTACTGTAAATTAATTTTAAATTTTTTCTTATAAATTGTTTTAAAAAAAAATAATCATATCTCACTCTATTACTGTTATCTATTATTCGAATATAATTTAAATTTACTATTTCGCATAGACAAGATAGCCAAATGATGTTTTTTACGGATTGTACACAACCAGAATTAAGAAAATATAATAACTAATAGCGTTAAAGACTGTTCCGATTTAATTTTAATTTAATTTTTAGATATAATTTGATTAACCCTAAATGATTTTTAAAAATATTTTGATGTATTGTGCTTAAAATAAATAGTCATATCTCACTCAATTACGGTTATCTATTATTCAAATTTATTTTAAAATTAATATTTAGGTTAACAGGATGACCCAATTGATCCTTTTTATGTTTTGGACATAACCAGGGTTAAGAAAATAGAACAATTAATGATTATAGGATTGTCCGATTTGATTCTAATTTAATCTTTGAAGTTCATTTAATGTACTGTAAATTATTTTTAAAATTTTTCTTATGAATTGTTTAAAAAAAAAATAATCATATCTCACTCTATTACTGTTATCTATTATTCAAATATAATTTAAATTTACTATTTCGCATAGACAAGATAGCCAAATGATGTTTTTTGCGGTTTGAACACAACCAGAGTGAAGAAAATGTAATAACTAATAGGGTTGGCAATTGTTCCGATTTAATTTTAATTCAATTTTTAGATATAATTTGATTAAACCTAAATGATTTTTAAAAATTGTTTTATGTATTATGTTTTAAAAAAATAGTCATATCTCACTCAATTACGGTTATCTATTATTGAAATATAATTTAAAATTATTATTTAGATTATACAAGATGGCCCAATTGATCCTTTTTAAGTTCTGGACATAACCAGCGTTAAGAAAATAGAACAATTAATCATTATAGCATTATCCGATTTGATTCCAATTTAATTTTTGAAGTTCATTTAATGTACTGTAAATTATTTTTAAAATTTTTCTTATGAATTGTTTAAAAAAAAATAATCATATCTCACTCTATTACACTTATCTATTATTCGAATATAATTTAAATTTATTATTTCGCATAGACAAGATAGCCAAATGATGTTTTTTACAGTTTGAATACAACCAGAATTAAGAAAATATAACTAATAGCGTTAAAGATTGTTCCGATTTAATTTTAATTTAATTTTTAGATATAATTTGATTAACCCTAAATGATTTTTAAAAATATTTTGATGTATTGTGCTTAAAAAAATAGTCATATCTCACTCAATTACGGTTATCTATAATTCAAATTTATTTTAAAATTAATATTTAGATTATACAAGATGACCCAATTGATCCTTTTTAAGTTTTGGACATAACCAGGGTTAAGAAAATAGAACAATTAATGATTATAGCATTGTTCGATTTGATTCCAATTTAATTTTTGAAATTCATTTATTGTACTACTGTAAATTATTTTTAAAATTTTTCTTATGAATTGTTTTAAAAAAAAATAATCATATCTCACTCTATTACTGTTATCTATTATTCGAATATAATTTAAATTTACTATTTCGCATATACAAGATAGCCAAATGATGTTTTTTACGGTTTGAACACAACCAGAATTAAGAAAATATAATAACTAATAGCGTTAAAGATTGTTCCGATTTAATTTAAATTTAATTTTTAGATATATTTGATTAATTCAATTTTTAGATATAATTTGATTAAACCTAAATGATTTTTAAAAATAGTTTTATGTATTATATTTAAAAAAAATAGTCATATCTCACTCAATTACGGTTATCTATAATTCAAATTTATTTTAAAATTAATATTTAGGTTATACAAGATGACCCAATTG
This sequence comes from Anthonomus grandis grandis, assembly GCF_022605725.1. Taxonomy (NCBI): domain Eukaryota; kingdom Metazoa; phylum Arthropoda; class Insecta; order Coleoptera; family Curculionidae; genus Anthonomus; species Anthonomus grandis. Next base: position 11,438,415 of record NC_065550.1, read on the forward strand.
ATCCTTTTTAAGTTTTGGACATAACCAGGGTTAAGAAAATAGAACAATTAATGATTATAGCATTGTCCGATTTGATTCCAATTTAATTTTTGAAGTTCATTTGATGTACTGTAAATTATTTTTAAAATTTTTCTTATGAATTGTTTTTTAAAAAAATTATTATATCGCACTCTATTACTGTTATTTATTATTCGAATATAATTTACATTTACTATTTGGCATATACAAGAAAGCCAAATGATGTTTTTTACGGTTTGAACACAACCAGAATTAAGAAAATATAATAATTAGTAGCGTTAAAATTTGTTCCGATTTAATTTTAATTTAATTTTTAGATATAATTTGATTAAAAATAAATGATATTTAAAAATATTTTGATGTATTGTGCTTAAAAAAATAGTCATATCTCACTCAATTACGGTTATCTATTATTCAAATTTATTTTAAAATTAATATTTAGGTTAACAGGATGACCCAATTGATCCTTTTTAAGTTTTGGACATAACCGGGGTTAAGAAAATAGAACAATTAATCATTATAGCATTGTCCGATTTGATTCCAATTTAATCTTTGAAGTTCATTTGATGTACTGTAAATTATTTTTAAAATTTTTCTTATGAATTGTTTTTTAAAAAAATTATTATATCTCACTCTATTACTGTTATCTATTATTCGAATATAATTTAAATTTACTATTTCGCATATACAAGATAGCCAAATGATGTTTTTTGCGGTTTGAACACAACCAGAGTTAAGAAAATGTAACAACTAATAGGGTTGACTATTGTTCCGATTTAATTTTAATTCAATTTTTAGATATAATTTGATTAAACCTAAACGATTTTTAAAAATTGTTTTATGTATTATGTTTTAAAAAAATAGTCATATCTCACTCAATTACGGTTATCTATTATTCAAATTTATTTTAAAATTAATATTTAGGTTATACAAGATGACCCAAATGATCCTTTTTAAGTTTTGGACATAACCAGGGTTAAGAAAGTAGAATAGTTAATCATTATAGCATTGTCCGATTTGATTCCAATTTAATTTTTGAAGTTCATTTAATGTACTGTAAATTATTTTTAAAATTTTTCTTATGAATTGTATAAAAAAAAAATAATCATATCTCACTCTATTACTGTTATCTATTATTCGAATATAATTTAAATTTACTATTTCGCATAGACAAGATAGCCAAATGATGTTTTTTACGGATTGTACACAACCAGAATTAAGAAAATATAATAACTAATAGCGTTAAAGATTGTTCCGATTTAATTTTAATTTAATTTTTAGATATAATTTGATTAAAAATAAATGATTTTTAAAAATATTTTGATGTATTGTGCTTAAAAAAATAGTCATATCTCACTCAATTACGGTTATCTATTATTCAAATTTATTTTAAAATTAATATTTAGGTTAACAGGATGACCCAATTGATCCTTTTTAAGTTTTGGACATAACCGGGGTTAAGAAAATAGAACAATTAATGATTATAGCATTGTCCGATTTGATTCCAATTTAATTTTTGAAGTTCATTTGATGTACTGTAAATTATTTTTAAAATTTTTCTTATGAATTGTTTTTTAAAAAAATAATTATATCTCACTCTATTACTGTTATCTATTATTCGAATATAATTTAAATTTACTATTTCGCATATACAAGATAGCGAAATGATGTTTTTTGCGGTTTGAACACAACCAGAGTTAAGAAAATATAATAACTAATAGGGTTGACTATTGTTCCGATTTAATTTTAATTCAATTTTTAGATATAATTTGATTAAACCTAAACGATTTTTAAAAATTGTTTTATGTATTATGTTTTAAAAAAATAGTCATATCTCACTCAATTACGGTTATCTATTATTCAAATTTATTTTAAAATTAATATTTAGGTTATACAAGATGACCCAAATGATCCTTTTTAAGTTTTGGACATAACCAGGGTTAAGAAAGTAGAATAGTTAATCATTATAGCATTGTCCGATTTGATTCCAATTTAATTTTTGAAGTTCATTTAATGTACTGTAAATTATTTTTAAAATTTTTCTTATGAATTGTATAAAAAAAAAATAATCATATCTCACTCTATTACTGTTATCTATTATTCGAATATAATTTAAATTTACTATTTCGCATAGACAAGATAGCCAAATGATGTTTTTTACGGATTGTACACAACCAGAATTAAGAAAATATAATAACTAATAGCGTTAAAGATTGTTCCGATTTAATTTTAATTTAATTTTTAGATATATTTGATTAATTCAATTTTTAGATATAATTTGATTAAACCTAAATGATTTTTAAAAATAGTTTTATGTATTATATTTAAAAAAAATAGTCATATCTCACTCAATTACGGTTATCTATAATTCAAATTTATTTTAAAATTAATATTTAGGTTATACAAGATGACCCAATTGATCCTTTTTAAGTTTTGGACATAACCAGGGTTAAGAAAATAGAACAATTAATGATTATAGCATTGTCCGATTTGATTCCAATTTAATTTTTGAAGTTCATTTGATGTACTGTAAATTATTTTTAAAATTTTTCTTATGAATTGTTTTTTAAAAAAATTATTATATCGCACTCTATTACTGTTATTTATTATTCGAATATAATTTACATTTACTATTTGGCATATACAAGAAAGCCAAATGATGTTTTTTACGGTTTGAACACAACCAGAATTAAGAAAATATAATAATTAGTAGCGTTAAAATTTGTTCCGATTTAATTTTAATTTAATTTTTAGATATAATTTGATTAAAAATAAATGATATTTAAAAATATTTTGATGTATTGTGCTTAAAAAAATAGTCATATCTCACTCAATTACGGTTATCTATTATTCAAATTTATTTTAAAATTAATATTTAGGTTAACAGGATGACCCAATTGATCCTTTTTAAGTTTTGGACATAACCGGGGTTAAGAAAATAGAACAATTAATCATTATAGCATTGTCCGATTTGATTCCAATTTAATCTTTGAAGTTCATTTGATGTACTGTAAATTATTTTTAAAATTTTTCTTATGAATTGTTTTTTAAAAAAATTATTATATCTCACTCTATTACTGTTATCTATTATTCGAATATAATTTAAATTTACTATTTCGCATATACAAGATAGCCAAATGATGTTTTTTGCGGTTTGAACACAACCAGAGTTAAGAAAATGTAACAACTAATAGGGTTGACTATTGTTCCGATTTAATTTTAATTCAATTTTTAGATATAATTTGATTAAACCTAAACGATTTTTAAAAATTGTTTTATGTATTATGTTTTAAAAAAATAGTCATATCTCACTCAATTACGGTTATCTATTATTCAAATTTATTTTAAAATTAATATTTAGGTTATACAAGATGACCCAAATGATCCTTTTTAAGTTTTGGACATAACCAGGGTTAAGAAAGTAGAATAGTTAATCATTATAGCATTGTCCGATTTGATTCCAATTTAATTTTTGAAGTTCATTTAATGTACTGTAAATTATTTTTAAAATTTTTCTTATGAATTGTATAAAAAAAAAATAATCATATCTCACTCTATTACTGTTATCTATTATTCGAATATAATTTAAATTTACTATTTCGCATAGACAAGATAGCCAAATGATGTTTTTTACGGATTGTACACAACCAGAATTAAGAAAATATAATAACTAATAGCGTTAAAGATTGTTCCGATTTAATTTTAATTTAATTTTTAGATATAATTTGATTAAAAATAAATGATTTTTAAAAATATTTTGATGTATTGTGCTTAAAAAAATAGTCATATCTCACTCAATTACGGTTATCTATTATTCAAATTTATTTTAAAATTAATATTTAGGTTAACAGGATGACCCAATTGATCCTTTTTAAGTTTTGGACATAACCGGGGTTAAGAAAATAGAACAATTAATGATTATAGCATTGTCCGATTTGATTCCAATTTAATTTTTGAAGTTCATTTGATGTACTGTAAATTATTTTTAAAATTTTTCTTATGAATTGTTTTTTAAAAAAATAATTATATCTCACTCTATTACTGTTATCTATTATTCGAATATAATTTAAATTTACTATTTCGCATATACAAGATAGCGAAATGATGTTTTTTGCGGTTTGAACACAACCAGAGTTAAGAAAATATAATAACTAATAGGGTTGACTATTGTTCCGATTTAATTTTAATTCAATTTTTAGATATAATTTGATTAAACCTAAACGATTTTTAAAAATTGTTTTATGTATTATGTTTTAAAAAAATAGTCATATCTCACTCAATTACGGTTATCTATTATTCAAATTTATTTTAAAATTAATATTTAGGTTATACAAGATGACCCAAATGATCCTTTTTAAGTTTTGGACATAACCAGGGTTAAGAAAGTAGAATAGTTAATCATTATAGCATTGTCCGATTTGATTCCAATTTAATTTTTGAAGTTCATTTAATGTACTGTAAATTATTTTTAAAATTTTTCTTATGAATTGTATAAAAAAAAAATAATCATATCTCACTCTATTACTGTTATCTATTATTCGAATATAATTTAAATTTACTATTTCGCATAGACAAGATAGCCAAATGATGTTTTTTACGGATTGTACACAACCAGAATTAAGAAAATATAATAACTAATAGCGTTAAAGATTGTTCCGATTTAATTTTAATTTAATTTTTAGATATAATTTGATTAAAAATAAATGATTTTTAAAAATATTTTGATGTATTGTGCTTAAAAAAATAGTCATATCTCACTCAATTACGGTTATCTATTATTCAAATTTATTTTAAAATTAATATTTAGGTTAACAGGATGACCCAATTGATCCTTTTTAAGTTTTGGACATAACCGGGGTTAAGAAAATAGAACAATTAATGATTATAGCATTGTCCGATTTGATTCCAATTTAATTTTTGAAGTTCATTTGATGTACTGTAAATTATTTTTAAAATTTTTCTTATGAATTGTTTTTTAAAAAAATAATTATATCTCACTCTATTACTGTTATCTATTATTCGAATATAATTTAAATTTACTATTTCGCATATACAAGATAGCGAAATGATGTTTTTTGCGGTTTGAACACAACCAGAGTTAAGAAAATATAATAACTAATAGCGTTAAAGATTATTCCGATTTAATTTTAATTTAATTTTTAGATATAATTTGATTAACCCTAAATGATTTTTAAAAATATTTTGATGTATATTTTTAAAAATCCTTCCTTTCTTACCTTCCAAGCACTTAATAGAATTAAGTGCTTGGAAGGTACGATTTCTAATAAATCTAAGCCTAGGAGAATTATTTCGGACGATTCAAGTTCCTGTTCAGATTCGGATGGAAAGAGTTATTCCAGTCATTCGAATGGCGACAAAAGTGAAAAATTAATTATTATTTTTTTAAAAAACAATTCATAAGAAAAATTTTAAAAATAATTTACAGTACATCAAATGAACTTCAAAAATTAAATTCAAATCAAATCGGACAATGCTATAATGATTAATTGTTCTATTTTCTTAACATTGGTTATGTCCAAAACTTAAAAAGGACCATTTGGGTCATCTTCATCATCAAAGATTGTTCCGATTTAATTTTAATTTAATTTTTGGATATAATTTGATTAACAATAAATGATTTTTAAAAATATTTTGATGTATTGTGCTTAAAAAAAATAGTCATATCTCACTCAATTACGGTTATCTTTTATTGAAATATCATTTAAAATTATTCTTTAGGTTATACAACATGACCCAATTGATCCTTTTTAAGTTTTGGACATAACCAGCGTTAAGAAAATAGAACAATTAATCATTATAGCATTATCCGATTTGATTCTAATTTAATTTTTGAAGTTCATTTAATGTACTGTAAATTATTTTTAAAATTTTTCTTATGAATTGTTAAAAAAAAAAATCATATCTCACTCTATTACTGTTATCTATTATTCGAATATAATTTAAATTTACTATTTCGCATATACAAGATAGCCAAATGATGTTTTTTGCGGGTTTGAACACAACCAGAGTGAAGAAAATGTAATGACTAATAGGGTTGGCAATTGTTCCGATTTAACTTTAATTCAATTTTTAGATATAATTTGATTAAACCTAAATGATTTTTAAAAATTGTTTTATGTATTATGTTTTAAAAAAATAGATATATCTCACTCAATTACGGTTATCTATTATTGAAATATAATTTAAAATTATTATTTAGATTATACAAGATGACCCAATTGATCCTTTTTAAGTTTTGGACATAACCAGCGTTAAGAAAATAGAACAAATAATCATTATAGCATTATCCGATTTGATTCCAATTTAATTTTTGAAGTTCATTTAATGTAGTACATTAAGTATTACTGTAAATTATTTTTAAAATTTTTCTTATGAATTGTTTAAAAAAAAAATAATAATATCTCACTCTATTACTGTTATCTATTATTCGAATATAATTTAAGTTTACTATTTCGCATATACAAGATAGCCAAATGATGTTTTTTACGGTTTGAACACAACCAGAATTAAGAAAATATAATAACTAATAGCGTTAAAGATTGTTCCGATTTAATTTAAATTTAATTCTTAGATATAATTTGATTAATTCAATTTTTAGATATAATTTGATTAAACCTAAATGATTTTTAAAAATAGTTTTATGTATTATATTTAAAAAAAATAGTCATATCTCACTCAATTACGGTTATCTATAATTCAAATTTATTTTAAAATTAATATTTAGGTTATACAAGATGACCCAATTGATCCTTTTTAAGTTTTGGACATAACCAGGGTTAAGAAAATAGAACAATTAATGATTATAGCATTGTCCGATTTGATTCCAATTTAATTTTTGAAGTTCATTTGATGTACTGTAAATTATTTTTAAAATTTTTCTTATGAATTGTTTTTTAAAAAAATTATTATATCGCACTCTATTACTGTTATTTATTATTCGAATATAATTTACATTTACTATTTGGCATATACAAGATAGCCAAATGATGTTTTTGACCGTTTGAACAAAACCAGAATTAAGAAAATATAATAACTCTTCGCGTTAACGATTGTTCCGATATAATTTTAATTTAATTTTTAGATATAATTTGAATAACCTTAAATGATTTTTAAAAATATTTTGATGTATTGTGCTTAAAAAAAATAGTCATATCTTACTCAATTACGGTTATCTATTATTGAAATATAATTTAAAATTATTATTTAGGTTATACAACATGACCCAATTGATCATTTTTAAGTTTTGGACATAACCAGCGTTAAGAAAATAGAACAATTAATCATTATAGCATTATCCGATTTGATTCTAATTTAATTTTTGAAGTTCATTTAATGTACTGTAAATTATTTTTAAAATTTTTATTATAAATTGTTTAAAAAAAAATCATATTTCACTCTATTACTGTTATCTATTATTCGAATATAATTTAAATTTACTATTTCGCATATACAAGATAGCCAAATAATGTTTTTTGCGGTTTGAACACAACCAGAGTGAAGAAAATGTAATAACTAATAGGGTTGGCAATTGTTCCGATTTAATTTTAATTCAATTTTTAGATATAATTTGATTAAACCTAAATGATTTTTAAAAATTGTTTTATGTATTATGTTTTAAAAAAATAGTGATATCTCACTCAATTACGGTTATCTATTATTCAAATTTATTTTAAAAATAATATTTAGGTTATACAAGATGACCCAAATGATCCTTTTTAAGTTTTGGACATAACCAGGGTTAAGAAAATAGAACAATTAATGATTATAGCATTGTCATTACCAGGGTTAAGAAAGCAGAATAGTTAATCATTATAGCATTGTCCGATTTGATTTTAATTTAATTTTTGAAGTTCATTTAATGTACTGTAAATTATTTTTAAAATTTTTCTTATGAATTGTTTAAAAAAAAAAAATCATATCTCACTCTATTACTGTTATCTATTATTCGAATATAATTTAAATTTACTATTTCGCATAGACAAGATAGCCAAATGATGTTTTTTGCGGTTTGAACACAACCAGAGTGAAGAGAATGTAATAACTAATAGGGTTGGCAATTGTTCCGATTTAATTTTAATTCAATTTTTAGATATAATTTGATTAAACCTAAATGATTTTTAAAAATTGTTTTATGTATTATGTTTTAAAAAAATAGTCATATCTCACTCAATTACGGTTATCTATTATTGAAATATAATTTAAAATTATTATTTAGATTATACAAGATGACCCAATTGAACCTTTTTAAGTTTTGGACATAACCAGCGTTAAGAAAATAGAACAATTAATCATTATAGCATTATCCGATTTGATTCCAATTTAGTTTTTGAAGTTCATTTAATGTACTGTAAATTATTTTTAAAATTTTTCTTATGAATTGTTTAAAAAAAAATAATCATATCTCACTCTATTATTGTTATCTATTATTCGAATATAATTTAAATTTTTTTTTTGAATATAATTTAAATTTCGCATAGACAAGATAGCCAAATGATGTTTTTTACGGTTTGAATACAACCAGAATTAAGAAAATATAATAACTAATAGCGTTAAAGATTGTTCCGATTTAATTTTAATTTAATTTTTAGATATAATTTGATTAACCCTAAATGATTTTTAAAAATATTTTGATGTATTGTGCTCAAAAAAAATAGTCATATCTCACTCAATTACGGTTATCTATTATTGAAATATAATTTAAAATTATTATTTAGATTATACAAGATGACCCAGTTGATCCTTTTTAAGTTTTGGACATAACCAGGGTTAAGAAAATAGAACAATTAATGATTATAGCATTGTCCGATTTGATTCCAATTTAATTTTTGAAGTTCATTTAATGTACTACTGTAAATTGTTTTTAAATTTTTTCTTATGAATTGTTTTAAAAAAAAATAATCATATCTCACTCTATTTCTGTTATCTATTATTCGAATATAATTTAAATTTACTATTTCGCATATACAAGATAGCCAAATGATGTTTTTTACGGTTTCAACACAACCAGAATTAAGAAAATATAATAACTAATAGCGTTAAAGATTATTCCGATTTAATTTAAATTTAATTTTTAGATATAATTTGATTAAACCTAAATGATTTTTAAAAATAGTTTTATGTATTATATTTTAAAAAAATAGTCATATCTCACTCAATTACGGTTATCTATAATTCAAATTTATTTTAAAATTAATATTTAGGTTATACAAGATGACCCAATTGATCCTTTTTAAGTTTTGGACATAACCAGGGTTAAGAAAATAGAACAATTAATGATTATAGCATTGTCCGATTTGATTCCAATTTAATTTTTGAAGTTCATTTGATGTACTGTAAATTATTTTTAAAATTTTTCTTATGAATTGTTTTTTAAAAAAATAATTATATCTCACTCTGTTACTGTTATCTATTATTCGAACATAATTTAAATTTACTATTTCGCATATACAAGATAGCCAAATGATGTTTTTTACGGTTTGAACACAACCAGAATTAAGAAAATATTAATATACAGAATTAAGAAGATTGTTCCGATTTAATTTAAATTTAATTTTTAGATATATTTGATTAATTCAATTTTTAGATATAATTTGATTAAACCTAAATGATTTTGAAAAATAGTTTTATGTATTATATTTTTAAAAAATAGTCATATCTCACTCAATTACAGTTATCTATAATTCAAATTTATTTTAAAATTAATATTTAGGTTATACAAGATGACCCAATTGATCCTTTTTAAGTTTTGGACATAACCAGGGTTAAGAAATTAGAACAATTAATGATTATAGCATTGTCCGATTTGATTCCAATTTAATTTTTGAAGTTCATTTGATGTACTGTAAATTATTTTTAAAATTTTTCTTATGAATTGTTTTTAAAAAAAAATATTATATCGCACTCTATTACTGTTATTTATTATTCGAATATAATTTACATTTACTATTTGGCATATACAAGATAGCCAAATGATGTTTTTTACGGTTTAAACACAACCAGAATTAAGAAAATATAATAATTAGTAGCGTTAAAATTCGTTCCGATTTAATTTTAATTTAATTTTTAGATATAATTTGATTAACAATAAATGATTTTTAAAAATATTTTGATGTATTGTGCTTAAAAAAAATAGTCATATCTCACTCAATTACGGTTATCTATTATTTAAATTTATTTTAAAATTAATATTTAGGTTAACAGGATGACCCAATTGTTCCTTTTTAAGTTTTGGACATAACCAGGATTAAGAAAATAGAACAATTAATCATTATAGCATTGTCCGATTTGATTCCAATTTAATCTTTGAAGTTCATTTGATGTACTGTAAATTATTTTTAAAATTTTTCTTATGAATTGTTTTTTAAAAAAATAATTATATCTCACTCTATTACTGTTATCTATTATTCGAATATAATTTAAATATACAATTTCGCATATACAAGATAGCCAAATGATGTTTCTTGCGGTTTGAACAGAACCAGAGTTAAGAAAATGTAATAACTAATAGGGTTGACTATTGTTCCGATTTAATTTTAATTCAATTTTTAGATATAATTTGATTAAACCTAAATGATTCTTAAAAATAGTTTTATGTATTATATTTTAAAAAAATAGTCATATCTCACTCAATTACGGTTATCTATAATTCAAATTTATTTTAAAATTAATATTTAGGTTATACAAGATGACCCAAATGATCCTTTTTAAGTTTTGGACATAACGAGGGTTAAGAAAGTAGAATAGTTAATCATTATAACATTGTCCGATTTGATTCCAATTTAATTTTTGAAGTTCATTTAATGTACTTATTTTTGTAATTATTAATGTAATTATTTTTAAAATTTTTCTTATGAATTGTTTAAAAAAAAAATAATCATATCTCACTCTATTACTGTTATCTATTATTCGAATATAATTTAAATTTACTATTTCGCATATACAAGATAGCCAAATGATGTTTTTTGCGGTTTAACACAACCAGAGTTAAGAAAATATAATAACTAAAAGCGTTGAAGATTGTTCCGATTTAATTTTAATTTAATTTTTAGATATAATTTGATTAAACCTAAATGATTTTTAAAAATAGTTTTATGTATTATATTTTAAAAAAATAGTCATATCTCACTCAATTAGGGTTATCTATAATTCAAATTTATTTTAAAATTAATATTTAGGTTATACAAGATGACCCAATTGATCCTTTTTAAGTTTTGGACATAACCAGGGTTAAGAAAATAGAACAATTAATGATTATAGCATTGTCCGATTTGATTCCAATTTAATTTTTGAAGTTCATTTGATGTACTGTAAATTATTTTTAAAATTTTTCTTATGAATTGTTTTTTAAAAAAATAATTATATCTCACTCTATTACTGTTATCTATTATTCGAATATAATTTAAATATACTATTTCGCATATACAAGATAGCCAAATGATGTTTCTTGCGGTTTGAACAGAACCAGAGTTAAGAAAATGTAATAACTAATAGGGTTGACTATTGTTCCGATTTAATTTTAATTCAATTTTTAGATATAATTTGATTAAACCTAAATGATTCTTAAAAATAGTTTTATGTATTATATTTTAAAAAAATAGTCATATCTCACTCAATTACGGTTATCTATAATTCAAATTTATTTTAAAATTAATATTTAGGTTATACAAGATGACCCAATTGATCCTTTTTAAGTTTTGGACATAACCAGGGTTAAGAAAATAGAACAATTAATGATTATAGCATTGTCTGATTTGATTCCAATTTAATTTTTGAAGTTGATTTGATGTACTGTAAATTATTTTTAAAATTTTTCTTATGAATTGTTTTTTAAAAAAATTATTATGTCGCACTCTATTACTGTTATTTATTATTCGAATATAATTTACATTTACTATTTGGCATATACAAGATAGCCAAATGATGTTTTTTACGGTTTGAACACAACCAGAATTAAAAAAATATAATAATTATTAGCGTTAAAGATTGTTCCGATTTAATTTTAATTTAATTTTTGGATATAATTTGATTAACAATAAATGATTTTTAAAAATATTTTGATGTATTGTGCTTAAAAAAAATAGTCATATCTCACTCAATTACGGTTATCTTTTATTGAAATATAATTTAAAATTATTCTTTAGGTTATACAACATGACCCAATTGATCCTTTTTAAGTTTTGGACATAACCAGCGTTAAGAAAATAGAACAATTAATCATTATAGCATTATCCGATTTGATTCTAATTTAATTTTTGAAGTTCATTTAATGTACTGTAAATTATTTTTAAAATTTTTCTTATGAATTGTTTAAAAAAAAAATCATATCTCACTCTATTACTGTTATCTATTATTCGAATATAATTTAAATTTACTATTTCGCATATACAAGATAGCCAAATGATGTTTTTTGCGGGTTTGAACACAACCAGAGTGAAGAAAATGTAATAACTAATAGGGTTGGCAATTGTTCCGATTTAACTTTAATTCAATTTTTAGATATAATTTGATTAAACCTAAATGATTTTTAAAAATTGTTTTATGTATTATGTTTTAAAAAAATAGATATATCTCACTCAATTACGGTTATCTATTATTGAAATATAATTTAAAATTATTATTTAGATTATACAAGATGACCCAATTGATCCTTTTTAAGTTTTGGACATAACCAGCGTTAAGAAAATAGAACAAATAATCATTATAGCATTATCCGATTTGATTCCAATTTAATTTTTGAAGTTCATTTAATGTAGTACATTAAGTATTACTGTAAATTATTTTTAAAATTTTTCTTATGAATTGTTTAAAAAAAAAATAATAATATCTCACTCTATTACTGTTATCTATTATTCGAATATAATTTAAGTTTACTATTTCGCATATACAAGATAGCCAAATGATGTTTTTTACGGTTTGAACACAACCAGAATTAAGAAAATATAATAACTAATAGCGTTAAAGATTGTTCCGATTTAATTTAAATTTAATTCTTAGATATAATTTGATTAATTCAATTTTTAGATATAATTTGATTAAACCTAAATGATTTTTAAAAATAATTTTATGTATTATATTAAAAAAAAATAGTCAGATCTCACTCAATTACGGTTATCTATAATTCAAATTTATTTTAAAATTAATATTTAGGTTATACAAGCTGACCCAATTGATCCTTTTAAAGTTTTGGACATAACCAGGGTTAAGAAAATAGAACAATTAATGATTATAGCATTGTCCGATTTGATTCCAATTTAATTTTTGAAGTTCATTTGATGTACTGTAAATTATTTTTAAAATTTTTCTTATGAACTGTTTTTAAAAAAATTATTATATCGCACTCTATTACTGTTATTTATTATTCGAATATAATTTACATTTACTATTTGGCATATACAAGATAGCCAAATGATGTTTTTTACGGTTTGAACACAACCAGAATTAAGAAAATATAATAATTAGTAGCGTTAAAATTTGTTCCGATTTAATTCTAATTTAATTTTTAGATATAATTTGATTAACAATAAATGATTTTTAAAAATATTTTGATGTATTGTGCTTAAAAAAAATAGTCATATCTCACTCAATTACGGTGATCTATTATTCAAATTTATTTTAAAATTAATATTTAGGTTAACAGGATGACCCAACTGCCCTTTTTAAGTTTTGGACATAACCAGGGTTAAGAAAATAGAACAATTAATCATTATAGCATTGTCCGATTTGATTCCAATTTAATCTTTGAAGTTCATTTGATGTACTGTAAATTATTTTTAAAATATTTCTTATGAATTGTTTTTTAAAAAAATAATTATATCTCACTATAGAGTGAGTAATAGTACTGTTATCTATTATTTGAATATAATTTAAATTTACTATTTCGCATATACAAGATAGCCGAATGATGTTTTTTGGGGTTTGAACACAACCAGAGTTAAGAAAATGTAATAACTAATAGGGTTGACTATTGTTCCGATTTAATTTTAATTCAATTTTTAGATATAATTTGATTAAACCTAAACGATTTTTAAAAATTGTTTTTTGTATTATGTTTTAGAAAAATAGTCATATTTCACTCAATTACGGTTATCTATTATTCAAATTTATTTTAAAATTAATATTTAGGTTATACAAGATGACCCAAATGATCCTTTTTAAGCTTTGGACATAACCAGGGTTAAGAAAGTAGATTAGTTAATCGTTATAGCATTGTCCGATTTGATTCCAATTTAATTTTTGAAGTTCATTTAATGTACTACTGTAAATTATTTTTAAAATTTTTCTTATGAAAAAATAATTATATCTCACTCTATTACTGTTATCTATTATTCCAATATATTTTAAATTTACTATTTCGCATAGACGAGATAGCCAAATGATGTTTTTTACGGTTTGAACACAACCAGAGTTAAGAAAATATTATAACTAATAGCGCTTGCGATTCTTCCGATTCAATTTTAAATTAATTTTTAGATATAATTTGATTAACCATAAATGATTTTTAAAAATATTTTGATGTATTGTGCTTAAAATAAATAGTCATATCTCACTCAATTACGGTTATCTATAATTCAAATTGATTTTAAAATTAATATTTAGGTTATATAAGATGACCCCAATTGATCCTTTTTAAGTTTTGGACATAACCAGCGTTAAGAAAATAGAACAATTAATCATTATAGCATTATCCGATTTGATTTCAATTTAATTTTTGGAGTTCATTTAATGAACTGTAATTTATTTTTAAAATTTTTCTTATGAATTGTTTAAAAAAAAATAATCATATCTCACTCTATTACACCCTTCTATTATTCGAATATAATTTAAATTTATTATTTCGCATAGACAAGATAGCCAAATGATGTTTTTTACGGTTTGAATACAACCAGAATTAAGAAAATATAATAACTAATAGCGTTAAAGATTGTTCCGATTTAATTTTAATTTAATTTTTAGATATAATTTGATAAAAATGATTTTTGAACTAAATGATTTTTAAAAATATTTTGATGTATTGTGCTTAAAATAAATAGTCATATCTCACTCAATTACGGTTATCTATAATTCAAATTGATTTTAAAATTAATATTTAGGTTATACAAGATGACCCCAATTGATCTTTTTTAAGCTTTGGACATAACCAGGGTTAGGAAAATAGAACAATTAATGATTATAGCATTGTCCGATTTGATTCCAATTTAATTTTTGAAATTCATTTATTGTACTACTGTAAATTATTTTTAAAATTTTTCTTATAAATTGTTTTAAAAAAAAATAATCATATTTCACTCTATTACTGTTATCTATTATTCGAATATAATTTAAATTTACTATTTCGTATAGACAAGATAGCCAAATGATGTTTTTTACGGATTGTACACAACCAGAATTAAGAAAATATAATAACTAATAGCGTTAAAGACTGTTCCGATTTAATTTTAATTTAATTTTTAGATATAATTTGATTAACCCTAAATGATTTTTAAAAATATTTTGATGTATTGTGCTTAAAATAAATAGTCATATCTCACTCAATTACGGTTATCTATTATTCAAATTTATTTTAAAATTAATATTTAGGTTAACAGGATGACCCAATTGATCCTTTTTATGTTTTGGACATAACCAGGGTTAAGAAAATAGAACAATTAATGATTATAGGATTTTCCGATTTGATTCTAATTTAATCTTTGAAGTTCATTTATTGTACTACTGTAAATTATTTTTAAAATTTTTCTTATGAATTGTTTAAAAAAAAAATAATCATATCTCACTCTATTACTGTTATCTATTATTCGAATATAATTTAAATTTACTATTTCGCATATACAAGATAGCCAAATGATGTTTTTTACGGTTTGAACACAACCAGAATTAAGAAAATATAATAACTAATAGCGTTAAAGATTGTTCCGATTTAATTTAAATTTAATTTTTAGATATATTTGATTAATTCAATTTTTAGATATAATTTGATTAAACCTAAATGATTTTTAAAAATAGTTTTATGTATTATATTTAAAAAAAATAGTCATATCTCACTCAATTACGGTTATCTATAATTCAAATTTATTTTAAAATTAATATTTAGGTTATACAAGATGACCCAATTGATCCTTTTTAAGTTTTGGACATAACCAGGGTTAAGAAAATAGAACAATTAATGATTATAGCATTGTCCGATTTGATTCCAATTTAATTTTTGAAGTTCATTTGATGTACTGTAAATTATTTTTAAAATTTTTCTTATGAATTGTTTTTTAAAAAAATTATTATATCGCACTCTATTACTGTTATTTATTATTCGAATATAATTTACATTTACTATTTGGCATATACAAGATAGCCAAATGATGTTTTTTACGGTTTGAACACAACCAGAATTAAGAAAATATAATAATTAGTAGCGTTAAAATTTGTTCCGATTTAATTTTAATTTAATTTTTAGATATAATTTGATTAACAATAAATGATTTTTAAAAATATTTTGATGTATTGTGCTTAAAAAAAATAGTCATATCTCACTCAATTACGGTTATCTATTATTCAAATTTATTTTAAAATTAATATTTAGGTTAACAGGATGACCCAATTGATCCTTTTTAAGTTTTGGACATAACCGGGGTTAAGAAAATTGAACAATTAATCATTATAGCATTGTCCGATTTGATTCCAATTTAATCTTTGAAGTTCATTTGATGTACTGTAAATTATTTTTAAAATTTTTCTTATGAATTGTTTTTTAAAAAAATAATTATATCTCACTCTATTACTGTTATCTATTATTCGAATATAATTTAAATTTACCATTTCGCATATACAAGATAGCCAAATGATGTTTTTTGCGGTTTGAACACAACCAGAGTTAAGAAAATGTAACAACTAATAGGGTTGACTATTGTTCCGATTTAATTTTAATTCAATTTTTAGATATAATTTGATTAAACCTAAACGATTTTTAAAAATTGTTTTATGTATTATGTTTTAAAAAAATAGTCATATCTCACTCAATTACGGTTATCTATTATTCAAATTTATTTTAAAATTAATATTTAGGTTATACAAGATGACCCAAATGATCCTTTTTAAGTTTTGGACATAACCAGGGTTAAGAAAGTAGAATAGTTAATCATTATAGCATTGTCCGATTTGATTCCAATTTAATTTTTGAAGTTCATTTAATGTACTGTAAATTATTTTTAAAATTTTTCTTATGAATTGTATAAAAAAAAAATAATCATATCTCACTCTATTACTGTTATCTATTATTCGAATAAAATTTAAATTTATTATTTCGCATAGACAAGATAGCCAAATGATGTTTTTTACGGTTTGAATACAACCAGAATTAAGAAAATATAATAACTAATAGCGTTAAAGATTGTTCCGATTTAATTTTAATTTAATTTTTAGATATAATTCGATTAACCCTAAATGATTTTTAAAAATATTTTGATGTATTGTGCTCAAAAAAAATAGTCATATCTCACTCAATTACGGTTATCTATAATTCAAGAAAATAGAACAATTATTGATTATAGCATTGTCCGATTTGATTCCAATTAAATTTTTGAAGTTCATTTAATGTACTTATTTTTGTAATTATTAATGTAATTATTTTTAAAATTTTTCTTATGAATTGTTTAAAAAAAAAATAATCATATCTCACTCTATTACTGTTATCTATTATTCGAATATAATTTAAATTTACTATTTCGCATATACAAGATAGCCAAATGATGTTTTTTGCGGTTTAACACAACCAGAGTTAAGAAAATATAATAACTAAAAGCGTTGAAGATTGTTCCGATTTAATTTTAATTTAATTTTTAGATATAATTTGATTAAACCTAAATGATTTTTAAAAATAGTTTTATGTATTATATTTTAAAAAAATAGTCATATCTCACTCAATTAGGGTTATCTATAATTCAAATTTATTTTAAAATTAATATTTAGGTTATACAAGATGACCCAATTGATCCTTTTTAAGTTTTGGACATAACCAGGGTTAAGAAAATAGAACAATTAATGATTATAGCATTGTCCGATTTGATTCCAATTTAATTTTTGAAGTTCATTTGATGTACTGTAAATTATTTTTAAAATTTTTCTTATGAATTGTTTTTTAAAAAAATAATTATATCTCACTCTATTACTGTTATCTATTATTCGAATATAATTTAAATATACTATTTCGCATATACAAGATAGCCAAATGATGTTTCTTGCGGTTTGAACAGAACCAGAGTTAAGAAAATGTAATAACTAATAGGGTTGACTATTGTTCCGATTTAATTTTAATTCAATTTTTAGATATAATTTGATTAAACCTAAATGATTCTTAAAAATAGTTTTATGTATTATATTTTAAAAAAATAGTCATATCTCACTCAATTACGGTTATCTATAATTCAAATTTATTTTAAAATTAATATTTAGGTTATACAAGATGACCCAATTGATCCTTTTTAAGTTTTGGACATAACCAGGGTTAAGAAAATAGAACAATTAATGATTATAGCATTGTCCGATTTGATTCCAATTTAATTTTTGAAGTTGATTTGATGTACTGTAAATTATTTTTAAAATTTTTCTTATGAATTGTTTTTTAAAAAAATTATTATGTCGCACTCTATTACTGTTATTTATTATTCGAATATAATTTACATTTACTATTTGGCATATACAAGATAGCCAAATGATGTTTTTTACGGTTTGAACACAACCAGAATTAAAAAAATATAATAATTATTAGCGTTAAAGATTGTTCCGATTTAATTTTAATTTAATTTTTGGATATAATTTGATTAACAATAAATGATTTTTAAAAATATTTTGATGTATTGTGCTTAAAAAAAATAGTCATATCTCACTCAATTACGGTTATCTTTTATTGAAATATAATTTAAAATTATTCTTTAGGTTATACAACATGACCCAATTGATCCTTTTTAAGTTTTGGACATAACCAGCGTTAAGAAAATAGAACAATTAATCATTATAGCATTATCCGATTTGATTCTAATTTAATTTTTGAAGTTCATTTAATGTACTGTAAATTATTTTTAAAATTTTTCTTATGAATTGTTTAAAAAAAAAATCATATCTCACTCTATTACTGTTATCTATTATTCGAATATAATTTAAATTTACTATTTCGCATATACAAGATAGCCAAATGATGTTTTTTGCGGGTTTGAACACAACCAGAGTGAAGAAAATGTAATAACTAATAGGGTTGGCAATTGTTCCGATTTAACTTTAATTCAATTTTTAGATATAATTTGATTAAACCTAAATGATTTTTAAAAATTGTTTTATGTATTATGTTTTAAAAAAATAGATATATCTCACTCAATTACGGTTATCTATTATTGAAATATAATTTAAAATTATTATTTAGATTATACAAGATGACCCAATTGATCCTTTTTAAGTTTTGGACATAACCAGCGTTAAGAAAATAGAACAAATAATCATTATAGCATTATCCGATTTGATTCCAATTTAATTTTTGAAGTTCATTTAATGTAGTACATTAAGTATTACTGTAAATTATTTTTAAAATTTTTCTTATGAATTGTTTAAAAAAAAAATAATAATATCTCACTCTATTACTGTTATCTATTATTCGAATATAATTTAAGTTTACTATTTCGCATATACAAGATAGCCAAATGATGTTTTTTACGGTTTGAACACAACCAGAATTAAGAAAATATAATAACTAATAGCGTTAAAGATTGTTCCGATTTAATTTAAATTTAATTCTTAGATATAATTTGATTAATTCAATTTTTAGATATAATTTGATTAAACCTAAATGATTTTTAAAAATAATTTTATGTATTATATTAAAAAAAAATAGTCAGATCTCACTCAATTACGGTTATCTATAATTCAAATTTATTTTAAAATTAATATTTAGGTTATACAAGCTGACCCAATTGATCCTTTTAAAGTTTTGGACATAACCAGGGTTAAGAAAATAGAACAATTAATGATTATAGCATTGTCCGATTTGATTCCAATTTAATTTTTGAAGTTCATTTGATGTACTGTAAATTATTTTTAAAATTTTTCTTATGAACTGTTTTTAAAAAAATTATTATATCGCACTCTATTACTGTTATTTATTATTCGAATATAATTTACATTTACTATTTGGCATATACAAGATAGCCAAATGATGTTTTTTACGGTTTGAACACAACCAGAATTAAGAAAATATAATAATTAGTAGCGTTAAAATTTGTTCCGATTTAATTCTAATTTAATTTTTAGATATAATTTGATTAACAATAAATGATTTTTAAAAATATTTTGATGTATTGTGCTTAAAAAAAATAGTCATATCTCACTCAATTACGGTGATCTATTATTCAAATTTATTTTAAAATTAATATTTAGGTTAACAGGATGACCCAACTGCCCTTTTTAAGTTTTGGACATAACCAGGGTTAAGAAAATAGAACAATTAATCATTATAGCATTGTCCGATTTGATTCCAATTTAATCTTTGAAGTTCATTTGATGTACTGTAAATTATTTTTAAAATATTTCTTATGAATTGTTTTTTAAAAAAATAATTATATCTCACTATAGAGTGAGTAATAGTACTGTTATCTATTATTTGAATATAATTTAAATTTACTATTTCGCATATACAAGATAGCCGAATGATGTTTTTTGGGGTTTGAACACAACCAGAGTTAAGAAAATGTAATAACTAATAGGGTTGACTATTGTTCCGATTTAATTTTAATTCAATTTTTAGATATAATTTGATTAAACCTAAACGATTTTTAAAAATTGTTTTTTGTATTATGTTTTAGAAAAATAGTCATATTTCACTCAATTACGGTTATCTATTATTCAAATTTATTTTAAAATTAATATTTAGGTTATACAAGATGACCCAAATGATCCTTTTTAAGCTTTGGACATAACCAGGGTTAAGAAAGTAGATTAGTTAATCGTTATAGCATTGTCCGATTTGATTCCAATTTAATTTTTGAAGTTCATTTAATGTACTACTGTAAATTATTTTTAAAATTTTTCTTATGAAAAAATAATTATATCTCACTCTATTACTGTTATCTATTATTCCAATATATTTTAAATTTACTATTTCGCATAGACGAGATAGCCAAATGATGTTTTTTACGGTTTGAACACAACCAGAGTTAAGAAAATATTATAACTAATAGCGCTTGCGATTCTTCCGATTCAATTTTAAATTAATTTTTAGATATAATTTGATTAACCATAAATGATTTTTAAAAATATTTTGATGTATTGTGCTTAAAATAAATAGTCATATCTCACTCAATTACGGTTATCTATAATTCAAATTGATTTTAAAATTAATATTTAGGTTATATAAGATGACCCCAATTGATCCTTTTTAAGTTTTGGACATAACCAGCGTTAAGAAAATAGAACAATTAATCATTATAGCATTATCCGATTTGATTTCAATTTAATTTTTGGAGTTCATTTAATGAACTGTAATTTATTTTTAAAATTTTTCTTATGAATTGTTTAAAAAAAAATAATCATATCTCACTCTATTACACCCTTCTATTATTCGAATATAATTTAAATTTATTATTTCGCATAGACAAGATAGCCAAATGATGTTTTTTACGGTTTGAATACAACCAGAATTAAGAAAATATAATAACTAATAGCGTTAAAGATTGTTCCGATTTAATTTTAATTTAATTTTTAGATATAATTTGATAAAAATGATTTTTGAACTAAATGATTTTTAAAAATATTTTGATGTATTGTGCTTAAAATAAATAGTCATATCTCACTCAATTACGGTTATCTATAATTCAAATTGATTTTAAAATTAATATTTAGGTTATACAAGATGACCCCAATTGATCTTTTTTAAGCTTTGGACATAACCAGGGTTAGGAAAATAGAACAATTAATGATTATAGCATTGTCCGATTTGATTCCAATTTAATTTTTGAAATTCATTTATTGTACTACTGTAAATTATTTTTAAAATTTTTCTTATAAATTGTTTTAAAAAAAAATAATCATATTTCACTCTATTACTGTTATCTATTATTCGAATATAATTTAAATTTACTATTTCGTATAGACAAGATAGCCAAATGATGTTTTTTACGGATTGTACACAACCAGAATTAAGAAAATATAATAACTAATAGCGTTAAAGACTGTTCCGATTTAATTTTAATTTAATTTTTAGATATAATTTGATTAACCCTAAATGATTTTTAAAAATATTTTGATGTATTGTGCTTAAAATAAATAGTCATATCTCACTCAATTACGGTTATCTATTATTCAAATTTATTTTAAAATTAATATTTAGGTTAACAGGATGACCCAATTGATCCTTTTTATGTTTTGGACATAACCAGGGTTAAGAAAATAGAACAATTAATGATAGGATTTTCCGATTTGATTCTAATTTAATCTTTGAAGTTCATTTATTGTACTACTGTAAATTATTTTTAAAATTTTTCTTATGAATTGTTTAAAAAAAAAATAATCATATCTCACTCTATTACTGTTATCTATTATTCGAATATAATTTAAATTTACTATTTCGCATATACAAGATAGCCAAATGATGTTTTTTACGGTTTGAACACAACCAGAATTAAGAAAATATAATAACTAATAGCGTTAAAGATTGTTCCGATTTAATTTAAATTTAATTTTTAGATATATTTGATTAATTCAATTTTTAGATATAATTTGATTAAACCTAAATGATTTTTAAAAATAGTTTTATGTATTATATTTAAAAAAAATAGTCATATCTCACTCAATTACGGTTATCTATAATTCAAATTTATTTTAAAATTAATATTTAGGTTATACAAGATGACCCAATTGATCCTTTTTAAGTTTTGGACATAACCAGGGTTAAGAAAACAGAACAATTAATGATTATAGCATTGTCCGATTTGATTCCAATTTAATTTTTGAAGTTCATTTGATGTACTGTAAATTATTTTTAAAATTTTTCTTATGAATTGTTTTTTAAAAAAATTATTATATCGCACTCTATTACTGTTATTTATTATTCGAATATAATTTACATTTACTATTTGGCATATACAAGATAGCCAAATGATGTTTTTTACGGTTTGAACACAACCAGAATTAAGAAAATATAATAATTAGTAGCGTTAAAATTTGTTCCGATTTAATTTTAATTTAATTTTTAGATATAATTTGATTAACAATAAATGATTTTTAAAAATATTTTGATGTATTGTGCTTAAAAAAAATAGTCATATCTCACTCAATTACGGTTATCTATTATTCAAATTTATTTTAAAATTAATATTTAGGTTAACAGGATGACCCAATTGATCCTTTTTAAGTTTTGGACATAACCGGGGTTAAGAAAATTGAACAATTAATCATTATAGCATTGTCCGATTTGATTCCAATTTAATCTTTGAAGTTCATTTGATGTACTGTAAATTATTTTTAAAATTTTTCTTATGAATTGTTTTTTAAAAAAATAATTATATCTCACTCTATTACTGTTATCTATTATTCGAATATAATTTAAATTTACCATTTCGCATATACAAGATAGCCAAATGATGTTTTTTGCGGTTTGAACACAACCAGAGTTAAGAAAATGTAACAACTAATAGGGTTGACTATTGTTCCGATTTAATTTTAATTCAATTTTTAGATATAATTTGATTAAACCTAAACGATTTTTAAAAATTGTTTTATGTATTATGTTTTAAAAAAATAGTCATATCTCACTCAATTACGGTTATCTATTATTCAAATTTATTTTAAAATTAATATTTAGGTTATACAAGATGACCCAAATGATCCTTTTTAAGTTTTGGACATAACCAGGGTTAAGAAAGTAGAATAGTTAATCATTATAGCATTGTCCGATTTGATTCCAATTTAATTTTTGAAGTTCATTTAATGTACTGTAAATTATTTTTAAAATTTTTCTTATGAATTGTATAAAAAAAAAATAATCATATCTCACTCTATTACTGTTATCTATTATTCGAATAAAATTTAAATTTATTATTTCGCATAGACAAGATAGCCAAATGATGTTTTTTACGGTTTGAATACAACCAGAATTAAGAAAATATAATAACTAATAGCGTTAAAGATTGTTCCGATTTAATTTTAATTTAATTTTTAGATATAATTCGATTAACCCTAAATGATTTTTAAAAATATTTTGATGTATTGTGCTCAAAAAAAATAGTCATATCTCACTCAATTACGGTTATCTATAATTCAAGAAAATAGAACAATTATTGATTATAGCATTGTCCGATTTGATTCCAATTAAATTTTGGAGTTCATTTGATGTACTGTAAATTATTTTTAAAATTTTTCTTATGAATTGTTTTAAAAAAAAATTATTATATCTCACTCTATTACTGTTATCTATTATGCGAAAATAATTTAAATTTACTATTTTGCATATACAAGATAGCCAAATGATGTTTTTGACCGTTTGAACAAAACCAGAATTAAGAAAATATAATAACTCTTCGCGTTAACGATTGTTCCGATATAATTTTAATTTAATTTTTAGATATAATTTGAATAACCTTAAATGATTTTTAAAAATATTTTGATGTATTGTGCTTAAAAAAAATAGTCATATCTCACTCAATTACGGTTATCTATTATTGAAATATAATTTAAAATTATTATTTAGGTTATACAACATGACCCAATTGATCATTTTTAAGTTTTGGACATAACCAGCGTTAAGAAAATAGAACAATTAATCATTATAGCATTATCCGATTTGATTCTAATTTAATTTTTGAAGTTCATTTAATGTACTGTAAATTATTTTTAAAATTTTTATTATAAATTGTTTAAAAAAAAATCATATCTCACTCTATTACTGTTATCTATTATTCGAATATAATTTAAATTTACTATTTCGCATATACAAGATAGCCAAATGATGTTTTTTTGCGGTTTGAACACAACCAGAGTGAAGAAAATGTAATAACTAATAGGGTTGGCAATTGTTCCGATTTAATTTTAATTCAATTTTTAGATATAATTTGATTAAACCTAAATGATTTTTAAAAATTGTTTTATGTATTATGTTTTAAAAAAATAGTGATATCTCACTCAATTACGGTTATCTATTATTCAAATTTATTTTAAAATTAATATTTAGGTTATACAAGATGACCCAAATGATCCTTTTTAAGTTTTGGACATAACCAGGGTTAAGAAAATAGAACAATTAATGATTATAGCATTGTCCGATTTGATTCCAATTTAATTTTTGAAGTTCATTTAATGTACTACTGTAAATTATTTTTAAAATTTTTCTCATGAATTGTTTTTTAAAAAAATAATTATATCTCACTCTATTACTGTTATCTATTATTTCAATATATTTTAAATTTACTATTTCGCATAGACGAGATAGCCAAATGATGTTTTTTACGGTTTGAACACAACCAGAGTTAAGAAAATATTACAACTAATAGCGCTTGCGATTCTTCCGATTTAATTTTAAATTAATTTTTAGATATAATTTGATTAACCATAAATGATTTTTAAAAATATTTTGATGTATTGTGCTTAAAATAAATAGTCATATCTCACTCAATTACGGTTATCTATTATTCAAATTTATTTTAAAATTAATATTTAGGTTATACAAGATGACCCAATTGATCCTTTTTTAGTTTTGGACATAACCAGGGTTAAGAAAATAGAATAATTTTTCATTATAGCATTGTCCGATTTGATTCCAATTTAATTTTTGAGGTTCATTTGATGTACTGTAAATTATTTTTTAAATTTTTGTTATGAATTGTTTTTTAAAAAAATAATTATATCTCACTCTACTACTGTTATCTATTATTCGAATATAATTTAAATTTACTATTTTGCATATACAAGATAGCCAAATGATGTTCTTTACGGTTTGAACACAACCAGAATTAAGAAAATAGAATAAATAATAGCGTTAACGATTGCTCCGATTTAATTTTTAGATATAATTTGATTAACCCTAAATGATTTTTAAAAATAGTTTTATGTATTATATTTAAAAAAAATAGTCATATCTCACTCAATTACGGTTATCTATAATTCAAATTTATTTTAAAATTAATATTTAGGTTATACAAGATGACCCAATTGATCCTTTTTAAGTTTTGGACATAACCAGGGTTAAGAAAATAGAACAATTAATGATTATAGCATTGTCCGATTTGATTCCAATTTAATTTTTGAAGTTCATTTGATGTACTGAAAATTATTTTTAAAATTTTTCTTATGAATTGTTTTTTAAAAAAATTATTATATCGCACTCTATTACTGTTATTTATTATTCGAATAGAATTTACATTTACTATTTGGCATATACAAGATAGCCAAATGATGTTTTTTACGGTTTGAACACAACCAGAATTAAGAAAATATAATAATTAGTAGCGTTAAAATTTGTTCCGATTTAATTTTAATTTAATTTTTAGATATAATTTGATTAACAATAAATGATTTTTAAAAATATTTTGATGTATTGTGCTTAAAAAAAATAGTCATATCTCACTCAATTACGGTTATCTATTATTCAAATTTATTTTAAAATTAATATTTAGGTTAACAGGATGACCTAATTGATCCTTTTTAAATTTTGGACATAACCAGGGTCAAGAAAATAGAACAATTATTGATTATAGCATTGTCCGATTTGATTCCAATTAAATTTTGGAGTTCATTTGATGTACTGTAAATTATTTTTAAAATTTTTCTTATGAATTGTTTTAAAAAAAAATTATTATATCTCACTCTATTACTGTTATCTATTATGCGAAAATAATTTAAATTTACTATTTTGCATATACAAGATAGCCAAATGATGTTTTTGACCGTTTGAACAAAACCAGAATTAAGAAAATATAATAACTCTTCGCGTTAACGATTGTTCCGATATAATTTTAATTTAATTTTTAGATATAATTTGAATAACCTTAAATGATTTTTAAAAATATTTTGATGTATTGTGCTTAAAAAAAATAGTCATATCTCACTCAATTACGGTTATCTATTATTGAAATATAATTTAAAATTATTATTTAGGTTATACAACATGACCCAATTGATCATTTTTAAGTTTTGGACATAACCAGCGTTAAGAAAATAGAACAATTAATCATTATAGCATTATCCGATTTGATTCTAATTTAATTTTTGAAGTTCATTTAATGTACTGTAAATTATTTTTAAAATTTTTATTATAAATTGTTTAAAAAAAAATCATATCTCACTCTATTACTGTTATCTATTATTCGAATATAATTTAAATTTACTATTTCGCATATACAAGATAGCCAAATGATGTTTTTTTGCGGTTTGAACACAACCAGAGTGAAGAAAATGTAATAACTAATAGGGTTGGCAATTGTTCCGATTTAATTTTAATTCAATTTTTAGATATAATTTGATTAAACCTAAATGATTTTTAAAAATTGTTTTATGTATTATGTTTTAAAAAAATAGTGATATCTCACTCAATTACGGTTATCTATTATTCAAATTTATTTTAAAATTAATATTTAGGTTATACAAGATGACCCAAATGATCCTTTTTAAGTTTTGGACATAACCAGGGTTAAGAAAATAGAACAATTAATGATTATAGCATTGTCCGATTTGATTCCAATTTAATTTTTGAAGTTCATTTAATGTACTACTGTAAATTATTTTTAAAATTTTTCTCATGAATTGTTTTTTAAAAAAATAATTATATCTCACTCTATTACTGTTATCTATTATTTCAATATATTTTAAATTTACTATTTCGCATAGACGAGATAGCCAAATGATGTTTTTTACGGTTTGAACACAACCAGAGTTAAGAAAATATTACAACTAATAGCGCTTGCGATTCTTCCGATTTAATTTTAAATTAATTTTTAGATATAATTTGATTAACCATAAATGATTTTTAAAAATATTTTGATGTATTGTGCTTAAAATAAATAGTCATATCTCACTCAATTACGGTTATCTATTATTCAAATTTATTTTAAAATTAATATTTAGGTTATACAAGATGACCCAATTGATCCTTTTTTAGTTTTGGACATAACCAGGGTTAAGAAAATAGAATAATTTTTCATTATAGCATTGTCCGATTTGATTCCAATTTAATTTTTGAGGTTCATTTGATGTACTGTAAATTATTTTTTAAATTTTTGTTATGAATTGTTTTTTAAAAAAATAATTATATCTCACTCTACTACTGTTATCTATTATTCGAATATAATTTAAATTTACTATTTTGCATATACAAGATAGCCAAATGATGTTCTTTACGGTTTGAACACAACCAGAATTAAGAAAATAGAATAAATAATAGCGTTAACGATTGTTCCGATTTAATTTTTAGATATAATTTGAATAACCCTAAATGATTTTTAAAAATATTTTGATGTATTATGTTTAAAAAAATAGTCATATCTCACTCAATTACGGTTATCTGTTATTCAAATTTATTTTAAAATTATTATTTAGATTATACAAGATGACCCAAATGATCCTTTTTAAGTTTTGGACATAACCAGGGTTAAGAAAGCAGAATAGTTAATCATTATAGCATTGTCAGATTTGATTTTAATTTAATTTTTGAAGTTCATTTAATGTACTGTAAATTATTTTTAAAATTTTTCTTATGAATTGTAAAAAAAAAATCATATCTCACTCTATTACTGTTATCTATTATTCGAATATAATTTAAATTTACTATTTCGCATAGACAAGATAACCAAATGATGTTTTTTGCGGTTTGAACACAACCAGAGTGAAGAGAATGTAATAACTAATAGGGTTGGCAATTGTTCCGATTTAATTTTAATTCAATTTTTAGATATAATTTGATTAAACCTAAATGATTTTTAAAAATTGTTTTATGTATTATGTTTTAAAAAAATAGTCATATCTCGTTTTTAAAAATTGTTTTATGTATTATGTTTTAAAAAAATAGATATATCTCACTCAATTACGGTTATCTATTATTGAAATATAATTTAAAATTATTATTTAGATTATACAAGATGACCCAATTGATCCTTTTTAAGTTTTGGACATAACCAGCGTTAAGAAAATAGAACAAATAATCATTATAGCATTATCCGATTTGATTCCAATTTAATCTTTGAAGTTCATTTGATGTACTGTAAATTATTTTTGAGAGTGAGTAATAGTACTGTTTATGAATTGTTTAAAAAAAAAATAATAATATCTCACTCTATTACTGTTATCTATTATTCGAATATAATTTAAGTTTACTATTTCGCATATACAAGATAGCCAAATGATGTTTTTTACGGTTTGAACACAACCAGAATTAAGAAAATATAATAACTAATAGCGTTAAAGATTGTTCCGATTTAATTTAAATTTAATTCTTAGATATAATTTGATTAATTCAATTTTTAGATATAATTTGATTAAACCTAAATGATTTTTAAAAATAGTTTTATGTATTATATTAAAAAAAAATAGTCAGATCTCACTCAATTACGGTTATCTATAATTCAAATTTATTTTAAAATTAATATTTAGGTTATACAAGCTGACCCAATTGATCCTTTTTAAGTTTTGGACATAACCAGGGTTAAGAAAATAGAACAATTAATGATTATAGCATTGTCCGATTTGATTCCAATTTAATTTTTGAAGTTCATTTGATGTACTGTAAATTATTTTTAAAATTTTTCTTATGAACTGTTTTTAAAAAAATTATTATATCGCACTCTATTACTGTTATTTATTATTCGAATATAATTTACATTTACTATTTGGCATATACAAGATAGCCAAATGCTGTTTTTTACGGTTTGAACACAACCAGAATTAAGAAAATATAATAATTAGTAGCGTTAAAATTTGTTCCGATTTAATTTTAATTTAATTTTTAGATATAATTTGATTAACAATAAATGATTTTTAAAAATATTTTGATGTATTGTGCTTAAAAAAAATAGTCATATCTCACTCAATTACGGTGATCTATTATTCAAATTTATTTTAAAATTAATATTTAGGTTAACAGGATGACCCAATTGCCCTTTTTAAGTTTTGGACATAACCAGGGTTAAGAAAATAGAACAATTAATCATTATAGCATTGTCCGATTTGATTCCAATTTAATCTTTGAAGTTCATTTGATGTACTGTAAATTATTTTTAAAATATTTCTTATGAATTGTTTTTTAAAAAAATAATTATATCTCACTATAGAGTGAGTAATAGTACTGTTATCTATTATTTGAATATAATTTAAATTTACTATTTCGCATATACAAGATAGCCGAATGATGTTTTTTGGGGTTTGAACACAACCAGAGTTAAGAAAATGTAATAACTAATAGGGTTGACTATTGTTCCGATTTAATTTTAATAAAATTTTTAGATATAATTTGATTAAACCTAAACGATTTTTAAAAATTGTTTTTTGTATTATGTTTTAGAAAAATAGTCATATTTCACTCAATTACGGTTATCTATTATTGAAATTTATTTTAAAATTAATATTTAGGTTATACAAGATGACCCAAATGATCCTTTTTAAGCTTTGGACATAACCAGGGTTAAGAAAGTAGATTAGTTAATCATTATAGCATTGTCCGATTTGATTCCAATTTAATTTTTGAAGTTCATTTAATGTACTACTGTAAAGTATTTTTAAAATTTTTCTTATGAAAAAATAATTATATCTCACTCTATTACTGTTACCTATTATTCCAATATATTTTAAATTTACTATTTCGCATAGACGAGATAGCCAAATGATGTTTTTTACGGTTTGAACACAACCAGAGTTAAGAAAATATTATAACTAATAGCGCTTGCGATTCTTCCGATTCAATTTTAAATTAATTTTTAGATATAATTTGATTAACCATAAATGATTTTTAAAAATATTTTGATGTATTGTGCTTAAAATAAATAGTCATATCTCACTCAATTACGGTTATCTATAATTCAAATTGATTTTAAAATTAATATTTAGGTTATATAAGATGACCCCAATTGATCCTTTTTAAGTTTTGGACATAACCAGCGTTAAGAAAATAGAACAATTAATCATTATAGCATTATCCGATTTGATTCCAATTTAATTTTTGGAGTTCATTTAATGAACTGTAATTTATTTTTAAAATTTTTCTTATGAATTGTTTAAAAAAAAATAATCATATCTCACTCTATTACACCCTTCTATTATTCGAATATAATTTAAATTTATTATTTCGCATAGACAAGATAGCCAAATGATGTTTTTTACGGTTTGAATACAACCAGAATTAAGAAAATATAATAACTAATAGCGTTAAAGATTGTTCCGATTTAATTTTAATTTAATTTTTAGATATAATTTGATAAAAATGATTTTTGAACTAAATGATTTTTAAAAATATTTTGATGTATTGTGCTTAAAAAAAATAGTCATATCTCACTCAATTACGGTTATCTATAATTCAAATTTATTTTAAAATTAATATTTAGATTATACAAGATGACCCAATTGATCCTTTTTAAGTTTTGGACATAACCAGGGTTAAGAAAATAGGACAATTAATGATTATAGCATTGTTCGATTTGATTCCAATTTAATTTTTGAAATTCATTTATTGTACTACTGTAAATTATTTTTAAAATTTTTCTTATGAATTGTTTTAAAAAAAAATAATCATATCTCACTCTATTACTGTTATCTATTATTCGAATATAATTTAAATTTACTATTTCGCATATACAAGATAGCCAAATGATGTTTTTTACGGTTTGAACACAACCAGAATTAAGAAAATATAATAACTAATAGCGTTAAAGATTGTTCCGATTTAATTTAAATTTAATTTTTAGATATATTTGATTAATTCAATTTTTAGATATAATTTGATTAAACCTAAATGATTTTTAAAAATAGTTTTATGTATTATATTTAAAAAAAATAGTCATATCTCACTCAATTACGGTTATCTATAATTCAAATTTATTTTAAAATTAATATTTAGGTTATACAAGATGACCCAATTGATCCTTTTTAAGTTTTGGACATAACCAGGGTTAAGAAAATAGAACAATTAATGATTATAGCATTGTCCGATTTGATTCCAATTTAATTTTTGAAGTTCATTTGATGTACTGTAAATTATTTTTAAAATTTTTCTTATGAATTGTTTTTTAAAAAAATTATTATATCGCACTCTATTACTGTTATTTATTATTCGAATATAATTTACATTTACTATTTGGCATATACAAGATAGCCAAATGATGTTTTTTACGGTTTGAACACAACCAGAATTAAGAAAATATAATAATTAGTAGCGTTAAAATTTGTTCCGATTTAATTTTAATTTAATTTTTAGATATAATTTGATTAAAAATAAATGATTTTTAAAAATATTTTAATGTATTGTGCTTAAAAAAATAGTCATATCTCACTCAATTACGGTTATCTATTATTCAAATTTATTTTAAAATTAATATTTAGGTTAACAGGATGACCCAATTGATCCTTTTTAAGTTTTGGACATAACCGGGGTTAAGAAAATAGAACAATTAATCATTATAGCATTGTCCGATTTGATTCCAATTTAATCTTTGAAGTTCATTTGATGTACTGTAAATTATTTTTAAAATTTTTCTTATGAATTGTTTTTTAAAAAAATTATTATATCTCACTCTATTACTGTTATCTATTATTCGAATATAATTTAAATTTACTATTTCGCATATACAAGATAGCCAAATGATGTTTTTTGCGGTTTGAACACAACCAGAGTTAAGAAAATGTAACAACTAATAGGGTTGACTATTGTTCCGATTTAATTTTAATTCAATTTTTAGATATAATTTGATTAAACCTAAACGATTTTTAAAAATTGTTTTATGTATTATGTTTTAAAAAAATAGTCATATCTCACTCAATTACGGTTATCTATTATTCAAATTTATTTTAAAATTAATATTTAGGTTATACAAGATGACCCAAATGATCCTTTTTAAATTTTGGACATAACCAGGGTTAAGAAAGTAGAATAGTTAATCATTATAGCATTGTCCGATTTGATTCCAATTTAATTTTTGAAGTTCATTTAATGTACTGTAAATTATTTTTAAAATTTTTCTTATGAATTGTATAAAAAAAAAATAATCATATCTCACTCTATTACTGTTATCTATTATTCGAATATAATTTAAATTTACTATTTCGCATAGACAAGATAGCCAAATGATGTTTTTTACGGATTGTACACAACCAGAATTAAGAAAATATAATAACTAATAGCGTTAAAGATTGTTCCGATTTAATTTTAATTTAATTTTTAGATATAATTTGATTAACTGTAAATGATTTTTAAAAATATTTTGATGTATTGTGCTTAAAAAACATAGTCATATCTCAGCCAATTACGGTTATCTATAATTCAAATTTATTTTAAAATTAATATTTAGGTTATACAAGATGACCCAATTGATCCTTTTTAAGTTTTGGACATAACCAGGGTTAAGAAAATAGAACAATTAATGATTATAGCATTGTCCGATTTGATTCCAATTTAATTTTTGAAGTTCATTTGATGTACCGTAAATTATTTTTAAAATTTTTCTTATGAATTGTTTTTTAAAAAAATAATTATATCTCACTTTATTACTGTTATCTATTATTCGAATATAATTTAAATTTACTATTTCGCATATACAAGATAGCGAAATGATGTTTATTGCGGTTTGAACACAACCAGAGTTAAGAAAATATAATAACTAATAGCGTTAAAGATTATTCCGATTTAATTTTAATTTAATTTTTAGATATAATTTGATTAACCCTAAATGATTTTTAAAAATATTTTGATGTATATTTTTAAAAATCCTTCCTTTCTTACCTTTCAAGCACTTAATAGAATTAAGTGCTTGGAAGGTACGATTTCTAATAAATCTAACCCTAGGAGAATTATTTCGGACGATTCAAGTTCCTGTTCAGATTCGGATGGAAAGAGTTATTCCAGTTATTCGAATGGCGACAAAAGTGAAAAATTAATTATTATTTTTTTAAAAAACAATTCATAAGGAAAATTTTAAAAATAATTTACAGTACATCAAATGAACTTCAAAAATTAAATTCAAATCAAATCGGACAATGCTATAATGATTAATTGTTCTATTTTCTTAACATTGGTTATGTCCAAAACTTAAAAAGGACCATTTGGGTCATCTTGTATAATTCAAATACCAATTTTAAATATCCGAATGATACATACCGGTAATAGAGTGAGACATGACTATTTTTATAAAACACAATACATCAAAATATTTTTAAAAATCATTTAGGGTTAAAATAATTTTAACTAAAAATTTAATTAAAATTAAATCGGAGCAATAGCTAACGCGATTAGTTATCATATTTTCTTAATTCTGGTTGTGTTCAAAATGTAAAAAACATCATTTGACTATCTTATCTTGTATATGCGAAATAGTAAATTTAAATTATATTCGAATAATAGATAACAGTAATAGAGTGACATGATTATTTTTTTAAAAAACAATAGATCAGAAACATTTTAAAATTAATTTATAGTACATCAAATGAACTTCAAAAATTAAATTGGAATCAAATCGGACAATGCTATAGGGATTAACTGTTCTGTTTTCTTAATCTTGGTTATGTCCATAACGTAAAAAGAATCATTGGAGTCATCTTTTATATCCTAAATACCAAATTTAAATTACATTCGAATAACAGACAACCGTAATAGAGTGAGATATGAGTATTTTTTGAAAACACAATACATCAAAATATTTTTAAAAATCATTTAGGGCTAAAAAAATTATAACTAAAAATTTAATTAAAATTAAATCGGAACAATAACTAACGTGATTAGTCATCATATTTTCTTAATTCTGGTTGTGTTCAAACTGTATAAAACATCATTTGACTATCTTATCTTGTATATGCAATGTAAGTGAAATATAATTATTTTTTTAAAAAACAATTCATAAAAAAAAATTTTAAAAATAAATTACAGTACATCAAATGAACTTTAAAAATTAAATTAGAGTCAAATCGGACAACGCTCTGGGGATATATTGTTCTATTTTCTTAACCCTGGTTATGCTTAAAACTTAAAAAAGATCATTTGGATCAGAGTATAACCTAAATACTAATTTTAAATTATATTTGAATAATAGATAACCGTAATTGAGTGAGATATGAGTATTTTTTTAAAACACCATACATTAAAATATTTAAAAAAATTATTTAGGATTAATCAAATTATATCTAAAAATTAAATTGGAATCAAATCGGAAAATGCTATAATGATTAATTGTTCTGTTTTCTTAACCCTGGTTGTGTCCAAAACTTAAAAAGGATCAGTGGATTCATCTTGTATAACCTAAATATTAATTTTAAAGTATATTTGAATAATAGATAACCTTAATAGAGTGATATAAAACTATTTTTTTAAAACTCAATACATCAAAATATTTTAAAAAATTATTTAGGGTTAATCAAATTATATCTAATATTGAATTAAAATTAAATCGGAACAATCGTTCACGCTATAAGTTATTATATTTTCTTAACTCTGGTTGTTTTCAAACTGTAAAAAACATTATTTGGCTAATTTGTATATGCGAAATAGTAAATTTAAATTATATTCGAATAAGATAACAGTAATAGAGTGAGATATAATTATTGTTTTAAAAAACAATACATCAGAAAAATTTAAAAATAATTTACAGTACATCAAATGAACTTCAATAATTAAATTGGAATCAAATCGGACAATGCTATAGTGATTCATTGTTCTATTTTCTTAATCCCGGTTATGTCCAAAACTTAAAAAGGATCATCTGAGTCATCTTGTATAACCTAAATATTAATTTTAAATCATATTTAAAATTAAATCGGAACAATAGCTAACGCGATTAGTTATCATATTTTCTTAATTCTGGTTGTGTTCAAACCGTAAAAAACATCATTTGGCTATATTGTATATGCGAAAGAGTAAATTTAAATTATATTCGAATAAGATAACAGTAATAGAGTGAGATATGATTATTTTTTTTTAAAACATTAGATCAAAAAAATTTTAAAAATAATTTACAGTACATCAAATGAACTTTAAAAATTAAATTGGAATCAAATCGGACAATGCTATAGGGATTGACTGTTCTGTTTTCTTAATCTTGATTATGTCCATAACGTAAAAAGAATAATTGGAGTCATCTTTTATATCCTATATACCAAATTTAAATTACATTCGAATAATAGACAACCGTAATAGAGTGAGATATATCTATTTTTTTAAAACACAGTACATCAACATATTTTAAAAAATTATTTAGGGTTAGACAAATTATATCTAAAAATTAAATTGGAATCAAATCGGACAATGCGATAGTGATTAATTATTCTATTTTCTTAACCCTGGTTATGTCCAAAACTTAAAAAGGACCATTTGAGTCATCTTGTATACCGAAATATTAATTTTAAAATATATTTAAATAATAGATAACCGGAATTGAGTGAGATATGACTATTTTCTTAAAACATAATACATCAATATACTTTAAAAAATTATTTAGGGTTAATCAAATTATATCTAAAAATTTATTTAAAATTAAATGGGAACAATCGCTAACGCTATTAGTTATCATATTTTCTTAATTCTGGTTGTGTTCAAACCGTAAAAAACATCATTTGGCTATCTTGTATATGCGAAAGAGTAAATTTAAATTATATACAAATAAGATAACAGTAATAGAGTGAGATATGATTATTACTGTTTTAAAAAACAATACATCAGAAAAATTTTAAAAGTAATTTACAGTACATCAAATGAACTTCAGAAATTAAATTGGAATCAAATAGGACAATGTTATAGGGATTGTTCTATTTTCTTAACCATGGTTATGTCCAAAACTTAAAAAGGATCATTTGAGTCAACTTGTATAACCTAAATATTAATTGTAAAATTTATTTGGATAATAGATTACCGTAATTGAGCGAGATATGACTATTTTTTTAAAACACAATACATCAAAATATTTTAAAAAATTATTTAGGGTTAATCAAATTATATCTAATATTGAATTGAAATTAAATCGGAACAACTGCTCACGCTATTAGTTATTATATTTTCTTA
Source organism: Anthonomus grandis grandis (assembly GCF_022605725.1). Classification (NCBI taxonomy): domain Eukaryota; kingdom Metazoa; phylum Arthropoda; class Insecta; order Coleoptera; family Curculionidae; genus Anthonomus; species Anthonomus grandis. The sequence continues at coordinate 11,475,655 of NC_065550.1, forward strand.
ACTTTGGTTGTGTTCACTCCGTAAAAAACATCATTTGGCTATCTTGTATATGCGAAATAGTAAATTTAAATTATATTCGAATAATAGATAACAGTAATAGAGTGAGATATGATTATTTTTTTAAAAAACAATACATCAGAAAAATTTTAAAAGTAATTTACAGTACATAAAATGAACTTCAAAAATTAAATTGGAATCAAATCTTTCATATCCCTGGTTATGTCTAAAACTTAAAAAGGATCATTTGAGTGATCTTGTATAACCTAAATATTAATTTTAAATTATATTTGAATAATAGATAACCGTTGACTATTTTTTTAAAACACAATACATCAAAATAATTTTAAAAATCATTTAGGGTTAATCAAATTATATCTAATATTGAATTGAAATTAAATCGGAACAATCGCTAACGCTATTAGTTTCTATATTTTCTTAACTCTGGTTGTGTTCAAACCGTAAAAAACATCATTTGGCTAACTTGTATATGCGAAATAGTAAACTTAAATTATATTCGAATAATAGATAACAGTAATAGAGTGAAATATAATTATTTATTTAAAAAACAATTCAAAAAAAATTTTAAAAATAATTTATAGTACATCAAATGATATTCAAAAATCAAATTGGAATCAAATCTGACAATGCTATAGGGATTATCTGTTCTATTTTCTTAATCCTGGTTATGCCCAAAATTTAAAAAGGATAATTTGGATCATCTTGTATAACCTAAATAGCAATTTTAAATTATATTCGTATATAGATAACCGTAATAGTGTGAGATATGACTATTTCTTTAAAACACTATACATCAAAATATTTTTTAAAATCATTTAGGGTTAAGCAAATTATATCTAAAAATTAAAATTAATTCTATTTAATTTTAAGTATTTAAAGCGTTCCAATATGTGATTGCTAAAATTCTTTTATTTTGGTAGCGATCTAACAATGTTTGTAACGCAATTTCATAGTTTGCTTATATACCACAATTGAGTGGGTATGGACTTAATCAGATTTAATGGTTCACCTTTTAGGAGAGTAAAAAGGAGAGAAAAGAGAAAGACAAAAAAAAAACAGGCCATGACTTCAAATTACCATCAAAAATAGGTACGGTTAATTTTGGTAACTTAGCATGTTACAGGTTAAAATTGGCATTTTATAGTCATTATTAAAAGCACTGATTACAGTTATATTTTCAAAATAGATATTTTACAAATATTAATAATTGGTACTAGTGATGCCCCCTCTGTAATAGCCTCCCAAGTAAACCATAGTTTTGTTCTCTAGCCATTTCAAGTTACAGTATTCTTTTTTTTTAATGACACAATTAGTCTTGTACATTCCAGCTTTCTATTGTACTGGTTGTTAATAAAATTTTATTTATACTCTTATAAAACCCGGTTCTGGACTAAAGAAATATTTTAGAATTTAAATTATATACAATATTGATTATTCCATACTTTATTTAATTCTTTTATAGTGAATAATGATTAATTGGGCATGTACAATTGTGTATGTTGTACTGTCCATAGTACTATAACTGATTTTGGCTTGACCATACCAGATATGCTGGTTAATTTTACTCGGACTGACCTATCAAATTTTTGTCTCATTTTATCTGATGTAAATATTGGTTTTTCGTGAAGGATAGCAAGAAATGACTGGTCGAGGGAAAATCGAAATTGAGTGTCATAGTGACCCATATTTTCATTGCCAACTTCCTTGGGCCGTAATTTTTTTTTATAAAGGGTTTTATGGTGCTTATAAAAAAAAAGTTAAGTTATTTTCGATTGGAAATACATTTTGTGCGTGTTTGCTTAAATACGGGTTTGACCTCTGCGGTTGCCCCTTTTTCCAGACCGCCAGAGCTTGGAGTATTGTGAGGTGGACGAGGTGAAGCTTGGAAGCTTGCAGTTTTCTTCGACTGGGAATTGGATGTCTGGGAGAGTCTCGAATCTGAAGTAGTCTGCTGTGTGTGGAGATAAGTAACACAACATAACATTTTTTTTTCACTTAATTTATTTTAAATTTAATTTTTATTTTTAATAAAAATATTATCACAATTTTTATTTATTGAATTGAGATACATACATATATGAACTTTTACAATTTAAGCAGGGTGACGCCGACTTCTAGTGGTTAGGGGATGTAATTATTTTTCTCATTTAAAGGCTGGATATATTTATATTATTTTGATAGTCCAAAGGCCCACCAGGTTCGATTGTACTTTGCCTCAAAAGTTTATTTAAAATTGTATTGACATTATTTAATCGATGCTATTTTATTATTGAATATTACTGATATGAATACGTATATATGTGACAAGTGACTCCTGTGAGGTAAAACGCAGCCGGCTTCGTAGTACTACGAATATATACTTGGGTTATATTAATTATTTTCAGACTACTCCTAAGATATCAAATGTTCTCAGATTAGCTAGTAAATACTAGAGTAAAATAATAAAAGGGTAATTTTGATTGGGGAAGCTTCAACATTTAGGGTTTTTTTTTTAGCTTGGGTCAATGTCCGTGGCGGGATATACCGGGCCACGTAATTGTTAGTTTAATTCGAATTGAAGCTTCATTCCAAACAAAAAAAAAGTTCCGGTGTAACATAATTTATTTTATTTTTACAATCACATTGTTAATTGTGTTTTTTTTTTTGGATATATTTCTTATAGATATATTTCTTATAAGCATGGTCACAATGGTTAGAATATTGTAGGTAATTTGGAAACAATAGCGTATACCGACTTTGACCTTGATTTGGTTAACCAAGTTTCGTTTTGAACTTGCCTAAATAAATTTTGATAAATATTGGGCGTCCATTTGGGATTATATAAAATCCAATACTTGGTGGCGCCATACTGACTTTAACATTTTTTTTGGGTAACTCTTGGGTGTTCACGAACTAAGAATTTGGGTTCATTTTGTTGAGAAAAAAGCTAGAACCCACATCGGCTTGAGCTAGCAGCACTGTGAAGGATTCCTTCTCTGGGCGTTTCAGGTAAGAAGGGTTAGATTTCTCCGGACATCAAACAACTTTTGGAGACCCTCTTAAGGCCATAAGCCATTCACTATTTTATCTATTAGTACTTCTTTTCTTTTGATTAACTTCGGCATTCATCGGTTTTCATCATCTTTCATTTAGCAAAAAAAAAAACAAAAAAAAAGAAGTATAACACTGGCGCCTCAACTTACTCTTTTTTCTCTATAGTTACCCAAAATTTTTTTTTCTTCTTTTCACTGGATTGGACTTTAATATTCAGATTTTTTTACTTTAATTTTCTTTATTTTTTTTTTGAAGGTTAAGGTAAAATTTCAGGACAGGTGTTCAAATGATATTTGGATTTGGAATAGGATAAAAATCTTCAATTTAATTTTTGGTAAATTTTTACAGGAAAATATAGGATTTGTTTTTCGTAACCTATTAATTTTGACCTAATTATACATATACATATATATTTGTTTTTGATTTTTGTCCAAATTTTCTTTTCTTTTAGTACAACATGTATAAGATTACATCAAATGAACTTTAAAAATTAAATTGGAATTAAATCGGACAATGCTATAGGGATTAACTGTTCTATTTTATTAATCTTGGTTATATCCATAACGTAAAAAGAATCATTGGAGTCATCTTTTATATCCTATATACCAAATTTAAATTACATTCGAATAATAGACAACCGTAATAGGCTGAGATATATCTATTTTTTTAAAACACAGTACATCAAAATATTTTAAAAAATTATTTAGGGTTAATCAAATTATATCTAATATTGAATTAAAATTAAATCGGAACAATCGTTCACGCTATAAGTTATTATATTTTCTTAACTCTGGTTGTTTTCAAACTGTAAAAAACATTATTTGGCTAATTTGTATATGCGAAATAGTAAATTTAAATTATATTCGAATAAGATAACAGTAATAGAGTGAGATATAATTATTGTTTTAAAAAACAATACATCAGAAAAATTTAAAAATAATTTACAGTACATCAAATGAACTTCAAAAATTAAATTGAAATCAAATCGGACAATGCTATAGTGATTCATTGTTCTATTTTCTTAATCCCGGTTATGTCCAAAACTTAAAAAGGATCATCTGAGTCATCTTGTATAACCTAAATATTAATTTTAAATCATATTTAAAATTAAATCGAAACAATAGCTAACGCGATTAGTTATCATATTTTCTTAATTCTGGTTGTGTTCAAACCGTAAAAAACATCATTTGGCTATATTGTATATGCGAAAGAGTAAATTTAAATTATATTCGAATAAGATAACAGTAATAGAGTGAGATATGATTATTTTTTTTAAAACAATAGATCAGAAAAATTTTAAAAATAATTTACAGTACATCAAATGAACTTTAAAAATTAAATTGGAATCAAATCGGACAATGCTATAGGGATTAACTGTTCTGTTTTCTTAATCTTGATTATCGTAATCGTAACGTAAAAAGAATAATTGGAGTCATCTTTTATATCCTATATACCAAATTTAAATTACATTCGAATAATAGACAACCGTAATAGAGTGAGATATATCTATTTTTTTAAAACACAGTACATCAACATATTTTAAAAAATTATTTAGGGTTAGACAAATTATTTTTAAAAATTAAATAGGAATCAAATCGGACAATGCGATAGTGATTAATTATTCTATTTTCTTAACCCTGGTTATGTCCAAAACTTAAAAAGGACCATTTGAGTCATCTTGTATAACCTAAATATTAATTTTAAAATATATTTAAATAATAGATAACCGGAATTGAGTGAGATATGACTATTTTCTTAAAACATAATACATCAATATACTTTAAAAAATTATTTAGGGTTAATCAAATTATATCTAAAACTTTATTTAAAATTAAATGGGAACAATCGCTAACGCTATTAGTTATCATATTTTCTTAATTCTGGTTGTGTTCAAACCGTAAAAAACATCATTTGGCTATCTTGTATATGCGAAAGAGTAAATTTAAATTATATACAAATAAGATAACAGTAATAGAGTGAGATATGATTATTACTGTTTTAAAAAACAATACATCAGAAAAATTTTAAAAGTAATTTACAGTACATCAAATGAACTTCAGAAATTAAATTGGAATCAAATAGGACAATGTTATAGGGATTGTTCTATTTTCTTAACCATGGTTATGTCCAAAACTTAAAAAGGATCATTTGAGTCATCTTGTATAACCTAAATATTAATTTTAAAATATATTTGGATAATAGATTACCGCAATTGAGCGAGATATGACTATTTTTTTAAAACACAATACATCAAAATATTTTAAAAAATTATTTAGGGTTAATCAAATTATATCTAATATTGAATTGAAATTAAATCGGAACAACTGCTCACGCTATTAGTTATTATATTTTCTTAACTTTGGTTGTGTTCAATCCGTAAAAAACATCATTTGGCTATCTTGTATATGCGAAATAGTAAATTTAAATTATATTCGAATAATAGATAACAGTAATAGAGTGAGATATGATTATTTTTTTTAAAAACAATACATCAGAATAATTTTAAAAGTAATTTACAGTACATAAAATGAACTTCAAAAATTAAATTGGAATCAAATCTTTCATATCCCTGGTTATGTCCAAAACTTAAAAAGGATCATTTGAGTGATCTTGTATAACCTAAATATTAATTTTAAATTATATTTGAATAATAGATAACCGTTGACTATTTTTTTAAAACACAATACATCAAAATAAATTTAAAAATCATTTAGGGTTAATCAAATTATATCTAAAAATTGAATTAATATTAAATCGGAACAATCGCTAACGCTATTAGTTTCTATATTTTCTTAACTCTGGTTGTGTTCAAATCGTAAAAAACATCATTTGGCTATCTTGTATATGCGAAATAGTAAATTTAAATTATATTCGAATAATAGGTAACAGTAATAGAGTTTGATATAATTATTGTTTAAAAAAAAAATTCATAAGAAAAATTAAAAAAAAAATTTACAGAACATCAAATAAAATTTAAAAATTAAATTGAAATCATATCGCAACAATAGCTATAGGTAATAGAAATCGTTTTCTTTATCCTGGTTATGTCCAAAACTTAAAAAGGATCAGTTGAGTCATCTTGTGTAAACTAAATATTAATTTTAAATTATATTTGAATAATAGACAACCGCAATAGAGTGAGATATGACTATTTTTTCAAAACACAATACATCAAAATATTTATATAATGTATCTTCTATAATTCAAATACCAGTTTTAAATTATATTCGAATGATACATAACCGTAGTAGAGTGAGACATGACTATTTTTTTAAAACACAATACATCAAACTATTTTTAAAAATCATTTAGGGTTAAAAAAATTATATAAAAATATAATTAAATTAGAATTAATACATGATGATCAAGACTTAAATAAATTGATGTCTTCTGTTGTTATTTTGATTTTTCACTTAGGTTGAGTAGGTTAGAATATTGTAGGTAATTTGGAAACAATAGCGTATACCGACTTTGACCTTGATTTGGTTAACCAAGTTTCGTTTTGAACTTGCTTAAATAATTTTTGATAAATATTGGGCGTCTATTTGGGATTATATAAAATCCAAAACTTGGTGGCGCCATACTGACTTTGACATTTTTTTTGGGTAACTCTTGGGTGTTCACGAACTAAGAATTTGGGTTCATTTTGTTGAGAAAGAAGCTAGAACCCACATCGGCTTGAGCTAGCAGCACTGTGAAGGATTCCTTCTCTGGGCGTTTCAGGTAAGAAGGGTTAGATTTCTCCGGGCATCAAACAACTTTTGGAGACCCTCTTAAGGCCATAAGCCATTCACTATTTTTAGTACTTCTTTTCTTTTGATTAACTTCGGCATTCATCGGTTTTCATCATCTTTCATTTAGCAAAAAAAGAAAAACAAAAAAAAAAGAAGTATAACACTGGCGCCTCAACTTACTCTTTTTTCTCTATAGTTACCCAAAAATTTTTTTTCTTCTTTTCACTGGATTGGACTTTAATATTCAGATTTTTTTACTTTAATTTTCTTTATTTTTTTTTTGAGGGTTAAGGTAAAATTTCAGGACAGGTGTTCAAATGATATTTGGATTTGGAATAGGATAAAAATCTTCAATTTAATTTTTAGTAAATTTTTACAGGAAAATATAGGATTTGTTTTTCGTAACCTGTTAATTTTGACCTAACTATACATATACATATATATTTGTTTTTGATTTTTGTCCAAATTTTTTTTTCTTTTAGTACAACATGTATAAGATTACAATAGAAAGATTGCAAAAAGATGAGCTTGAATATGAAGTTAAAGTTAGAGGTATTGACCCTTCTGGTACAGCAGATTCCTTGCGTAAATGTTTGCATTCCCTTTTACAATTAGAAAAATCAGGCAATTCAGTTCAAAGCTCAGCAACTCTTGACCCTGATATCGAAATTCCGATTTGTGCAAATAAACTTACCGAGTTAAAAGATTCAATTTCATCTTTTCCTGGCACAACTACACAACATTTGAAAATAGAAACAAGGTTTGCTCATTTAACTGGCAGAATAAATAGGATTACAGACACCGATAAAGAGGTGGCTTCAAAAAGGTCCTCTTTACTTCTTGAACTTACAATTTTAGTTTCTGAGTATGAAAATAAAATAAAACTTCTTTCACTCTTCACACTTCTTTCGGACTCTAAAATTGATCCACCCTTAGATAATAATTTTGAAGTAAATACTTTATTAGATTCAACTTGAATTTCAATTTATAATAATTCTACGCCTACTCGAAATGAAGTTAATATGACTGCGATAAATACCAATATGCAACCGTCTACATCTTATTTCAAAAGTGTTCCAGTTTTTAAATGGAATTTAATATTTTCAGGTAATAAGTCAGGTTTAAGCTTCAATGCATTTTTACAGAGGGTAGAACAACTATCTATTTCAAGGGGTGTTTCAAAGGCAGAACCTTTCAACTCAGCTTCTGATCTTTTTGAGCATTAAATTATTATCACTTAATATCTAGATATGCAACAGATTGGATTAATTAAATAAATGAAAGATGAGTTTGTACCTCCACACTTTGCTGATAAATTATGGAAACAAATTTTAGAAAGAACTCAGGGTAGTGATGAACCTATTGGTATTTATGTTGCAGCTATGTCTCAATTTTTTGATAGAATGCCTACTCCAGTTGGTAATCAGTTAAGATTAAGAGTCTTAAGATCAAACATTTTACCTTTTTATCAGGAAATATTAACTTTGCATGAAATAAATACACCTTTTAAACTTATTGAATTGTGTAGGAAGTTAGAGGAGATTCGGTTAAGGGTAGAGAATTAAGGTTATAAACCTCCTAAGAAGGGCAATTTGTCACTCGAACCTGATTTAGATTATCAATATAATAGGACAAGTTTAGAAAATTTTAAAATTGGTAGTAAACTTAATAGTACAGAATTTGACAACCAAAATAATTGTGAATCAATAGACTCAAATTTTCAGAATTCCAACTATAATCAAAGAATCAAAGATTTAGTAACCACAATAAATTCCAAAGTTCAGATCGTTATGGACAAAACAGAAATTCTAATTCTAATAATTTTAAGAACAGTAATTTTAAAATAGGTTCTAGTGGTCTAAATCATCACAATTCAGGCAACAAAAATAACAATAATTTTGGTAATGCTAATTCTGGAGTAAAACTTTGTTTTAAATGTGACCAACCAAATCATTTTGCTAAAAATTGTACATCAAAAATTAAAAAATGTTTTGGCTGTGGAAAAGATAACTTTACTAAAATAAACTGTCCAGATCGTAAAAAACATAATAATCGGGGAAACGGCTCGAGAGGCCAATCTTAGGTCGAGGTTTTGATTCGACCATGGATTGTAAAAATAAAATTGTACTTGACTATGTATTAGCACATGTAGGTCCAGGGGAATGTCCTTATTTATCAGTAGAAATTTTTGGGTCTAAATTTTATGGTCTTTTGGATTCAGGTGCAAATAGGACTTTTATGGGTAGTTCTGGTTGGGAAAAATTAAAAATATTGGGAGTTACTTTGAACATTAATAGGAGAACATCTTGTACAATAGCTCAGTGGCGGCTCGTGACATTTGACTATGGAGGGGCGCGCAAATCCAAATAAATATATACTTACTAATAAATAAAAAAATATAACTGAACGTACCTACCTAAGTATATGTTATAATATCTGAGACATGACGGTTTGCAGTCATCATGGTACAATCACAAAAAGTTTGCACATAAATGTCTTAATTTGGCAATCAAAAATAAAGAACATTGTTACAAAACAATCGCATTTACACATCACGGAACCTCGCACGAAAATATTTTTGCCACCTCTCTACGGTTTAAAAAACAATAACAAGTAACTTTAAAACGTGAAGAAAAATTATACTTATTAATAAATGTTCAATAGGTACTTAAGCTACTTCTTAAAAGTAAAATCTGGTCGACGGTCTTTCATATTTATAAACCTTTCCATTACTTTTTCTTCAAAATTGTTTATTTCCATCACTAAATTTCTATTGATGGACATCATGGCTAAAGCATTAAGTCTTTCATTAAGCATAGTACTTCGCAGGAAGCTTTTTATTCGCTTAAGGGTGAAAAATTTGCGCTCGGCCTCTGCAGTTGTCATTGGGGTCGTCACAATGATATTTAATAATTTTATTGTTTCGGCAAATGTTTCGCCAAGATTATTTTCTAAAATAAATGAAAGTAAGTTCATAGCTCCAATATTTTGTGAGAAATCTGGTCTTGAGTAAATGACTTCTAGTTCAGTTCTTAATCTAATTTTACATAACATTGGATAAAAAGTAACTAGATTATCTAAATTATCCACTGGAAAGGTCTTGTTATATTTTGGATACGCTTCTTTATCGAACAAGTTAGCTGCTTGAAGATGACCTCGATAGGAAAATCTGTCCTTCGCTTGGGTAAAAACTGTATCACATACCTCTTTTGCAATAATACTTCACAAGTACGTCAGTTCTTCTTCTTTTGACACTTTCAAAGTTTAATTCTACATTAGCCTTAATATTATCGGTGTCGTTTCTTATTTTGGCAATGCTTGATTCAAATATCGACAGATCCTTTTGCAATGACACACTATCCTTACTTTTTGACTGGAGCTGATTATAAAGTATGTGCGGCGAACGTGCGGCATAATTTTGTGAAAAAGGGTAAGCCAGAATAAGAATTCTGGATCCTCTAATGCTCTCCTTAAACCGGAAGCTTCATTTGACGTCACACTTTTCTCACATTTCTGCTCAATTTCTTGAAAAACCTCAATTAATTCTTCGCGATCTTCATAAACAGTATTCACGGTGCGAATATTATAATTCCATCTGGTTGTTGCCACTCTAGGCAATTTTCTATGTACTATTTCTTGTAGTACATCACATCGGTGGGAGGAATTTGAGAAAAAAGCTGGTATTGCAGACAAATTATTAAAAAAAACGCGTACTTTCGGATTTTGAGATACCGATTTTTGCATAATAAGGTTCAGCTGGTGAGCATAACAGTGAACGAAATGCGCGTTTGGATATTTTAATTTAATTTGAGCTTAAACACCGTTAATTGAACCACTCATTACATTTGCCCCGTCGTAGGTTTGAGCTATTGATTTTTGAGGTGTCTTTAAAATTAGAGGGTCAATTTCATTTTCGATACACGTTTTTAATCCTGTTGCAGTTTTATCCTTAACCTTTATAAAGCCCCAGAAATGTTCATGAATGGATCTATCAAAAAAATATCTTAATATTATTACCATTTGGCAGTTATTTGATACATCCGTAGTCTCATCGCATTGTATTGATACAAATTCCGATTTTTGAATATGGTTGGAAATTTCTTGTCTACAAACATAAAGCATACACTCCAAAATATCGTTCTGAATCATTTTAGATGTTTCTTTAAAGACTGTTGAATTCTGCAAGTGTTCCTTAAGTGTGACATGTAATTCTGCGGTAAAATTAATTAATTCCTTGAACAAACCCTTATTTGAAGAATCCTTAGTTTCATTGTGGCCTCTAAGTGCCAATTCAAAGGCCCCACAAAATTTAACGCAGCTAATAATTCTCATTAAAATGTGCCTATTTTTTCTTATTTCATCATTATGCTTAATTAAATTGTCTCTATATGCAGAACTAAACTGTGTTAAAATATTAGTCTTACCCAGTAGAGCAAACGTAGCGCAAGAATTTATATGTCCTCGTGAAATGTCATGCTTTTTTATTTTAGCCGCAAGATGTTGTAAATCTCTTACCCCTTTTCTTGCCCAACTTGGATCGATACTACTAGAGCCAGCGACAAAAAATAACACACACGGAAAACAGTATAATAAGTTTGTTTCTTCACAACCACATATCCAATTATTTCTCAGATAAATGTCCCTCGAAAAACGGTGAGTAAAACTTCTTTGTTGTGTTTTCCTTTCACTCACTTGAGTAATATTTAAATCCGGCAAAGGTCTGCCTAAAGTCTTAATGTTTACTTTTTCTTCCAGTGAAAGATTTGAAAAATTACAGTTAATTAAAAAGCTTACACGAATTATTATTAAATTTCAATAATAATTATTGTATTGTTCACCCTTGAAATACTCACACACACACACAAACCACCTATCCGAACCGATTAAAAACAAAATTTTGCCGAATAAACAACAAAAAACGTCTTCCTGCCGCCTGCGGTCCGATTTACAAAACATTAAAACAAAAGCCGAATCCACGATAAAACTGGGACGCTAAATTTTAGCGCGCCTCGCGATCGGTAACGAGCGTGATAAAAGCCGAGAAGATGGGTCGTCAAGAGTAGCTTTTCCGCCAAATTATGGACGCGGATGTGAGCGCGCCCCACGACAAATAGAGGAAGATAGATGAGCTGTACCTCGCGCGAGACAGAGAGCGGTATACGTAGGATGCCAGGAGCACTTTGGTTGTTGATTTGAATATCGCATTATCTCCTATAGTACGGGCGCTTGTGTTATACGTTTAAACGCGGGTTGATAAAAATATATCTAATATAATTAATAATTACTGCACACGAGTTTGAAATTTAAAATAAGTAATTTTTAATGAAATTACTGGGGGGCGCGCGCCCTTGCGCCCCTATTAGCAAGTCGCTACTGCAATAGCTAATAATATGTCGTGTAAATGTATAGGCGTTGTTAGCGTGCCTGTAAGTGTAAAAGGAGTTGTTAGGGTTATTGACATTTTTATAGTCCCAGAGATTCGTCATGAGTTGGTTTTGGGTATTGATTTCTGGAAAAACTTGGGTATTGTTCCTGACATGCGTCGAGGTGAATGGCATTTTTCTGAAGAACCTTTAAATTCTAAAATTTCCTTGATTCAGTGTGAAGTAGATTTATCTGTAGAAGAACATTTGTCACACTCAGAATGCAGAATCACACTGCAGAAGAAGCTTTGGATAAAATAGTTTCATCTTACTTTGAAAAGATTGGGGATAGGCTGGGATGCACTTCAGTTGTTAAACATAATATAACCACTAATAGTGAGCCTATTAAGCAAAGGTATTATCCTGTATCACCTTTCAAACAGAAACTCATTGATGAGGAGGTTGACAAGATGTTGGTGTTGGGAGTCATCGAACCATCTACTTCAGCTTGGTCCTCTGCGGTTCTTTTGGTGCCTAAAAGTGATGGCAAAATGAGATTCTGCGTTGATTTTAGGAAATTAAATGCTGTATCCGAGCGTTGTGCATATCCACTTCCCTGCATTTCAGCCATTTTGGATAAGTTGGGCGGAGCCAAATATCTTACTTCTTTGGATTTGAAGAGTGCTTATTGGCAGGTTGAATTGGAGGAAAATAGTATGCAGTATACGGCATTTATCGTTCCTGGACATGGTTTATTTCAGTTCCGTAGACTCTCATTTGGATTACATAATGCCCCCGCAACCTTCCAAAGGTTGATCGACACCATCCTCGGTCCCAAGTTTCAGAATTCAGTGTTTAGATATATCGATGATATTATCCTAATAAGCCCAGATTTTAAGAGCCATTTACAGCTTCTAAAAGATGTTTTTCAGTGTTTGGAAGAGGCCGGTTTGACACTTAATAACAAAAAAAAGTAAATTTTGTAGAGCCGAGTTAAGATATTTTGGTTATGTAGTAAATCGTCATGGAATTTCTGTGGATCCTTCCGAAGTCGAAGCCATTACTAACATGTCAACTCCAAAATCAGTGACAGAAGTTCGTAGAATTATTGGTATGCTCTCTTGGTATCGTCAATTTATTCCTACCTTTTCTGATATAATTGCCCCATTTACCAAACTTTTAAAAAAAGGAACTAAATTTTATTGGGATGTAAAATGTGATGAAGCTTTTCAAAAAGTTAAAAATTCCTTGATTTCAGCACCTATTTTAACTTGCCCTAGGTTCGAACATGACTTCGTTTTGCAAACAGAAGCCTCAGAATATGGGGTTGGCGCTGTTTTATATCAAATTTATGATGGGCGTGAAAATGTCATTTTGTTATATATCTCGTACCTTGACTCGACAGAAAAAGTTGTATTCAGCTACTGAGCGAGAACTTCTAGCAGTCCTATTTGGTATAGAAAAATTAAGATGTTATTTAGAAGGTGCTAAGTTTTCGGTTATTTGTGATCATCATAGTCTACAGTGGTTGGATAATCTTAAAAATCCTCAAGGTAGATTGAGGAGATGGGCTTTAAGGCTGCAGCAACTCGACTATAAAATAATTCATGGAAAAGGGCGCGATAATGTGGTAGCGGATGCTTTATCGAGGAATGTCCCGGTAAATTGTGATTCTGTTCAGTTCTCCAACCATGATTTTCATAAAACTAGTGATTCTTGGTATATTAAATTGAGAGATCGAATTGTCAGGAACCCATTAGATTTTCCTCTTTGGAGAGTTAGTGAGGACAAAATTTATAAATATGTGTGGTTAGATTACCCAGATTTACGTGACGCTGCTGACTATTGGAAATTAGTTATTCCTAAGGATAGGAGACACGAGGTTTTTGCAAGCTGCCACTGCTCGCGTTTAGGAGGTCATTTAGGTGTCTATAAGACTTATGCCAAGATAGGCAGATTGTATTATTGGCCAGGGATGAGGTCGACCGTGATAAGGTTTGTGAGACATTGTGTTACTTGTCAGATAATCAAACCTGAACAAAACAAGCCAGCAGGCTTAATGGTTTCTAATTTGGTCCCTAAACATTGTTGGCAGATTTTGAGTATGGATTTATTTGGTCCTTTGCCTAAGAGTAAACGTGGCAATATGTATATATTTGTGGTCACGGATGTATTTAGTAAATTTAATTGTTTCTTTGCCATTAGGAAATCTAATTCTGCTAAAATATGCAATATTCTTGAGGAACATATTTTTCTTTTTCATGGAGTTCCAGAGGTTATTAGGTGTGACAATGCGGTACCGTTTAAGAGCAAAGAATTTCAAAATTTAGCCAAAAAATATGGATCTAAAATCATGTATAATCCCAATTATCATCCTTCTCCTAATGTTACAGAGAGAGTCAATAGAGTACTAAAATCCATATTAACTGCTTTTGCTTCGGAAAATCATAGAGTCTGGGATGAAAACCTAGCAGCTTTAGCTTGTGCAATTAATACAGCAACTTTTGAAGTTACAAGTAAAACGCCTTACTTTATTAACTATGGTACTGAAATGATTTTGCATGCATCAGAATTTTTTCAATATAGGGACGTTAACCAAAATATAGTTTCTGATCAATCTCAGAGGAATTCCATTAAAAGGGTTGAATCTTTAGGAAAGCTAACGGAATTTGTATCTAAGAAATTATTACAAGCAGGCCAGAAATCTAGAGATCAATATAACTTAAGACATCGAAATGTAGAATTCAATATTGGTGATTTGGTTTGGAAAAGATTGTATGCATTGTCAGATGCAGGGAACTATTTTACTGCTAAGTTGGCAGGTAAATTTGAAGGTCCTTTTAGGGTGAAAAATAAAGTGGGTTACAGCATTTATAAACTTGAGGATATGCATGGGAAATCAAAGGGAAATTGGCATGTGCAAGATCTTAAACCTTATTATGATGAAGTTGGAAACTAGCTATGTAGTTAATTTACTTTTTTTTCTATTTTCAATTGCCTATTACTTAACTCAATAGATAATTAAATTTAATTTGGATTGTAGTGTAATCATTCTCTTAATTGGCTATACACCTAAAAATGAGTATTTTAGAAAAAAAAAATGTTTTTAGACATTTTTTTTTTGGGGGGAAAAGAGGGTAGCTGTTACAAGTTAAAATTGGCATTTTATATTCATTATTAAAAGCACTGATTACAGTTATATTTTCAAAATAGATATTTTACAAATATTAATAATTGGTACTAGTGATGCCCTCTCTGTAATAGCCTCCCAAGTAAACCATAGTTCTCCATAGTTCTCTAGCCATTTCAAGTCACAGTATTCTTTTTTTTTTTAATGACACAATTAGTCTTGTACATTCCAGCTTTCTATTGTACCCGTAAAACCCGGTTCTGGACTAAAAAAATAATTTAGAATTTCAATTATATCCAATATTGATTATTCCATACTTTATTTAATTCTTTTATAATGAATAATGATTAATTGGGCATGTACAATTGTGTATGTTGTACTGTCCATAGTACAATAACTGATTTTGGCTTGACCATACCAGATATGCTGGTTGATTTTACTCGGACTGACCTATCAAATTTTTGTCTCTTTTTATCTGATGTAAATATTGGTTTTTCGTGAAAGATAGCAAGAAATTACTGGTCGAGGAAAAATCGAAATTGAGTGTCATAGTGACCCATATTTTCATTGCCAACTTCCTTGGGCCGTAAATTTAGTTATTTATTTTTTATAAAGGGTTTTATGGTGCTTATCAAAAAAAAATAAAGTTATTTTCGAATGGCAATACATTTTGTGCGTGATTGCTTAAATACGGGTTTGACCTCTGTGGTTGCCCCTTTTTCCAGACCGCCATCATGAATTGAAGAGTGCTTTAGTTCTTTTTGAAATTCGTGTGAATTTTACCCATATGGGGATATAATTGACTAAATGTGGTGATAGTAAATCAACTTTTTAGGCGTAATGCTATAATTTGTTTTTGTTGAATTTACTGGCCTTTATGGCGATTTAAAACCTAATAATTTTTCACGTGCCCTCGAACATCGGTAAAATGGCGGTCCTGATTGGCATTGGTAGGAGATAATTTAATTAACCAAGCTACATAACATGGATTTTTGGACGGATTTTTTTTGTACGGACCTGATTTCTTCATGCTACATGGTTCTTTTATTTTGGGGTTATGTACCCTGCTGGCTCTAAGCTAGAGGAGATTTTAATAACTGTGAGCTAACGTCTAACCTGGACCACTACCAGAGCTTGGCGTATCCCAATACACCTCACAAGGTGGACGAGGTGAAGCTCGGAAGCTTGCAGTTTTCTTCGACTGGGAATTGGATGTCTGGGAGAGTGTCGAATCTGAAGTAGTCTGCTGTATGTGGAGCTAAGTAACACAACATAACATTTTTTTTTCACTTATTTTATTTTATTTTTATTATCACAATTTTTATCTATTGAGTTGAGATACATACATATATGAACTTTTACAATTTGAGCAGGGTGAAGCCGACTTGTAGTGGTTAGGGGATGTAATTATTTTTCTCATTTAAAGGCTGGATATATTTATATTATTTTAATAGTCCAAAGGCCCACCAGGTTCGATTGTACTTTGTCTCAAAAGTTTATTTAAAATTTTATTGACATTATTTAATCGATGCTATTTTATTATTGAATATTACTGATATGAATACGTATATATGGACAAGTGACTCCTGTGAGGTAAACCGCAGCCGGCTTCGTAGTACTACGAGTATATACTTGGGTTATATTATTTATTTTCAGAGTAATCCTAAGATATCAAATGTTCTCAGATTAGCTAGTAAATACTAAAGTAAAATAATAAAAGGGTAATTTTGATCGGGGAAGCTTCAACATTTAGGGTTTTTTTTTTGAGCTTAGGTCAACGTCCGTGGCGGGATATACCGGGCCACGAAATTGTTAGTTTAATTTGAATTGAAGCTTCATTCCAAAAAAAAAAAAAGTTCGGGTGTAACATAATTTATTTTATTTTTACAATCACATTTTTGATTGTGTTTTTTTTTTAGATATACTTCTTATAAGCATGGTCACGAATTACAGTGCACCATTTTGAAAATTTAATTTTATGGGACGTTATCGGTTAACAAACTTTGTTTTTCTTTTAATTAGAAACTTAAACATTCCTTATTATCAACTTCAATAATTATATTCTCTTAAAGATCAATAAATTAACATAACATAATTAGCTGTGATGATCAAGACTTAAATAAATTGTTGTCTTCTGTCGTTATTTTGATTTTTCACTTGGGTTGAGTAGGTTAGAATATTGTAGGTAATTTGGAAACAAAAGCGTATACCGACTTTAACCTTGATTTTGTTTTCCAAGTTTCGTTTTGAACTTGCCTAAATAAATTTTGACAAATATTGGGCGTCCATTTGGCATTATATAAAATCTAAAACTTGGTGGCGCCATACTGACTTTGACATTTGTTTTGGGTAACTCTTGGGTATTCACTACCTAAGAATTTGGGTTCATTTTGTTGAGAAAGAAGCTAGAACCCACATCGGCTTGAGCTAGCAGCACTGTGAAGGATTCCTTCTCTGGGCGTTTTAGGTAAGAAGGGTTAGGTTTCTCCGAGCATCAAACAACTTTTGGAGACCCTCTTAAGGCCATAAGCCATTCACTATTTTTAGTACTTCTTTTCTTTTGATTAACTTGGGCATTCATCGGTTTCCCTTTCCTTTCATTTAGCAAAAAAAAAAACAAAAAAAAAGAAGTTTAACAAGCATTTAAATCAGTGTGATTTGGTACTATGGGAGCTACATTAGTGCTTAGCGAAAAACTATTTTCTTCCGGTGGACACACTTGTGAATAAATTGTTTTGACTTTAAACTAATTTAAATCTACTTGCTGTCTAATAACATCTTCGACAACGAATTCTTCATCATTCTCTAAGAAACCAACCATATCATTATGAAATTTTTTAAACTCGGTATAAACGTCATCTAAACTTTTATACATAGATTTACATAATGGAATATCGTGACGATTATTTACAGTTTTTTCGGGAAAAATATAAATGTCGGTTATACGTTTAACAGAAACATTTCATTTTTGAGCAACTTTATGTTTTGAAGACATTTTTCTTTTTAAATAATTAGATACAATTCGATCATCCCAAAAAATGAATTATTTTTAGGTTTAAATTGCTTAAAATCAGCAAAAGATTTTTAATTAGAGATTAAATATCAGCCAAAAAATAAAACATTAGCGATATGATATTCAAATAAGTATACTAGCGAAGAGGTATAGCGAAATTAATTAGTTAGTGCGAGAAAAGAATTAAAAAAAAACTGACAACATTCGATATTATCCTTACAAGAAATCCACGTTGAACATTTACACTTGATAAACTATAAAACTACATCCCTTGCGAACAAACCAGCACCAATACACCAATTTCAAAAACGTTAGAAAATACGATAAACAAATACCTTACCCGCGCCCGTGATCTCACTCGCCGATCATTGCATTATTTTTTCGTTAATCTAATAGATCGATGGAAAAAACGGGTGGGCGGGCTGTAATAATCATTTCGGACAACAGCTCGGAAAATTAAAATCGATCATCCTTACAGGTAAGTCGATCAATTTAGTGATTATTCTTCGCTGTTGTCCTCTATGATTATTACACATCGTAGGTATTTAAAGATATAAACAGATCTAATTAACCAACCATAATTATTATTAAGTATTTCAGTTAAACAGTCTCTATTTTTATTTTCCAAAATAAGTTTTATTATGAAATTATAAATGTAACATACAACATTTTATATTGGATTAATCCTTGAATTAATCGATAACAGACTTTTTAAATGCCTTAATTCTAATTACTCAAATTCTAATACTACTAGGTTAGTATAACGGATAACAAATAAACATAATAATATAGGTAATACTATACATACAGTGGTAAACATTTTACAAACTACAAAATTAACAAGAAAGGTTATAACACCTTTAACAAAAACATTAATCTATATGAAATGAAATAACCCCTAAGATTTATATCGAATATTGTATAGAGTCGTAATATATTATGATTTAACTATAAATTAACGGTATTATAATATATTTAGTAGGTACTTAACGTATAGTTTATAATAAGATCAATTTTTATTTATTTCTTAACCCTTGTATAATAAACCTTGCAAATGTATCTGTAGAGGCGGTAATTGGTCTATTATAAAATTTACAAAATACATTGGATTTGTCTGTCTAGCCTGCTGTTTGTCTTATTGTTTCAATATTTACCCCTGCTCTTAGAGCCGCAGATGTACTAGCATGTCTAGTACTGTGTGTTGAGAAGTTTGCAGTGTCAATGCCAGCCTTATTTAGTGTTGTTTTTATCCACCTACTTAAGGTTTGGGCACTGGCTGCATGGTAGGGTCTCTTGTGTGTTATTAATAGATGCTCTAGTTGTTTTGGTCTTAAATTATAGGATTTTCCATGTAAAATGTTAAAGTTGTTGCAACACACAGACTAGGTTTCTCCGGAAAAAAGGGAAAAACTAACAACGGTTGGAGCGTTTTATAACCGGAAGTTTTAATTCGATCAGGTATTTTTATTTCTATTTGACTCTTAGTTATTTTTATATTTTTAAGAGATATTTTGGAAAAAGTTTGAACTCGATGCAGAGGTAAGAGCTATTAAGGTTACCAATTTGAGGCTTAGTTCTTCAAAGGACAACTTTTCTAGAAAATTTTTTTCTAAATATACTAAAACGATATTAGGGTCCCATGTAGCTGCATATTTGGGACAAGGAGGATTTAAATTATATGCCCCTTTAAAAAAATCTTTTAAAAATTTCTTCGTCTTCTTTATTTCCAAGAAAAACTCTAACAACTTATTTACATTATATTCAAAGGGATTGAGGCTATTTTTTTACAATATTCCCATCATTTCTTAAATAATTATTGTATTGTTTAATAGTACTATCTGTTATTGAAGCTAATAATGTTGGGATTACTGCTTCTGATGTCCCTCTTTTAAGAAACGCTCCCCCATATAACTTCTAGGCAACCAGAGTAGTATTTCGGAGTTGCACTAGTGTTGATCTAAATGGAGAAAAAAAAAGACCATCAAAATAGCGCAGCCTTAATGGTTCGCTAACAAGTAAGTTTTTAAACATTGGGTACCAATATTGGGATGGCCAATATGGCCAACGTTTATAATTCTTACTAGAACCCTTCCTTTAGTTAGTGAAAACGGTGGGAAAGCATAGAAAAAATATGTATTCCACTTTACCGTAAAGGCATCTATGTAAATCGAATCTGGATCAGGTTGCCATGAAATAAATTTTTTGCTTTTTTTATTTTGATGGCTAGCAAATAAATCTATTTCAGGGATTCCGAATTTAGCAATAATATTTTAAAAGGATTTCTGATTAAGTTCAAATTCTATGTTACTATTTATTATTCGAGATTCAGAATCAGCTATATAATTTTTTGCTGAACTTATATAAGTAGCTTGAATAAATATATTTTTTGACTCATACGATTCCCAAATTTGACGAGAAATATGATAAATTTTGTTAAATCGGATGCTTCCCATTTTATTTATACACGGTCTACCAATAAAAAAAGGTTAATTTCTATGATTGATGTTTCATGTTGTAGTTTATTATGTAACATTATGTTTTAAACAAAATATCATTAAGATGTCCACCTCGGCTACGGCGGCAGACGTTTAGACGATGAACCCAATTTTCAATCACTTTTTCTAACAAGTTGGGCTGAATTTCGCGAATAACCCTAGTTCTGTTAACTTTCAACTCATTGATGGTTTGAGGATTGTTAGAATACACCTTCGACTTCACATATCCCCAAAGAAAAAAGTCCAGGGGATTATGATCACAGGACCTTGGTGACCAGTTGATATTGCCATGTCGCGAAATTATTCGATCTTCAAAACGCTCTCTTAATAAATTAATTGTTCCTCGGGCGGTGTGTGATGTTGCTGCGTCCTGTTGAAACCAATTCTGTTCGAAGTCTTCACCATCAATTGCAGGCCAAAGAAAGTTTGTTATCATGTCGCGGTAGCGCTCTCCGTTGACTGTCACAGTACGCCCCCTGCATCCTCAAAAAAGTAAGGACCGATAATTCCACCGACATGCAAACCACACCACACTTTTAACGGATGTAATGGCACCTATACTAATTTCTGGGGATTGTTCTGACACCAGAAGCGGCAATTTTGCGTATTGACAACGCCACTAAGACAAAAATGGGCTTCATCTGAAAAGATTATTTGTTTCCCAAAATCGGCATTTTGTTCCAACTGCAACAGGGCCCAGTCGGTAAACGTTCATCGCAAACCATGGTGAGCAGGCTTCAATTCTTGAGTTAGAACCATCTTATATGGATGTAGACCTAAGTCTTTCTTCAAAAGCGCCACAGAGACATTGGTGAAATGCCTAATTGCTGAGAACGGCGCAAAACAGACACACTACTATTCGCGTCAACACTTTCTCTTGCAGCGGCGATATTTTCAGCGGTCCTTGCACTTTTTTGTCGCGTTGGTGGCTTATTATCCAGAAGAGTGTACTCCCGTTCAAACTTATTAATTGTGCGCCTTATTGCAAGCTCAGAAGGCGGTCCACGATGGCCAAAATCTTCTCTAAGAGCACGATAACAGGCTCTAATCGATTGCGCATTTTCGTAATACCTTTTCACGATAGCTATACGTTGCTCTTGACTTAAACGATTCATGATGAAATGTCAAAGTATACTTAACACAACTGACGCTTGATCCGCGTTTTGACACATACCATTTTGCGTACATTGCCCACTAAACTTCTACCAGTTCTATTGGTAGACCCAATAGTTGCGATTGCTGTAACATTATCAATTCTTAACAGTATATTGGCTAAATTTTTTGCAAATGTTTTTAAGCCATTGAATGCTGCTCAAAGTTCTAGATAGTTAATGTGAAAATATTTATCTTTAGCGCTCCAGAATCCATGAGTTTTAAATTTTCCACAGCTTGCACCCCAACCCGTGTTGGAAGCATCTGTGAATATATCAATATTAAAAACTTTTGGTTTAAAACAATTTTTACTGATGTTGATGTTATTTAT
This sequence comes from Anthonomus grandis grandis, assembly GCF_022605725.1. Classification (NCBI taxonomy): domain Eukaryota; kingdom Metazoa; phylum Arthropoda; class Insecta; order Coleoptera; family Curculionidae; genus Anthonomus; species Anthonomus grandis. The sequence continues at coordinate 11,497,924 of NC_065550.1, forward strand.
CCACTAATGAATTTCCTTTATTAAAAATTCGGGAAATATTGTTTTAGCACTATAATTGTTATTATTTAGAGATAAAGCCTTATATTTTTCACGTTCCATATTTTTTAGGTGCAGCCAGCCATATTTAATAGCAGGTTTTGTGGCAACTAGTGTACCTATTAGTTGTGCGAAATCTTTGATTCTATATAATTTTTTTGATAAAAAAAATTAATTTTTTTATTAATTATTTTAAGTTTCCTATCCTTTGGTAAACTAATCGTCATTTCCTTACTATTTAGTATAAATTCTAACTTTAAAAGTTGTTTATAAACTATGTTTGTATGTTTTACACACTCCGTATATGATTTTGCAATAATTAAAAAATCATCAAGAGATGCTGCACATAATATATTTTTTAACCAAAAATACTTCAATAAAGGTCTTGTTATTTTTGTAAATATATACGGAGCAATATTTAAACCAAAAGGTAAACAAGTAAACTCATATATTTGGTTTCTATACCGAAAACGCAAATATTTTCTGTATTTATTTTTAATTGATAATGAAAAATATGAATCTTTTAGATCTATACTGCAAAAGAATGAGTGTCGCTGCAACAATTATTTCCCGCGTCTAAAGTTAAATTTTTATATTTATACATTGGCAATACTTGGTTGGCACCTGGATGCGCAAACGACTTAGCAGTCTTGCGATTGAAACGCCACCAGTCGTCTCTCTCTCTCTCCAAGCATATTAAAAAAGTAATTCTCAAAAGGTAGTTCTTCGCCAGTTCTTTTTCGCAAAAGTCTACATTGTTTTTAAGAAAATCTAATCTAAGTGAATGCTTTGAAACAAGCAAAATCCAGTCAAGTTCTCCAGAGGAAATCAGGGATCCCTGCGACACTCACATCCAGAAATTCCAAAGGTAAGGTGCCATTCATCATTTTTATTGCCAAAGTATACCCTTTTCGCGTCGAATCTCAAAAAAAAATTTGTCTTTTAATAGGAACCACCTTTTCGCGACATTTTCTGATCCTTCTTCCGGATTTTCATATGCATAAAAACTGAAATATTCATGTAATAATTTCTGATTAATCCATTTGTCTTTTCAAATTCCACCATAACAGCCATTTTTTAAATCATTCGTGTCCGTCGGCTCTCATCGTATTTAAAAACGTGTAAGCCGTTCAATTTTCGCTATATATATTAAAAAATCGACCATCTGACCGTCTTTACACAGGTGAACAGTATTTGAACCATCACCTTGAAAATCTATTTTTGGTAATTTGAAATTTTTATAAATAATAAAGAATAAAGCCTAATACGGCTGAGACGTTGACGGCGCGACGGGTTTGTTTTATATTTTTTAAACCTAAAAGTATATCGTTCGGTTGTGGTTCGCGTAATATTAGGATGCATAAATATTTTAATTAAGAACGAAGTCAATAGAGAAAAGAAAGAATACTAATTTTTTTTGTGCTGACTGGTATGAATTCTTGCATGCATACTATGATGTGTAATAATCATTTCGGACAACAGCTCGGATAATTAAAATCGATCTTCCTTACAGGTAAGTCGATCAATTTAGTTTATATTCGAATAATAGATAACAGTAATAGAGTGAGACATGCCTATTTTTTTATAAAAAACAAAACATCAGAAAAATTTTAAAAATAATTTACAGTACATCAAATGAACTTCAAAAATTAAATTAGTGTCAAATCGGACAATGCTAAAGGGTTTAATTGTACTATTTTCCTAACCCTGGTTATCTCCAAAAAGTAAAAAGAATCATTTGAGTCATCTTGTATAACGTAAATACCACATTTAAATTACATTCGAATAATAGATAACCGTAATAGAGTGAGATATGAGTATGACTATTTTAAAAAAAAACAATACACCAGAAGTATTTTAAAAATAATTTACATTACATCAAATGAACGTCAAAAATTAAATTGGAGTCAAATCGAACAATGCTATTAATTGTTCTATTGTCTTAACCCTGGTTATCTCCAAAACGTAAAAAGAATCATTTGAGTCATCTTGTATAACGTAAATACCAAACTTAAATTACATTCGAATAATAGATAACCGTAATAGAGTGAGATATGACAATTTTTTTTAAACACAGGACATCAAAATATTTCTAAAAATCATTTAAGGTTAAACAAATTATATCTTGAAATTAAATTAAAATTAAATCGGAACAATAGCTAATGCTATTAGTTATCGTATTTTCTTAATTTTGGTCATGTTCAAACCGTAAAAAAGATCATTTGGCTATCTTGTATATGCGAAATACTAAATTAAAAATATATTCGAATAATAGATAACAGTAATGGAGTGAGATATGACTATTTTTTTTAAAAACAATACATCAGAAAAATTTTAAAAATAATTTACAGTACATCAAATGAACTTTAAAAATTAAATTGGAGTCAAATGGAACAATGCTATCGGGATTAATTGTTCTATTGTCTTAACCCTGGGTATCTCCAAAACGTAAAAATAATGATTTGAGTCATCTTGTATAACGTAAATACCAAATTTAAATTACATTCGAATAATAGATAACCGTAATAGAGTGAGATATGCGTATTTTTTTAAAACACAATACTTCAAAATATTTTTAAAAATCATTGAGGGTTAAACAAGTTAAATCTAAAAATGAAATTAAAATTAAATCGGAACAATAGCTAATGCTATTAGTTATCGTATTTTCCTTATCCTGATTAGGTCCAGTTCAAAGGATCATTTGGGTCATCTTGTATAACCTAAATACCAATTTTAAATTATATTCGAATAAAAGATAACAGTAATAGAGTGAGATATGACTATTTTTTTAAAAAACAATACATCAGAAAAATTTTAAAAATAATTTACAGTACATCAAATGAACTTTAAAAATTAAATTGGAGTCAACTGGAACAATGCTATCGGGATTAATTGTTCTATTGTCTTAACCCTGGTTATCTCCAAAACGTAAAAATAATGATTCGAGTCATCTTGTATAACGTAAATACCAAATTTAAATTACATTCGAATAATAGATAACCGAAATAGAGCGAGATATGAGTATTTTTTTAAAATACAATACTTCAAAATATTTTTAAAAATCATTTAGGGTTAAACAAATTATATTTAAAAATTTAATTAAAATTAAATCGGAACAATAGCTAACGCTATTAGTTATCGTTTTTTCTTGATTCTGGTTATGTTCACACCGTAAAAAAGTTCGTTTGGCTATTTTGTATATACGAAATACTAAATTTAAATTCCATTCGAATAATAGATAATAGTATATAAATACCAAATTTAAATTACATTTGAATAATTGATAACCGCAGGAGAGTGAGACATGAGTATTTTTTTAAAACACATGACTACAAAATATTTTTAAAAATTATTTAGGGTTAAACAAATCATATCTAAAAATTAAATTAAAATGAAATCGGAACAATAGCTATAGCTAATAGTTATCGATTTTCGTTATCCTGGTTATGTCCAAAACTTAAAAAGGATCATTTTAGTCATCTTGTATAACCTAAATACCCATTTTAAATTATATTTGAATAATAGATAACAGTATTAGAGTGAGATATGACTATTTTTTTAAATAACAATAGTTCAAAATGTTTTTAAAAATCATTTAGGTTAAAACAAATTATATCTAAAACTTAAATTAAAATTAAATCGAAACTATAGCTATAGCTAATAGTTATCGATTTTCGTTATCCTGGTTATGTCCAAAACATAAAAAGAATCATTTGGATCATCTTGTATAACCTAAATACCAAATTTAAATTACATTTGAATAATAAATAACCGTAATAGAGTGAGATATGAGTATTTTTTTAAAACACAATACTTTATTAATTATATCTAAAACGTAAATTAAAATTAAATCGGAACTATAGCTAACGCTATTAGTTATCGTATTTTTCAACCGCCAACAACTATTTCATCTGTCGAAATGCTTACTGCTGATCTTAGTCAACCCGCTAATGTACTGTCTTCAATAGATAATTCAACTTTAAGGCCCATAATACCTGTTATAATTGAAAATAAATCTAGTTTTGCTTTTGCAGATTCTGGAGCCAGATGCAGTATTCCTGGTTCAAAGCTATTAAGTCATTTAGAAGCTATCCAGCACCCATTCAAGACTATTACCATAAAACTCATATTTGCTGACGGTATATCCTGAGAAGTAGAAGCAAATATGTTCTGGTGTTCCATTGAAGTCATGAGTCGAACACGGACACTAAACATGATTGCTGCCCCAGTCTATAAAGATAGCCAAGACTTTACTTGGCGTTGATTTTATATCGCAATTTGACATTGTACTTAATATACCTAAGAAGGTATACTACTTAAATGATAATCAAACTCAAACTTTACCATTACAGGATGAAATTATTGATTACAGCAGTCTATCTGTTGCATTTAATCAAGTAAATGAAGTCCACAACTCACCCGATCCTTTGTCTTCAGTACTTTCAAGTATCCAAGAACGAGAATTACACACGCTGCTGTAAGAGAACGCGGATTTGTTTGAAAGATGTACAGATGCTACGCCGTATGCCGAGCACGCAATAACTCTTACTGATGACGTTCCACATATACAGAAGCTAGGATACCTCGACGATATTATCATTTTATCTCCGACATTTAAGCAACATATTAAAGACTTGTCTGGTATTTTTACCCGTTTACGTCTTTTCAAGTTAAAGGTAAACAAAAAGAAATGCACTTACTGTACTTCAAAAGTCAAATACGTTGGACATCTCATTGGACGAGATGGTATAAAAGCGGACCCGGACAAGGTTGCTGCCATTACTCATCGAACCGCACCGAATCCCACCGCAAGAATCCCAAACAAGTTATCAGTTTTCTTCAAAGTTGTTCATGGTTCCGTAGATTAATTCCAGACTTTGCCAATGTTTCAAGACCTCTTAGTAATTTAACGAAGAAGAATGCTTCCTGGTCATGGGGACCACTTCAGTAAGAGTCATTTGAAAAGCTTAAAGTTCTCTTGACTACTGGACCTATTTTTAGACAAGCCGATCCTACTATACCATACATGATTAAAACTGATGCCAGTGCATATGCTATTGGCGCTAGTATGCTAGTCGTTTACTCACCACTGCTGAGAAGAATTATAGCTGCACTGATCGAGAGGTCCTCGCGCTTGTATATGCCGTAAATAAGTTTCGCGGATACATAGAAGGTTCTCCAATTTATGTCAAAACGGATCATCAACCCCTTCGATGGCTCATGTCATTGAATCACCAACTGGCAGATTATCTCGGTGAGCCCTTCAATTACAAGCCTTCGACTTAAAAATCGACTACGTTCTAGGTCGTACGAATATAGTTGCAGATACGTTATCTCGAACACGAATAGCAGTGATCAGACCGCCATATGTTTCAGCATTTATTCTGGAGATTCTCATGAAATGGTGGTTTTTCTTAAATAGTTTTGTATATACGTGCTTGTATTCGTTTCCATAATCAATGACAGCTCGATTACTTGCATAGTTAAGGGGTAGCTCTGAAATTGGTATATGCTTTCCTGTTGTGTCATTATTAGAGTGTATATATGACATGAACCGTATTACATTACGGTTCATGTCAGAATTATCATCATTTAAATCAAGTTCAGTAGGATTGAGAGGGTCGGGATTGGGTTGATCTACATTATTATTATTTGTTGATTCATTATATTGTTCATTAAGCGCAAAATCAGCAAGGTCGAAGTCACAGAGGTTAGCAACTGATATATAAGCATTAGGGGCAGTTGATTCGGTATCTCGGATTTCATTAGTTTCTTAGTACCCAAGAGTTCGAGCTTGAATTCCTCAAGTTTTAGTAGCCAACGGATTAAACTAAAGGTTCGGTTCTTTGATTTTTGACAGCCATACTAAATGATTGTGATCAGTCTCTATAAGAAAGTGTTGACCATAGAGGTAAAAGCGAAAATGCTTTGTATTGAATCTACAATTGCAAGTAACTCTTTCTCAATTGTGGAAATTGTCGAGTAATTCCTCTCAGCTGAATTGAGGGTACGAGAGTAATAACCTATAGGGTGGTCATTTTGAGAGAGTACACTGCCAATAGCGATGTTAGAGGCATCTGTTGTGAGCTTGAAGGGTTTACTAAAATCGGGAACTGTAAAATTGGGGAGTTGGAGATAAGTCCTTTGCATTTCTAAAATGCATGTTTGTATTCGTCATTGTTAGGATTAATTGTAGAACCTTTACGCAAGCATTTTGTGAGAGGGAGCGTTATTTTAGAATAATTTTTGATAAATCGCCGGTAATATCCAACAAGTTCAAGGAATGCTTTGATTTCCTTTTGGTTTTGCGGTATGGGATAACGCTGGATGGCGTCAATTTTTGAAGGGTTAGGTTTTATTCCTTTAGGAGTTATAATGTGGCCAAAAAGTGCTAGTTCTTTGCTTTCTTAAAATTCTGAGTTATTGGATTGGACTTCAAGGTTTACTTCTTTTAATTTTTTAAAAAAATTTTTATGTGGTCGATATGTTCTGAGAAGGATTTTAAAAAGATAACTATATCGTCCATGTAAATAAAACAAAACTTGTACAAGTATTCTCGAAAAATGTCGTCCATCATGCGTTGGAATGTCGCCGGAGCGTTTTTAAGGTCAAACGGCATACGTAAATATTCATAGTGTCCGTTATTTACAGTGAAAGCTGTTTTTCGATTGATGTTGGATCCATTTCGATCTGAAGGAACCCTTGAGCAAGATCTAATGTTGTAAAATAAGTGTAATTTCCTAAATTGTCCAAGATTTCTTCAATTCTAGGAAGAGGCCAAATTTCTTCTAGGGTGTCATCATTTAGACGACGATAATCAATAACAAGTCGGAATCTCTTTTTTCCAGAGGCATCTGGCTTCTTTGACGGTCGGATTATTTTATTATCTAATAGGTTTTGAACTTGCAACTGAATTTCGGAGTTCATAGCAGGACGATGTCTGAAAGATTTGACACAGATGGGTCTTTCAGTTTTTGTTCGGATACAGTGTTTCGTTTGACTGGTAAATGAGAGGTCACAATTTTCGTAATACATTATCTGTTTAAATTGATGGCAAAGGGGAATGATTTTGGATTTTTGGAGTGATTGAATCTTAGCATTTTTTCGGGGTCAATACTTTTTAAATTTGTACTAGAGGGATCGACTAAATCGAATTGGTCTTCTAATGGGAATGGTTAGGGAATTCACATTCAAATTCCGGACAGGGTGTGGTAAGGGCTTGTTGTAGGCTAGAGAGAATGGAATTTGTATGTTATGAATTGTTAAAGTTTTGTTTTCGTAGTTAATATAGTTAATTAGCTTGGAGTCATTTAAGGTCTTTTGTTCCTATTAGGGCGTCAAAGTCATTATGCCAGTTCAAAACGCGCATGTTAAATATTTCGGAAATGCCTAATTCTTCTTATTAGAATAAATTTATTAATTTATTCTTAAGTTTTATAAACTTTTTTACATGCTGTAACTTCAAAAGGTTCAATGAATATTTTGTTTGGATATAGATTTTCAATTTTTGGGGTTTGGAGTCGGAAGCGCCAGAGTCAATAAGGATGGTAATTTGTTTTTTTGGAAGATAAAAGTAAGGCAGCTCTATTTTTTGAGCTATATTATTTAGATTAATAGTTAGATATAGGCTTCGTCCTAAAAATTTTCTGAAGAATCAGTAGAATATTGATTGGAGGGTGTGGCTTCGTAGTTTTGGTCGTGGAAATCCTGAATATGGTAATGATAGTCGGAGTTTTGGAGGTTGGAGGCTTCCTATAAGGCACAAGAACATAAGGATCAGCATTTTTGTGGTCGGGATATATTTCTACATTGGTTAGTTCTTCGGCTATAAAGTTTTTAGGGCCTGAGGGTTGAAAAATATTATCGTTTTGCCATTGAGGTTGAGGTTGCCTTTGGGGTTTAGGATCTGAGACAGGCTTGTGTGTGGGAGCAAATACATTCTTTGGTTTTCCAAAGACTTGGGCATTAGTGGGATAATGTCTCTGAACGGGTCTAGATTGTATTGGAATGGGTTGGCTAGGGAATTTATGGTCTGATGGGAATAACATTGGTCTTAAATGTGGGTTTAATTGTTGAGGCTGATTATCTAGTGGTCTAGATCTAGTGGTGCGTCGCCGAGTGGAACATAGGAAAACCTATGTAAATTTTAAGGGGGTCAATTATTGGCTTCCCTGTACATTTTATAGAAAAAATGTAAGATAACTTTTTGAAGAGACCAATCTGGCAAAGACTTGTGTAAAGTTTCAAAAAATTTTAATAAGCGAATCTTGAATTATTCAATTAAATGTAATTGCAAAATTAGCAAATTTTCGGTTTAGGTAAAACCAAACGGGCACCAGTAAAATGATATTGTCACTGACGTAAGAAAAAGTGTCAATAAATCAGTGACAGGAAACAGTTTTAGAGCAGTATCTGAAATGTTTTCAGTTTATTTCCCCACCAAGCCCATTCCGTCCATTTCAACTATTAAACGTATTGTCAATAAGTTCGAGTCCAAAGGTACCGTAATAAATAATTGTAAATGTTCAACTCAGGATATCGAAAATAGAGCCAAAGAGAGAGAGAACAGAGATCTTAATATTCTACTGAGCGTGGAGGAAAACAAGATGGTTAGTACGAGGGTTCTTGGGCAAGAGGTAAATAAACATCATACAACGGTATTGCGAACTTTAAAAAAAAACACAAATATTATTCGTATAAATTCGAAAAACATCAAGAGCTTCAGGAAGGAGATGAAGAGCGAAGAATGGCATTTTGTTTTGAAATGAATGAAAGAGCAAATAATGATAGGAATTTTTTAAGAAATATTTGTTTTATCGATGAATGCACATTTACCCTCAACAATAAACCAAATGTTCAGAATTGCCGGTATTGGAGCCAAGAAAATGAACATCGCTTTGTTCATACTCGGACACAATATCCTCAAAAAACAAATGTATTTGTGGGAACTATCGGACACCATATAATTGGACCCTTTTTTATGGACTATAACCTAACAGCTGAAACCTATTTGGACTTATTTCAAAATCAAATAGGACCCGCCTTGGAAGAAGTTGTTCAGGAAGATCAAATGATCTGATACCAAATGGATGGCTGCCCGGCCCATGATGCCCGTATGGTTAGAGAGTGCTTGGAAAATGCTTTTAACGGCTATTATTGGTCCACGGTACCGGACGAGTATTCACCGACCATCTAGTGTTAAGACCGTAATAAGGATTCATCAACGCTGATTGGTCAAGTTTTGAGTATCGATTAGGTAGGTATAACAGCTTGAGAACAGCAGTTTGCTGTTCTCATTCGAATGAATGTTGGAGTGAACATCTAATTTAAGTTTTTTATAGTTGAATTTTAATTATTTTGGACTAATTTTCGTGATAAATTTCAATTAAAAAAACAATAAAACTATAAATAAAACAATTTAGTGCCGTATAAAGTGTTTGTGTCCATTACATGATTAACTATTTGTGTTAATGTGACGAGAAGTGTTCTGTTTAGTTATATTTTGGGTTTTAGGGTGAATCACATTTTGTTTCTTTTATTTTTTTTTTTATAATGAATAAACATTTACAAATTGAATAGTCTGAGTTTTATTTTAGGGGTTGTACGTTTAAATAATTATTTCTCTTAATCTTTATGATTTTGTGGGCATAAGATTGCATTACTCAATTTAATTTCAACTATAACTAGATAAATTTAATCATTCATAAAAAAACTGTAACACTAGGTACTACTTTTTTCTGCTCGTGATCTGTATTTTTGATGTTAAGATGTAGGTATTGTGAAATTTTATAAAAAATATAATGTTTGATTGATTGTAGTTTTTTAACAACTTATTATGAAGAATGAAATTTTGAGTTTGACAATGATCAAGAATTTTACGTTGTAAAGCGAGTGAAAGATCCTTCTGTCAGTTATCCTGTTCTTCTTCATTTATTTTGTTAAACTTGTAAGAAACTGTATAAAAAGAATAAATAAAATAAAGTTGTTATATTATCGAACTTCTTTATTTCATACATTGAAAATAAAATATAAAATAAGGTAGATAACTCTGGCACATTGCAAAGATACATAACAATACAGAACGTAACATTGGGTTTGATTAACAATCTTATTTTCATATTAGAAAAATTAGATAATATCAATACACAAAAAGGGTAGCATCTACCAATTTATTGATTAGTTACCTACCATGAGATTTGGCACTGGGTAAATTTGCCATAATATTTTTATGTAAATTTCTTGACCTTTTTTTAACTCTGTTAAACTTAAATTTTGTTGGAGGGCGTCCAGCAGCTATTTGAGCCCTTGGTGACTCCATTTCTTCATCGTGCAATAGAAGTTGGTTGAACGCGAATAGCTGCACCACCTTTGAGATTCCGAGACATCCGAGCTACCGCAGTAGCAACAAAACTGTTAAACTTTTCTTGGGTGTGTATTTTTGCTATACAAACGTTTAACTTCTTTTTCAAATTGAATGGCAAGTTCTGTAGAAATGGTCTGAATTTTACAACCTCACTACAAATTTGTTCATAATATTTAGATGAAACTTCACTCGGTTCTGCCATTTTTTCTCTTATTCGATTGCAGTTACTGGATGAGATGGAAGAGCCGTCGCTGTTATTAGGGATGTCCTCGCTTAAACCTAAAAATAATGAAAGTTCTGGACATTTTTCTCCCAATGCTTAATGTCCTAAACTGTATCTTTCACTAGCAGACACTAAAGGCAAATTCGGCAAACTACATTGGAAACAATTATACACAAATTTAACAAAAAAAAAGTCTGATGTTTACAAAAACGACCCTGTGCACCAAAATGACTTTCACAAATACAGTATCTACTATATAACTACAATTTAAATCTTTCACACTTGGCACTTGTACAAATAATTAAAAGATTATGATTCCATTCCTTCCATTTTTTTAAAAGATTATGAAAATTTACAACAGATTTGTTTTTTCGATAATAAGCATAGCTTAATATTCTTTTGTGTAAGTATTCTGCAAATACTACTACCAGAAAATCTACAAGTGCAACTACATTAAAAGCTTTTGTGCGTCCCAAAACCGCATCTTTGATTATTCGTACTGTTGTCTCGGAGAAGTTATTTCTGTTGTTATTTCGAGTCAATTTTCCTTTTTTTGCAAACAGTGTCCATTCTTCACATCGAACGTAAAATTTGTCAAAACGACTTACAAATTCAGAGTAGTTTCCATGCAATGATTGAATGTTGCTGACAGCTTCAGTTAACTCTTCGTATTCCGTTGCGTACATGACCTACACCAAGTAATAATTATTTTTAGCACTTTCACCGATATTCCAAAGAAGTACAAACTTAAACTACCTTTTTAGCAATAATAAAAAAACGTTTGCATATCTAGAGTTTCCAACTCTTATTTAAATTACAACCTTTTACAGCCAGCTTACACAAAATTTCAGCCAATTTTAATGTTTAATTTTTATAAAACTGAAGTAAAAAGCTAAAGCATCAAACAAACAAAATCCTGAGAAATCATAGGGTTTTCTTATTTGACTTTTGACCTTAATTATTTAAAGTGTCAAATAAAAAATCACAGTTAGATTTTTACCTACCTTACTTTTATAAATACTAAACATTAAAATTGGCTGAAATTTTGCATAGGTACCTACAAAAATTTTTTGCTACTGTTAAGAAAGGTGTATAAGTTTGTATTTTTTAGGGGTATTCGAAGAGGTATTGGTAAAAATGTAGTGAATCAAGTAGTGAACTTTTAAACATTATTTACCTTCTTGAACATTAGCATTAACTCTTGCTTTTTATCCTTTGGTATTTTGGTGTTTGAATGTAACCATCGCCATTCAGCTTGACCCACATGGAAATGGCATAACAACTGTTGTGAAGAAGGCCAGACAGTTTTCAGTGCATTTTTTTCAGCTGTTCCATCATCAGTCATAAACAACATAGGTGACTAAATAAAATAATATTAAGTTAAAATTACAGTATTATTGTAGTACATATATTACTTCTTGGCCTCCGAAGCATGTAGGATACGTGGATTTCATGAAAGAAAATGCACTAGTGCAGGATGTTTCCGTTTGACTTTCATGAATCAAGATGGCGATGGGTACTGCTCCTGCTTTGGTAGGTGCCATCATAATAGTTATTATAGATTGGCTTGTATCACAGCTTGCAGATGAATCACAAAATATAATTTCTTGAGATGTATGTAACATTTGCGCGTTTTGAATAATTCTAGTGGCTATGAGAACACACCATGGAGGCTCTTCTTTAAATGAAACAATAACTTCTTCTTTGTTATACTCTGGCAATTTTTCTTTTAATTTCTCAAAAGGATCCATATATGACCCAAAATTGTTATTTCTCCAATTATCGTGAAGTGTTTGAACCTGTCGATGCGTTGGGTTAACAGATGAGTCGGCTAATGCTGTATAATCTTTTTCTTCTAGAAGCAATTTACTTTCGTGCATTGAAATAGCCTCAGACGCCGACAGGCCACTAACAAAGTAACTTTCAAATATAGAAATGGTCTAAAAAATCAAATAAAATTTACCTAAGTAGGTATAGCTATTTGACTGCCACACATACCTCTTTTGATACCCTAAGTAATCTTAAAGCACTACTTGTATTAATATTGTGGTTGTGCTCAATTTTTAATCTCACAACCGCACATAGTGGTGGAGATCTAGCCAAATATTTATCACTGCGGCGAGTATTAACAGTATTCAATTTGATTTTAATATCCAATGCAGCGCTACATCCAGTATTTCTCTCTGTTTTCTGGTGGATGGACTTATGTTTACAACTGTGATGACATAACCAAGCTTTGTGAAACACCATTCTAAAAGGATATTAGTGAGGTAAGGAATGCGTATAAAAAAATCGTTAAAAAAATACAAAAAGCCAAATTAATTCGTATGTTGTCAAGCACCTACCCATAGACAAGGAATAATATAATGCACCTACCTTTGTGGAGAAGGTACATTATGATGTACGATCCAACTTGTTTTGGTTATGTCGCTAAAAACCAACAAAAATGCTTGAACCTCTTCTTCAGAATAAACGTTGGCCCGCAAAGTAGCACATTCTTTTTCGGACTTCTCTAGCACAACACAAAACGTCTCGTTTAGTTTCGTAATTACATTTGTTAAATCATACATTTTGAGATTTTAAAAACAACAACACCCTATAACGCCGAACAAACGAAAAACGAAACACGAACACGAGTCCGAGTTTAAGAGTTTTAAGTATCGACATACGTCTAATACGTCATCTCAAATTAAATTTGACCAATCAGCGTCGATGAATCCTCATTACGGTTACTCTTAACACTAGATGGTCGGTGAATACGCGTACCGGATACTTTGGCCAGCCAGGTCACCTGATCTTTCACCGAATGACTTCTTTTTGTGGGGTCATTTTAAAAGTGTCATTTATAAAAGTGTAAAATTTGAGAATCTAAACCAGTTACAAAACGCTATTTCGTTAGAATGTAATAAAATTTCCCAATATCAACTTAGTAACGTTAGAAATTTATGATCAGTTAGGATATTGTTTAGCTGTTATTGGGGGGTTGTTTGGATTCTCTATTATTTTTAAAAAAGTTATTGTATTTTATTTTTCCACACTTAGTAAAATATTAAGAGTTCTGTTTTCTCTTTTTTCGGATCTTTTCGATCTTCTGAGTTAAACATTTACAATTATTTATTGCAATGTCTTTGGACTCGAATTTACTAACAATAGGTTTAAATGGACCAGATAGGCTTGATGGGAAAATAAATTGAAAATATTTTAGATACTGCTATCGGTTATATTAAAGTATGATAAAATTATTTTTTTAATAATCGATAATAATAATTGTTATTGGTTTAGCTTCATCGTTATATTAAATAAAAGTTTAGATAAAAACATATGGTATGGTTGTGAGATTGATAATACGAAAAAAAAACATTTCTTGTATTCGGCAGAACGTTAAATTTAACAAAGCCTTATAACAAATTGTTTATTGGTGGCTGGTGTCTGGTTTTACCTGAACCGAAAATTTGGTAATGTTTCAATTACATTTAATTGAATTCAAGATTCGCTTATTAACATTTTTTGAAACTTTGCACGAGGGTTTGCTAGATTGGTCTATTCAAAAAGTAATCTTACATTTTTTCTGTAAAATATTGAATGACATTATCAGTAGTTGTGGGTTTACGATATATTTCAAATATTAGTTTATTATTGAGTCTTTCTATAAGGCTGTCTAGGAATGGCAGTTTACCATTTTGTTCTTTCTCAATGGTAAAAGAAATCTTTGGGTGCAAAGAATTCACAAAACGAAGAAAATTTGTCAAATCTTCTTTCTGGCCATTCCAGACAATGAAAATATCGTCAACGTACCTCTTATATTCAATGAGAAACTGCCCAAACCTACCCTTAACAATCCTTTCTTCTAGGTTGCTCATAAAAATTTCACTTGTGACGCTGTATATATTGGCCAATCTGGAAGAAAAATTTATACACGCGTTAAAGAACATGTAGCGTTGTTTGAGAAATTTAAAAATACAGACGTCCGTGATACAAAGTCAGCGTTTGCGAATTACCTGTTAGCTTCCACACATCACTTTTCTCCAGAGGTCGAAGCTGAAATACTTCATGAATGCCCTAAAGGGAAAAAGCTTGACCTTCTGGAGAGGATGGAAATTACTAAAGCCAAGAAGAGTCCTGTTCTTGTGTGTGTTAACGACGTATTTAATTTTGAACCCAACCTTATTTTTAATAATCTTATTTAATCAATTTTATATTTACATAATCTCTTCCAACTGAAATAAGTTTAATATTGTGTTAAAATGCCTTGGCTTAACAACAAATGTTTTGAACTTCTCCTCAGTGTTCCGGTAGCCCATAGGTTATAGTCTCTGGCTTGTAAGCTTGTTGTCGCGGGTTCGATTCCCAATAGGTGTGATATTATTTTACAATTTTTTATTTTTTTGGTTCTAAATAACTGTATAGACTATCCTAACCTTAAATGTATGTTTATTTACTGTTTTGCCAACGTTAGTGGCTTTTTAAGGTTTTAGTCTTTTTAATGTCCTCTTTTTTTCTTTCAATGCTAATTATTATTGTTTTAGGCCTGATGATGCTCTGAATAGAGCGAAACACGTATAGCTTTAAGAAAATGTTGTGAGACCGTGACTTTGTGTTTTTCATTGTTTTTCGTCTGTTGTATACGTCGGCCTCTTTGTGAAAAATGGATGAGATTTTCTAATTTATTTTAATATCCTCTCAGGGTCAGCTCAATTGCAACATCAAATTACCTTAATCGTTTTAATAAAAAGTTATAAGTATTAGGGAGATAAACGAATCCCAAAAAATATACTACAACACGTCCTACAAAGTGTTATTATATAGATGCCCTACTTAATTCAGGCTCTACACTTTAAAGGCTAGTGCTAGTGTAGCTTGTTATTTTATACTATCCGGAAAAGTACAGAATAATGTAAAATGGTTGACTATTTGTATTCAATTTCCATTCCGTTCCGAAAGTTTTAATGTAGTTTTTGACATTGAAAATAACCAAAAAGAAAGTTTATTACATTGAGTTTTGAATACCTATTATTAATAACACATCTTACAAAGTGCTTCTGAAAAGATGCCTTACTCAATTCAGGATCTTGCACTTTGGAAGCTAGTGTTTTGGCATTGTATAAACTAATAAACGTAATACAGCAGTGATGATCTTATTGATGAAATCAGGCTTACTATTTTAAATTGGTTTGAATTTTTAAGAGTATCCATTTTAGATAGGCAAGCAAACAAACAATAATTTTGTAACGTTTCGAAACAGATACTTTAGAAAATGTAGGGTTTCACTTAACAACTTTGATAAAAATTTGATTGCCAAGATACTAGGTGTCGGTGTAGAAAACTATCGTCCATACCATTTATATGTGTATATCCCCCCAATTGTTTGTGTGCTCACTTCTATTTCTTCAATCCAGTAGCCAGAGTATTGAACCTATGGTTGAAAAATTAAAACACAAAATACAGTAGTAACCTTTTATTGGTTTATCTCATTAATAAGTTGAAATGCAATAGTTAACATAAAGTTAATTTGGGTTTTTAATAGTCTGAAAACAATTTAAGATGCTAATTTCAATTTTAATTTTTTATTATCTTTAAAAAAATTCGTATTTTATCGCTAGCCATATAAACAAAAAATTATTGTGGCCAAGCATTTTCTGGCTTGGGAAGTCAATGAGGGCCCTTCCACCATAAATGGAAATCAGTTTCGAGAGCAGCAATCCTCTAGAGGCACAATCAGCAGGATTGTCCTCTGACAAAACATGATACCAATATTCTGAGGCAACTATTTGCTGGATACGCGGTTTGCAACAAAATTTTTCCATTTATAAGGGGGTGTTTTTAATCCACGATAAGCTACTGAAAATTCTGGCTAAGTGAAAATTTGAAAAGATACACCGGGGAAAGACTTTAAATAAGTTTGCTCAATAGTAAAGCGGCACATAGTTCCAATATTACTCTTCCAAGATTGGAACGGAAAGCATGGATTTTAAAGGTGCAACCTTACTTTTTTCACAAACAAGAAAAGTCGAAATTCCCTGAACAGATTCGAAGCGAAAATAAATAAAGGCAGCATACCCAATACTTAAAGCATCTCCGAACCCATTTTTAAATGTGAAAGCATGGATAGCCCCTGTTTGTAATGTTCCCACTAAGCCACAGTGCTATCTGAAGCAGTATCATCCCAATGAAGTTCGTGACTCCAAAGAAGTTGAAGAATATGCTTTAACAAAAAGGTTACTGGTGATAAAAGGCCTAACGGGTCAAAAATACGGGCTACTTCAGAAAGTATTGCTCACTTTGTCCACTGAGTACTAAAAACTTTAATTTGATATGAAAAAATATCTTCAGTAGGGCACCAATGAAGTTCTAATACGTACCGAGCTTACCTTCCAATAAGAAGGGAGACTGAACATCTTCAGCAATAGTTTTTAAAAATAATATTGCTTGACCGTAGAAGGTCAAGAAAAAGGGGCAGAAAAAACCCCGTATGTAACAGGTTTTAAACGAAAATCCTGAAGTTCATCGTTAGGGGAGAAGCGACACAAGATTCGCTGGTAATCTGTATGTGCATGATTAACAATAATTTGACGATACATCATTTTTATATCCGCCGTAAAGACAATAGGATGTTGCCTAAACGCCAATAAAATATTAAATATATCGTTTTATAAATTAGGACCAATGTGAAGGGCATCATTTAAACAATCTTGTTTAGAAGGTTTAGCGGAAGCGTCAAACACCACACGTAATTTGGTGGTAAAACTATTTATATTTTGAACACAATGATACGGCATATAGTACATCTTTTCTGAATTAAGGTCATAAGAAACCGGAATGAGAGAATATTTGGATCTTCTGTATGGTTCAACTTCTGATAGAGTACATCTATGAGTGCTTTGAAAGTTTTCCTCTCCTTCACACTCATCTGCAGTCCAAGGAACTACTTTTGAAATTTCTTTCAACTCCCAAAACCGTTGAAGGCAATCTAAAGAATTATCGAGATCTGATGTACAAAAGGAATATATTGGTTGCTTAGGTGACAAGTTATTTTTACCCATTAAAACCCATCCAAAAATTGTTTTTAATTAAAGGAAATATATCCCTACCTAATAGACCATTCATTCCACTGGGAATATTAAATTTGGGTTGGGTTGGGTTGGGTTGGCTAACTGGAGATTTAAAGATGGTCGCACATAGGAATTTTAAAAAATGTATGGGGTAAATCTGCACAAATTTGAGGCAGAACAATAGCATCAATTGAACATTGACATTTGTGGTTTATCTAGCCGGTTAATGGCCAAAGAGGTAAAAGCTTTTGACGACATACTACTCATTTGATCCACATCTTTTATAGTAATATTATAAGATGATCTCAATCCTAAACGTTTAAAACCGCTTGGAAATAAAATTTGCCTGGCTGGCACTATCCAACAACACCCGAATACGGTGTGGATTATTCTGAGCATCCAAAACTACAATAATTGCGGTTGTCAACAAAACGAATGAGTGGTTACGCATTGAGCTAAAAAAGCTATGAATATCTTAATTTAAGGATAAATTAGGGGGTAAATTACAGGGACGATTTTGAGAAGACTCTTGATCAGATGAGCCTTTAAATAATTAGCGGTGGAGGTACTAGGTGGAACAACTGGAAAAGGGTTGGAGATGTGCGTATTTTGCAAATTTTGTCCAAAATTTGGCGCAGAGCCTAGGGTCGCATGGTGCGAGGTACTAGAAGAGGGCTCTTCTCAAAATGCAAAAGTGTATGATGGCTTGATTGACATGTGCGGCAGACGGCAGATAGATTTTGAATTGCATTTCTAAATAATGACAATGTATGAGCCGCTTTACATACGCTACGTTTTAAATTGGGCTGAATTGCGGTCGAGTAAGCATTAACATGAGTTTTACTCTTACTTTTTAAGAAATTGTTTTTTTACATATCACATGAAGAATTTGCTAGTGTTTCCAAAACTTTACAATGATTAAGAATATTCGCAAATAACTATATGTGGTATTTCTAAATGACCATGAGTAAAAAGGTTAATAGATACTGAAATTTTTCGGTATTGGAAATATTGCCTTGATTATATATAAGACTTTTATATAAATCAAAAAAGGCTTAAAGTTGTCATCACAAATGGGCAAAGTTAGTTTAGGCAATTTTGCATTAAGAGTCTGAGCTTGATCAACAAAGTTAGAGACAATTAAATCATTAGGTTTAACTTCCAATTTGATTAATAACTCTTTTTGAACATTAATCGTCTTTATAGAATAATATTAGTATCGAACTCTTTTCTAACACTATTCTCCAGTTCTAACTGCTCTTCCTCCATATCTTTATGACTTATAATAGCAAAATGGCAATTTTCGAAATAGTCAAAATATTTTTGCAAATCATCCCAACGCACTTGCAAATTTCTTTCTAATTTTTCATCCCTCATAAAATTTATTGCAAGTTCATAAATTTCCCTTAATCCATGCACAACAGAAAGTTTACTCTTTAAAACTTCAAGTTTTTCTTGTTTAGTACTCATTTTGCTTACATAAATAAGAAAAAAATTAATTAATGCTACTAAATAAAGCCAAATTATTTAAATGTCAATAAGGAGAACAGCCAGTTGTTATTGCTAGTTTCAACTTTCAAAAGAAAATTTAATTCGAATTAAATCATTTAAAAAAATGAAAATAAACAAGGAATAAAATCCAAAACAATTTAAAAAAAAAACTGAAAACGTAGTTGGAAGAATGCGAAGAACCTTTAAGGCCACGAGCAATGCTCCGTAAATTGGATATTTTTGCTTTAATAATTAGGTTTACTATTTCCAAAAAAATACAAAAGACTGAAAATTGCGAACTGTATGCTTTATGTAATGGAAAATACACAGTTTTTATGTTTAATTAGAAGATAAATAATTAAAGTAACTTTATAATTAATTATGCCATCAATTTAATTCAAACATAGTTAATTAATTAAAATAAAAGCTGAATAAACAATCCGGCTGGAAGGACCAAAAAAAATAGTTTTTAGCTTTTAGCTGGTTCAAAAAATCGAATATAATTTTTACGTAAATTTTGCGAGTAAAGAAAATAAATTTTACGAACAAAATCCCAGGGCTTACCTGACTCTGGCTCGAAGGGATGTCCTGCAAGTCCTTGCACTGTTTGTTCGGTAACATAAATGCCCAAAAGGGCTCTGAGGCGACACGCCAAAGTACGGGTCAACGAGAAAACTTTTTTTGCGGTCACAATTGACTTGACCGGGCGATTGATTCAGTACGAATGCCTAACTCCGTGCACTCACGCTTCAGCCTCGATGCCGTAGAGATTTTTTTTAAATGCGCATGAGTTTAATATTAAACATTACGTTCAAACAGCAAACGGACATAACAAATCAATATCACAAAATCAATTTCTAATATTTAACGAAATCTCAGAAAGTACAATAGACACCCCACACTCAAGTAGTAATCATCAAACTTTAAATGAAGATATTCCAATTCTTCATGACATATATAATAATAAAGCAGACCAACTAATAATAATAAAATATCCGCATAATAAATAAATCGTAAACCACTCAAAATTTAAGAAACATAATATTTGGGAAGTTAAAATTCCAAAGTCAAACCCAGAACTAATACATCCTTTCAAAACCTACACCGTAGATAAAAACTTTAAACTATATATATTTTCACGACGATTCAATGTATAACGAATTTAATGACATTTATAAACATAATTTCCATCAATTAAAACTAGTAAAATGCACAAAAAGAACGCTTACTTTCAATTAATTAATCAAATACAACCACATTAACGAGACTTTCGAGAAACTCAAAACCAATTATTATTGGCCTTCTATGAAAACAGATATAATCAAATATATTAACGATTGTGTTATATATCAAACATCTAAATATTCAAGAAAACCCCCCTATGTACCCCTTGTTTTAACTGAAACAACTGGCAAACCTTTCCACCTACTACACATCTGCGTAAAACTGCTGTATACATTTGCTCTGCTTTAATTCACTATTTCGCTTTTTATGGTCTTCCGGAAAGAATAATTATGGACAACGACCCAGAATTTTAAAATGTAACAGTTCAAGAACTCTTAAAAATACATAAAATCAATATACACTTCACAACACCATTTCACGATGAATCAAACTCTCCGACAAAAAGATTACATTCTACACTAATTGAACATCTCAGAATATTACACGGACGTTTTAAATCCGACAATAAACAAAAATTAATGAAATATGCAGTACTAGCATAATTATAACAGTTCTATCCATACAGCAACAAAATTTACACCATTCGAAATTATATTTGGACACACTGGTAGCAGAGATCCTTGCAATTTATTTGCAATAAATACATGCGATATATACTTTGCGATAAATACATCTTTTTACACAGACTATGTCTATAACCATAAGGAACGTATTACCGATTAACACCTTTATGAAGGCATAAAAGACCAAATTAAAACTCAAAAATAAAAAATAATCGATAAAAGAAATACCCAAGGACCAGACCAATACCAATTCAAAATAGGCCAAACCTATTTTGAATTGGTACAAAAATAAAGCTACCCGAAATAAAAAAGATTCATAGGTTTATTTGAAATTCTAGAAATCCTCGAAAATAATAAAGCCTAAATAAAAATAATAAATAAAGTAAACAGCAAATTCGAAACAATCCATATAAGAGTAAAAAACACACATTGTTGCAGGTTCCTTCAATATGCACGATCAGACATAACCATACACGACATGACAAAGAACCCCGGACTAAACCTTCAAAACTAGGAAATGCTCAAAACACCATAATGTATAAACACCACATAATGAACCTAATGGCATTCACCATAATGAATGATCAAAAGCTCATTCATTCAAATCTATGACATAACACTAATACTAAACAAATACACTAATTTAGATACAAATCTTCATAAAATAATGACAACAAGATAAAGCACTACCGGATTAACAAAAGAATTATTTAGCTCATACAAACCAGCAACAATACTAGAAGACATAATTAAAACATAAATTCTCCAAATAAAACCACTTTTATTTAAAAATCGAGCGAAACGATGACTAATCTTAAAGCTTTGGATTTATTATCAAAAATTTAACCGGCAACTTAGACCAAGAAGACGCTCAAAGATATGATGCAGCTATATCTTCGATTATTCAAAACGGAAATAACCTATTTTTAACAAATAGCAGAAAATTTAACAAAAAAAAACAATTTTATTAGTAATATATGTTCAAGAAACGTTTAATAATGTTAACAAATATGACATGGAAACTAGACATTTATTTTCACTACAAATATACTTAACATCTAACCACATTTTTACAAAAAATATAAGATATTCTTGAAAAATTACAAATTGCTATAAAATTTTCAAAATTAAACACATTTCATAATTCAATACTCAATCCTAAGGGATTCCTCTCAGAAATATAAAAAAATATAACTTTTGGCAAACTTCCGTTTCAAGCAAAGATCGAAAATATCCTAAACATTCAATCAAATCTTTTTTATACTGGAAATGCCTTTAGTCGAAAAGAATAGTTTTATATTCACTGTATCACTTCACTCCTATAAAATAATACTCCCTCAATCAAAATGTCAATAAAGAGTGTAAAATTTGGGTATTTTAAAATTAAACTTACGTGAGTATTGACAATGCAATTCATTCAGCGAGATTGAGAGTACCATGAAACAAAAATGTTTACGGTTTACTGTACTGACCCATCTAATAAAGATTAATTTTACTCACCGGGGCAACCTCGGTCCCCTTGGTTTAGTCATGCCAACCACCATCAATATAGTTACTTTATGTTTGCTAATAATTTATATATATATCTTCTTTCTTCGACGACTAGCTAGTGTCCCCTCAAAATAGTTAGCTACCCCAGACGCTCCACTGCCGCTAAGCAGTAACTCGAAGAAACTGCGCGCTCAGAGGGCATCCCTGTCAACCTGGTAATACCTCTCAAACTCTGGTATACCATAAAACTCTAGTCATGGACCTATAAAACAACAATATAAAATATTACTCACATGTTGACATGGTTAACCTGTGCACAAAACAATCATAACCATTCTAATATCTACCTAGTGGACAAACACCACCACATCTGGTCAGCTATGACCACTGCCTCTATACCTGCCTCTTTATAAGCCGAAGTGCTAGCACTCACTGCCTCTTTTACTTTTTTGGGTCTCTCTCAATCTCTGCTTATATTATTATTTATGTTTAGGGTAACTTCAATCTAGAAGAAACATTGATGACGCCCCCTCCACAAATCGTCATATAACGCCCTCACTTCAATGCTTTCCGTAAGCTCGTCTCTTAGCGGGAGGAGTTATGAGCTGCCATAACACCCATGTTGCCCATTATTGCATTGTTATGCTAATATAATATTACGCTTTGTCATAGTTAATACAATATAAATCCCAAACATGAATAATATATTATATGGGCATTGAGGTGGTGCGAATGCGTCGGATAATATTAAAAAATTTCACATCTTAATTATCCATTATATTTTTCCATTTATTCATAATGATTTTGCCTGAAATATAGAATTTATAATATTAACGTGCTTTAGAATTTTTATATGCATATATAAAATATTTTTTCACTTTCTTGACATATTAAGCAAGGTTTTCATAATGTAAATATCTAACTTAATTTATTTTTAGTAACTGAAAAAATTATTAGGTAAGTGGAGTTTATTATGGAGGCAGCGCAATAATCGAATTACATTATGCCTGGCAAATTAAACGTTCTACTTGGACTAAGCAAATTGGTGAGAAGAGTATGTGGGGTGCGTCGGACTATTTTACGTTGTAAGGCGTTTTCGGCAAATACTGAAGATCGCTGCTAGAGTATTTCAGAAATATTTGAAAAGAAAGCAAATTTTCCAAATTGCAAGGCAATAGATGGAAAGCATAAAAGATGTACTAAACTAAGTCTGACCGGATCCTTGGTCGGTTTCAGCGGTCCCACAGAAACGAATGCGTTTCTATCGCACGGCGTATACACGATAGATACTCTGTCAAAAAAGGATACGCACCAAGAAAATTTCCAAAATTTAGTTGCTTTGAGACTTTTATAGAGTATAATAGAGATGGAGTTTCATAGAGATTATATCTTCATTGTTAAGAATTATATGTGGTTTTGAGGCAGAAGGTGTTTCGTGAGAGACAATACAACGCAAATATTCAAGGCATCCCTATTTTCAAAGTCCTGTCGAAAAACAAATCGACAAATTTTATACGAATATTCAGCAGTATAATAATAAGTTTTTAAATTATTTTCGAATTTCTAAAAAATCGTGCAACGTCGTCGTGGAACGTGTAACATCATATATTTAAGTACGTGTGTTGGCCAGGTCTATCCCGTTGTCGGTTGCTACCGCAGCAAGCTGCGTTTCTCATCCTTCAATGCGGTGCTAACGCTTTCGTGTATCGTCTGCTATTTAAACCTATGTGTTGCCGTTCCAATGCGGCACCAGAAAGTTTCTGCGAATCGTTGAAACCGGATCGTGTATACCCGCACGAAGCTGTTGCAGATGCTTCGTATAACTTTATATATACAGGGTGTCATTGAAATGGTGTAAAAAAATTCGGGGGGGTGATAGTACTCCTAAAAATTTTAAAAAAAGTTCCTATAACTATAGGGTGGAAAATGCATATTAAGGGAGTTAGGGGCACTGAAAGGGTAAATTTAAAAAACGGTTTTTTGAAATTGTAGGCTAAAAAAACGATATAAAATTTCGAAAAAAAATCCTCTGCCATAAATTTTGACCCAAAATCAAATAGTGATACTGAAAAATAATTTGGAAAATCGGAAAGGGTAGTTTTTGCAAGGGTAGGGGATTAATTCGTGAATAACTTTTTTTAGGTTATTTCCTTCGCAACGTGGGTTCATTTTTTAAAAACTACATACTTTTTCCTACAAAAAAGGTACTCTTGTTGCACATCGCCCAGAACGATGGTTTTCGAGCAAATTGAAGGCAAAAAGTTTGCTCTGATGGGCTGCTAACTGGTTAAACAACATAAACTTATGAAAGTTATGGGGTTTCAAAAGTAAACAAGTAGTTATTAAATAATTAATTGAAAAATCTAAATTTCATGATTTTTAAAACATCGTATTGCTTTAAAAAAACGAAATAAACCAATTACCAAAATTCCTTATTAAATGCATACTTATTTGATTCATTAGCCTAGTTTACACCGCGAGTACCAAATATTCAATACGCGGACCCAATCCCCTATTCTCAAACTCAACGTGCGCGAGTTGACAAGTTTACACGTAAATTATTCCAAATTGTGACTTAATAGGTTTGAGAATATGTAGAGGTTTTAGTCCGCGTTAAATCTTTTGAAGATTTCCAGGCCATTTTTTTTAGTGCTACTGATATTTTCCATCTCAAAAATGGCGATTTAAAACCCAGAATTAGAAGGCTGATGCCATGAAAAAATCTAAAATTATTGTTTCTTGCATGTTTTTCGATACAATACATTTGGTTTGAGAAAAATTAAAGCAGTCACGGTCCACTTCGTTTTTTTCTAATTTCATAGTTTGCTCCTCTTTCGTTTACCAGCGATTTTCTCAAAAACTGTTAATTATATCGAAAAAGTAACCAAATCTTTTCAGATATTTTTAGAACTAACTAGATGGAGTTGCTAGATCATCAGAAGGATAAGCCTCGCTGAATCCTCCACTAAAATTGGATTTACATCATTATATTACAAATGTAAGAGTTTTCATTGAGCAATGTTTTACCTTATGTCTTTCCTATTATTTGAATCATTTATTAGTATAGTGAAAGAAATATTTAACTGCGCATCCTTCCTTTCTAAGTGTAGTTATCTGATACCTTGGTACGTAAAACAACGCTAGCTAGTGTATGTGGGTCGATGGCACTAGTGCAACTTAGAATGTTGCGGCACCTGGGATTATTTTGTAGTCTGTAATTGGCCATTACATTAGTATGTTGTTTTGTGTGGACTATTTGCGCGCACAACATAATTTCAAAGCTGGACATCAGGTTTTGTTCTACCTGGATTAGAGAACAACTCTTTAACAAGTTCTACTAATATCTATATTTTTAGGAATTTTTTTTTTGGGAAATTCGACAAATATTTGTATTAAGTTTTCAGGCTAAACCAAAGGTCCTACAAAAGTTTTATAGAACAAAACTTAATATGTTGTATAATTGTTGTGTAATTATGTTGTATAATTTAATTTTACAGAGGCACCGCTGTATCAATTACAGTATCAAAGTTAGAGAGCGTCAAATTCAATCAAATTCAGTTAACGAGAACTGCTTCAAGGAACATCTTAATGGAATATTCAATTGAAGAAAAATTTAATAAATTAATTCATTTGTCATTTGACAATAACAAGCAACGGCTTAATTTTTTATATAACGAAATAAATGTTTTATCGAACGAAACTTAAGGATACTCATATATTGTACAATTTAATTTTACAGAGGCACCGCTGTAACAATTACAGTAGCAAAGTTAGAGGGCGCCAAATTCAATCAAATTCAGTTGAAAATGAGAACTACTTTAAGGAACATCTTAACGGAATATTCAATTGAAGAAAAATTTCATAAATTAATTCATTTATCAATTGACAATAGGCAAGTCATAGCAAGACATATTGACAAGCAAAGGCTTTTCAATATGTCTTGTCTTGTCTTGTCTTCAATACATTTGCAAAAACCAGATGGCACTGAATATTCATAAAATGAATAGTGTTTACATTAAAACTCGGGAAATGAAGAAAACAATGAAGGAAAAAAAAACAAAAAAAATCAGAGGAAAAAAAAACAGTTAGAGGCATGAAAAATAGAAATCGAGTCATTTTTGGGAGAGCAATTTCTTATAATTACTTTCCTTAAAAAATGGGATCCATATATGTGTATTAGGTCAAGCGGAATGGGTTATTATTTCAGTCCGTAATTTTGCAGTTAATTGTGAGTGATTTGGGAAAATATATCATACATGTGCCTAGCCACCTAGAATATAACAAAAAAAGTGAATTTTACAGCTAAGGCAGCAAGTATGTTATTTTACATTGTTTTATTAAATACACTATTGTGTTTCAAGTCTACACAATACTTCGGGAATATGAAACACGACTTTCACGAACCGAAAAAGTACAATAGGGCAAGAGCCGTTTTGACTTATATTAAATATTTAGGGTATTCAAATCTTAAATACCGTACGCAAGTAATTGCCGAAGCTAGTATGTTTACGATTACAAGCTCCTCATGACTCACAGGTAAAGCTTAAAATGTACTTAAATGTTAGGATAAATCTTTTAACGGGGCAAAACTATCTAAGTTTTGTCATAAAATACTGCCTGGGATAACACTTATTGGCCTTAAGGCTGTTTA
Source organism: Anthonomus grandis grandis (assembly GCF_022605725.1). NCBI lineage: Eukaryota > Metazoa > Arthropoda > Insecta > Coleoptera > Curculionidae > Anthonomus > Anthonomus grandis. The sequence continues at coordinate 11,524,976 of NC_065550.1, forward strand.
AAAAAAAAAGATAGGAAAGTTAATATATTTCAGAAAAAGGATTGTTTCCAATAGTCGTTTTAAATGTTGTCCATAATATAAACATTTGTGTTTATTAACTCTTTAACAGTAGACCACAATATGAAAACATACCTGACATCACAACAACAGGTTGTTATTGTGGGAAGATCAATGTCTGGGGGTTTCTGTTGGGCCACAGGGTAGTAATCTGAGTACGTTGTCTTTATAGTTTTTATTGATAGCCTTCCGAACACTGCGAAAATTTCCTTTTTGTTGATGACATCAAGATCTAGAAGTTGGAAGATGTAAATTTTGTAGAAAATTGTTTTAAGCAAAATCGAATAAAATCAATATGAAATTCACTTATTTCCCAAATAATAAACCACTGATCCTCTGTTTTGTGAACAGAGTTAAAGGATGTTGGAGTATTTTTCAAAGCAATATAAAATTCAATAGTCATTTTGAGAATATTACCAAAAGTTGATCGTGCACTTGGTTTTGTTATAAGGAATTTCACAAATATTAATTCTATAACACCTTTATACAATGCATAATAAGGTCTCATTTAAAATATACTGCGGTGATATGGATATATACAGATTTAATAAGTAGTTAGGTAAACCCTAAAACCTAAATCTTTGTATAATATCTATGTATATGACGTAAAAATTAGTTGCAATTTTAAGCATTGGGTTATATCTGTGATTTTATGCTAACATTTCCTCACATTTGGTATGTATTTTGTACGTATTTTAAAATGCCTAATCCTAAGATAATTTAGATTTGAATTTTGTCAGGGAATAGGTGTGTTAAAAAAATTGCTCTTCCAAGAAACCGCACTGCCGTTTCAAAGATCATTTTCATTTTAAAATCCAAGCTTAGTATAGTACCAATTATAACTTAGTAGAGCTTAATTAAACACATACATATATCGGGTGGGTGACCAGGAAAAAGGAACACTTAACAACTATTTTTCTCTTCAAGATAAACAAATGAAATTTGGTATTACTGATAGAATTGTTATAAGAGCATCTTTTGACATATTCGGTTATTTTCCGCTACTTCCTGTTTAACCGGAAGTATTACAAAGTATTACGTATTTCTATCGGAATACATAATAATATACCAACTGTCTCATTTAAAATAAGAACTAAATATGTCAAAAGATGCTTTTACAACATTTTTATCAATAGTTGAAGAGTAAGATAGTTATTAGGCGTTCCCTTTTTCCTATGTCAGTCGGTATATGTATTTGCGAGGTTGAAAAAGTTTGTATTGTGACAATTTCATGATTAAAAAAACTATATATTTTCTTGTATTTATTTGCTTTATATTTTATTATTCTAATATCCTTATTTTTATTTTATAATGCAGTTATTTAGTTTCTTTATTATATTGTTAAAAAACGTTGTAGCTGAATGATTTAGAATTGTTTAATTTATTTTCTACATCCTCTCTCATGAAATATAAAGGTATTCTAATTTATAATTAAAAAGTGCTTAAGAACTAAATCTTATCTGTGCAACCAATGCATCCGCCTACGTCTGGTTTATACAAAGTATTTATTATGTACAGAGGGTATAACTCCTCCCCTGTTAGATAAAAGCATATCCTAAAGGGAATGATTTCATTATATTGGATTCCTATATTGGACATTATTATGTTTTAGGAATTCAATTTAAAAAAAATTATAGAAAATAAAAATTGAATAGAAATAAAAATAAAATAAAATTAATAAAATACTCTTAATCTATATAGGGGTGAAATACATTTCAGAAAATTGTTTCGTTCTGAGGAATTTCACAGGGTTGTTTAAGTTTTTTACGCACTTTCACATAACATTTCCTGAAAAGAAAACTCAAGATACCAATAAAAATACAAATGTAAATCAAAATTGTCCAAAAACTTATTCTAGTAAGGTATACAGGTGTATATAGAATTCTTTTACGAAGCTTTTAACTTCAATTAGTTTTTCTAAGATTAATAAATTTTCACTATTTACTTTTATGGGTAATTTATCATTTTAGTGTAAATGTTTATTTAATGATTCTATTTTTTTAAGCAATTCATCTGGATTGATTATTGAATTATGCAAAGTATTTAGTTTAGAAAATGTCAGAGCGACTTCAATTTATTAATTCAGCGTCTGTTTGATCTAAATTTCCTGTTATACTTTTTATAAGTGATCCTAATGGATTAAAAATACCTTGTTTTTGTCTCTGTTGAAATGCATAGGGAAATATTTGATCTAACAGGATAGAAATGCGGTTTTCTATGTTATATATGGGATTTAAAGAGTTGAGGTACTCTTCGTAAAATTCGTTGTTACTTTTTTTAGTTTTGATGATAAAACTTTGTGTCTTTATGTCCTTTTAGTGAGTTAAATTCATTAATTATTGGTTTTAGGTCAATAGTCTGTACAAATGTCCAGTGATTGGTTACTAGTTCTGTTGTATCCAGTTTGTAAGGTAGTATACCGGGATTATCGTTTAGGTCGTTGAACTTGACGCTGCTGGTATAGACTGTCCAGATCCATCTGCAATAATGGGGACTAATTTAATCTCGTTTAGGTGGACTACTTCTTTCTTTTTAGTTCGCGGGTTTTTAATTTCAATTTTTTTTTTCTAAAATTTGAGTTATTTTCAAAGGACCTAAATAGCGATTTTGAATTTTTCCAAATCTTTTATCACTTTTTTATAAATTATGGCACCTACTTCTGGAATTAATAGTTTTTCCAATTGATTGGTTTTATCGATTATTTTTTGTTTTAATGCTGTCGAATTTTCTGCGATTTTATTATATAATATTTGGGTTTTATCTTTATGATTTTGAACGTATTCAGTGTATACGTGGGAGGCAACTAAATTCATGAGGTCTCTACTATCAGTATGACCATGTACTAACTCAAAAGGGGTGAAATGGGTACTCGAATGAATTGTGCTATTATATGCTATTATGAGAAATGAATTTTTATAATATGTGCTTTTAGTAATCCACTGACTACTTCGTTTTTAAACTCTGAACCATTGTCAGATATTGTGAGTTTTGGTACACCTACGAATGAGAAAATTTTGACGAGTTGTTCACTGCAAGATATTGCATTTCCATGATAGAGATCAATAAGTGTGAGAAATTTCATGTTTCCGATATTAAAGGTATCAATATGTACAATTTCAAATGGTTTACTAGGGGTTTCTGTTAAGACAAGAGGGTTGATCGAGGGGTTTCCTATTGTACTTTGCACGTTGACAATATGTACATTGATTAATATCAGTGTACATATTGTCAGTTAGATTAATGTCAGTTACATCCTTTTTCATTGCTTTCCAATAATAATTGGCTTTTAGAAATTTAAGAGTATGAATTGTATGCATAGTTTCATCATTTTCAGGTAAATCGTTACATATTAAAAAATCTTGGTTGGTTATGACAGGATCAGGGGGTCGAATTTGGATATTTTGTAATATTTTTATCTTTTTTGGAGCTTTAGGAATCTCTAAGCTCTTTAATGTTTCTGCTACCGATTCAGGGTCAAGTGATTGTGGGTTAAATTATTCAGCATTATTTAAAAATTCAGCTATATCAATATTAATGTCTCCTGGATTGTTTAGGTTGGACTCAGTTTCTATAGCATTTAAGGAAATGCGTGATAGAGCGTCTGCGTTAGTATTCAAAAGTCCTTTTTTGTAAATAATATCAAAATTATTACTCTTCCAATTTACATTTCCAACGCATTAATTTGCTATTGGGTTCCCTTAAGTTATTTAGCCAAACTAATGATCTATGGTCTGTGTAAATAGTGAATTTTTGACGGGATAAATAGGGTCGAAAGTATTTACAAACCCATACTATTCCTAAGGGTTTCTTTTCTATAGTGCTATATCGTTGTTCTGTTCCGTTTAATGTCCGTGAAGCGTATGCTATTTGAAGGTCATTAGGTACCGTTCCTTGAGATAGGATAGCTCATTTGAAGCGTCTGTAGTCAGAATGAATGGTTCAGTGAAAGCCGGATATCTAAGAATGGGTGCATTTATTAAAAGTTCTTTTAAATGGTTAAAGGCATTTATGAAATAAGGGGTGTGTTCTACTTTAGTTCCTTCCTTTAGACATGCTGTAAGGGGTTTACAAATTTTAGCGAAGTCTTTTATAAAACCCTATAATATCCGGCTAAGCCTAAGAATGACTTAATATCTTTTTGGGTCTTGGGTAATGGATAATTCTTCACAGCGTGTATTTTTTCTGGGTTAGGTTTTACTCCGTTATCTGTAATTTGATGTCCTAAATTGCTACTTCCTTATGTAAAAAGTCACTTTTGTTTAATTGGATCTTAAAATTAGCTTGTCTAAGTATTTCAAAAACAGCTTTTAATCTCTCAATATGCTCTTGTAATGATGTGGAAAAAATTATTATATCATCGATATAAACAAGGCAAAATTTTAAACCACTTAAAACATTATTTACTACGCGCTGAAATGTTGCGGGGGCATTTTTTAAACCGAATGGAATTCGCTTAAATTCTGTCCTATATCTGTCGAAAATGCAGTTTTTTGAATATCTTCCCGGTCCATTTCAATCTGATGGAAACCATACGCCATTTCAACTCTTGACCTACAAGAGTTTAAAAATAATTTGATTTTCCTAACTTATCTAGTTTATCTGATATGTTGGGTAATGGAAATTTTGCGTCAATAGTTTTTTTCATTTAAACGCCTATAATCAGTAACTATACGCCATTTGCGTTTACCTGAAGCGTCTAATTTCTTAAGGACTACCCAAATTTGACTGCTCCATGGTGAAATTGATTCTTGTATGATTTCGATTTTAACATTTCATCGATTTGAGAGTAGACTTCGGTTTTGTGTATGTATGGGTATCGATAGGTCTTTGTGAAAATCGGCGATTCGTCTGTCAAATTAATTTTATGTTTTATTTGATTGGTAAATGTTAAGGGAGTATTTTTACAGTAGAAAATATCTCTGTATTCGTAACATAGTTCTCTAATTGCTTTATATTCTTCTTTATTACAATGTGAGAGTCTAATGTTTTTTAAATTTGCTTTTTTAAGTTTATTTATATGTTCGTTTAATTCTGTGTCACTTTCCATTTTTTCGATAAAATTAAAATCAGGTTGGTGTAAAATTTCAACTTGAAAGGGTTCTAACAATGTAATTTTTGTTTCTTTTTTAGATGAATTAACAATGGTTGTGTATGCATAAAAGTTATCAATGTTAACTAAAGCTTCCGGCATTTCTGTTGGTCCAAAATTAAAATATTTTATTATGCCTACTCCGGATTTAAAATTTACTGGGATTTTTACCTTAGACGCTCACGCGGGTATAATAATTTTGCACGGTTCGCAATGTGTTTGCGTGGTTGTTGAATTACGATTCTCGAAATGCAAGGGTAAGATTGCATTTTGCGATTCTAGTGAAGAATTTTTTAAATTAATATTCGCATTTATTTGTGTTAAAAAGTCAATTCCTAATAATCCATCAAATTTTGGAGAAAAGTCAAAAAGATAGAATTTATAATATTCATGTTATATTCATTGGAGTTAAATGAGGGAAATATAGAAATCTGCGCGACTTTGTTATGGGTTCAAGTTGCGTGTGCAGTTTTAACAGTAAAGGGTTCATAAGATATGGAATTACTATATTTTTTATATGGTAATTCGGGTTTAATGAAGCTTTTCCCGCTACCTGTATCACGAATAAATATATAAATTTAATAATATAATAATAAAAATTTAGCTTTAAGTTCCGGTAAATAAATTATTGGTAGATCAGAATTTGAATTGGTATTTAATAAAATTATGTTACATTGTTGGCTTCTGGAAAATTTTCATTCGAAGGACATTGGTCGGGTATGTCATAATTGGGGTTGTTTTGAAATGTTGGTGGAATAACTTCATATTCGTTTTCTCTTGGGTCATAATAACTATTAAAATCATATTCTTGTGAATATTGAGAATAATCAACAGCAGTGGCGGCTCGTGGTTAGGTGAGAGATGCGTTCTGCACATTCATCGATAAAATATAAAAGATTGCAAAAAAGGAGAGAAACGCGGAGAAATCAAAGATGTTTTTTTAAACTAGACAAAATTTAACTTTTTCTTATGGCTTTCATTAAATGGTGTTTATATAGGTATTCTTATTAAAAAAAAACTAGTATTAAGTCCAGATATATGTCTGAAAACAGCCCCTTTTTGACCTTTTATCTTCCAAAAATATATCAAATAAACATAAAAAGAACATGCAACTTGCGAACTTTTTTTGCGAAAATTTTGCCTTGTATTTTCCCGACTGTTTAGAATTCAAACAAAACTGGAGCGTACTCTCTTGTTCACCTAGATTTCGGTACCTAAATGTGAAATGAACTGCATACAAGTATACTATTTTAAACTTATACGTTATATAATATATATATATATATATATATATATATATATATATATATATATATATTTTTTTTTTACTTATTACATTGTAACAATTGTAACACTTAATTACATTGTAACAAATAATAGTTATTTTTTGATCGATTTTTTTTTGGCTGCAAATTTGCCTATAACCATCTCGTTGAAGTTTACAGTTTGCGTGACGATTTGCTTTTCCATTGAAAGCATCGATAGTGCTACCAGACGTTCTTCCACCATAGAATTACGTGAAAATGTTTTGATGCGCTTTAAAGTGGAGAAAGAACGTTCGGCTTGAGCTGTCGACATCAGAATAGTTATGAGTATTTCCAAGAGCTTTTTAGTTTCTGGAAATGAACCTGTCAAATTATTTTCTATGAGTAATTTTAAAAAAGGTATTGCTCCTGGTATCTCCCCGCAGTCTGGTCTGGAGTAAATCACTGAAAGCTCTGTTTTTAAACGCTCCTTAACAAAATTGTGGTATGAATCGCAAGTTACTTTCAATTTTTCATCAGGAAAATAATTAATATAGTTAGCGAACTGGTCAGAATATAGCAATGAAGCAGCTAATAAATTATTTTTAAAATGAAATCTATCCTTAGCGCAATTAATAATTATGTTACAAACTTCTAACGCAGCAATACGGTGATCGAATTGACTGTCATATTTTCTTTTTCTTTTAGGAGGTCCTGCTTCACATTCAAGCAAGGATGCAATATCTTTTTGGCTTCATTAATAATTTCGTCAACTGAATTTCTTACTGTCGTAATGCTCTGCTCAAAAACTTGTATTTTGGCATAATACGGTAAAAAAATGTTAGCCAGAAAATAAACTTTGAATCTTGTAACATTCTTCTTACTGAGGAAGCTGCGGTACATGCCATTGAGTTAATAAATGAATTTTCTATTTCTTCCATGCATTCAAGCATAGATTCCCGATGTTCAAACACGATGTTAACTGTTCTAATATTAAAATTCTAACGTGTTGGTGCTCCGTGGGGAATTCTTTTTCCAACAATTCTATTAAGCACAGCTACGCGCTGCGGAGAATTTTTTTAAAATAAAGGAAGATTGTTTCCTGAAGATTGTCAAAAAAATCTCGAACTTGGGAGCTCTCAGATGCTACCTTAGACATTATTAAATTCAACTGGTGCGCATAGCAGTGTACAAAATGAGCAAATTTGTACTGATCTTTAATTCGCGCCTGAACACCAGTATTTCTGCCACTTATTACTGCTGCTCCATCGTAGCTTTGAGCTATCAACTTACCCTTAGAATTTTCTAAAATCGGGTCTAAGACACTGCGAATATCAGCAGTCAAACTTTCTGCATTTAAATTTCGTGTACAACCATTTGAGATTTGGCTGACACATCCGTTGTTTCATTTGCTATAACGGAAATATATGGAGCTGTGCGAATCTCGTCTAAAATTTTTTGGTGGCAAACTTCCAATATACAATCCAAAATGTCATTTTGAATATCTTTTGATATACCTTTAAATACACTCGAGTCTTTTAAATGTTCCGCCACTGTTTTATCAAGTTTTCCTATATCAAAGTTTCATCGTGGCCCCTAAGCGCAAGCTCAAATAATCCACAAAATTTTATGCAGTCAATAATTTTATATAACACATACCTGTTTTTTGTTATGTTCTCGTTATATATCGAATATTTGTCCAATAGACACTGTCCAACTTTTCACGAATATTAACACTACCCATCAAACCCAGATTAATTACATTGTTTAAATGATGTCTAGATGTTTCGTGGCGTTTAATTTTTTCACTTAGATGCACCAGGTCAGTTACACCACCTACAGTCCAAGATTTGTCCCCACCAAATAAAAGTCACGGAAAACAAAAAGAGCATTTTTTTATTACATCCGCATATCCAGTTATTTCTAGCATAAATATCTGGAGTAAAAATTCTTTTATAGGATTTTCCACGGCTTAAACCACACTTTTCTATTAAAATATCGGGCAACGGCCGCTTTTCCTCTTTTAGTTTTATTTTTTCTTCGTACGTAAATTGAGAGAATTGTTTTATATTAATCAAATTATACACCACATTCATTTTTAGAGTATAGACATCAGCTGACACAGCACAACACACAACGCAAAAAAACAACCAACAACTAAATGCAAAACCGTCAACAGTCAGCAGAATTACTGCAAATGTTTGCAGCTCCGTTCCGATTAAAATTCGCTATCTAAACTTATGGCGAAGTGCGACGCGGGGCCAGGAAAAGGGCTCAACGCGGAGCACAGAACTCGAATGTGGTCCAGCTAGGTTGCGTTAATGGCATTGTAACTGTAGTGATGGTCACGCCAACAGTTTTTACTTGGCCGACTGTAATAATCAAGGTGTTCGTTCGGGGCGCGTTGGAGCGCGGATTTAAGGCATTGAGACCTACTATATGGCGTTCTCGACCGAAAATATACTGTTTTATTATTTTGTTAGGTTTTAATTTTATTTTACTTAGAAAAATATTAAATAATTTCAAAAATAGATAATCTGTATGAAAATGTTGGGGTTCTGCAGCTCTGCAGCTCTTATGCACTAGCCGCCCCTGATCAACAGTATACCTTAATCATCATAATAATTATTGAATTCGTGTGTGTCACTAGATTGCTGGTATTCATTAGCATTATCGTCAAGGGTAAAGTTCGGATTTCTGTGTTTGAATGGCATTATGAATGACAGTATTTCCTGGGGATGTATCCATTGGTTCTCCTCTACTGAAATTATTCTGTCTGACAATTGAAGAAGATGCAGGGCGTTTATTGTGCTTATTGAAATTGTTTCTGTTACTAAAATTATTTAAATTGTAAGGTTGTTGGTTAAAGTTAGGTGGGGGTTGTGGCGATCTAAATGGATAGCTTGGGTGAAATGGTCTAATTTGGGGAGAGCATTAAAAACTTTAGGGTTTTGTGCAAATCTATTAAAATTAGATCTTCTAGCAGTAGCAAAATGTCTATTATGATTATTAAATTGAGGTCTTATTAATCTGAGGACTATTAAAATGAATGGTTCATATTTGGGTTATTATTAGATGTTTGTGTGTTAATTTCGTGTTGGGTTGGTTTATAATCATGATTTCTATTTTTATAGTTCATAAAGTTTTCTTCTTCTAAAGCAAGACTCATAGCTTCTTCTAACGTTGTGGGAGATTTTACTCGTACAATTAATTGCATTTTGTAGTTAAGACCATTTATAAAAGTTTTTAAAACTAAATTTGAATATTCTGATATTTTTAACAGTTTCAATTCTTTTGAAACTGGGGAAACATTAATTTTTGCAAATAAAAGGCTTCGAATGTCTTGTAGTCTTAGACCAAATTGTTGGGGCCTTTAGACCAAATTGATCTTTTATCAGCAAAAGTTGAAATTATGGATTGTTTTAAAAGTTCCCAATCAGTTAGTTCTACTCTGGAAGCATTTAGATCTGCGGCTCTTCCAGTTAATTTATTTAAAACAGTATCAAATAAACAAGTATTAATGGCGGCTCTTGGATTAGTTAAATCTTTATGTGCAGAGAAAAAGTTATCACAAAAAGAAATAAATCGATTTGTGTCTACGATTACCATCAAATGTTGGAATATTGTCAGCTTGGTATCTGATTAAAGCATAGCTTGGTTCTGGCATTTTTAAATAATTAATGTGTGTATAAATAAAATATACAAATAAATCTTTACAAAAATGATAAATATAAGGTTTAAGAATTCAGCAATCAAATCAATAATATAGTATCTTGCGTATATAAATATTTGCAAGTAAAGATATCAATAAATCAATAATTTGAATTTTCAATATTACTTTCTTTCTTGTTAATACACCAAATAAACAAAAATCAAATCACTTACAGTGTTAACAAAAGTATCTTCATTCCAATAGGATGAGCGATGCTATCTCTTCCCTGGAGTACTACTTATGAGACTTGGACGATGCTTGTTCCGCCTCTCATACCAATAGGACGAACTTCCTTGGAGTATGGATTGGCCGATGCTGTTCCTCACTCAGTACCAATAGGTCGTATTTTCCCTGGTCGTTGAGCCCTCTGAAACGCACTACCGTTCGCGAAATTTTTATTTTTCAAATTGGGGTATGCACCATTAATTGTTGAAACAAAAGCGACGATTTGATCAGATCACGCTTGATCCATCCTACCGACTGCCCCAGTTTTGTTCGTGAGGTTCAAAACAATTTTTTTTTTAAATTAATTTTATTTCGACTGACAGCAAGTACGTTAACAAATGAGCTCGTTAAACTTAAAGATATTCTAATTTATAATTAAGAGGTGCTTAATAACTAAATCTTATCTGTGCAACCAATGCATCCGCCTACGTCTGGTTTATACAAAGTATTTATTATGTACAGAGGGTATAACTACACCTTATTATTCATTTACTCATACACTCGTTTTACATTTATTTATAGTACACTACACTTACTTATAGTAGGTACAAATATTTTGTAGGTTCAAAGTATTTTGCTACATTTTAGGCAGTTAATTATAAAAATCATTAAGAGAAAGAATATCACACATATTCTACATTTTTCTGCTATTAATCCAGAAACTTTGATCCAAACACCAGTTTTTCACAAATAACAAATATCGAAAATTGCTAAATAAACAAGTTTTAATCCATATTTTCCATAAAAAATCACAATCAGAGTTCCAATTTTGGTATCCAATATTGGTATTGATTTGGTTCCAATATTTTGTATCTTATCAAGTTGGATAAGATACAAAATAAACAAAACAAAGGACACTAACCTCACTTAGGTCGGATTCGCATGTAGCGCCATCCTTCAAAAACTACTTGAACTTACAAATACAGTTTTATTTGAAAAAATCAGTAAAGCAAGGAAAGCGTAAAAAAGTACAAGACTAAAAAACCTCATCAGATTTGCCTGAAATTTGGCACGTTTCTCGCATATATTCCGCTCAAATCGATTATTTGAAAAAACATGATAATATCGCACTTGAGAGTTTAATAAAGCTTTTATGCAAAATCCATTTAAATGCATTTAATTCATATATATAGAATATTGGTAAATTGGTAATATGGGTGTTCAAAAATACTATATCAGTTCTTTGGAATTCAGGACCAATGAAAAATTTTCATTTTCACTATTAAGTTCCTGATCAATTTAATCATTTATTATATTTTCATTAGAATTTTCTTGTGGATGATTTTCAAAGAAATATTGATTATAGTCAACACAAGGATCATATAATTAAAGTTTCGAATGGTCGAAAATTATTATTTTGCTTATTAAATCTTTGATAATTATTGTAATTATTATACATATTGTCAACTAAACAAAGAGTCGTTATAACTTATAGGTAAAATAACGCGTTTAAAAATTTTATTTTGTTATACTACCCAATTTGTAAATGTAAATACGTAAATTATTGTCCTAGTTTTTGTACATTTTCTAGTTTAAAGTTAATAAGTTGTTCTACTTATGTTTAGCTTAATATTTAAATTATATTATTGTTATATACAATTTAAATTATATTATCCCTGTCATAAAAATTATAATTAAAATAATAATAATTAAATTATAATTGCAATATATTATTATATTATTAATATATATTATTAATTGCAATTTAAATTATATTATTGTAAATCTCTGTAATTTAAATTTTTTAGCATTTGTATATTTGCTTGCTTTGACTGTCAGTATTCTCTTGAAATTATTGGTCTCTTTCGGCAAAAACAACAAAGGAACTGTCTTCGTAAACATTTCAAAATTGTTCTATGGATCTTTAAAAGAGACGCGTTTCGTGACATTTTGTTTAGTTTTAATTGTTTAATCAGTTTTTAACTTAGATACCATTAAACGGCAGTCAACGCGAATGGCTAAATGTGCCAACAACAGGGCCAAAAAACGGAAGGAAAAAAAATAAAATATTTTAAGAATTTGAAGGATTATTGTTTTTGTGTTGATTATTAGTGACTTTAAGTTGAGCATTATTTTTTCCTTCTTTTACAAAAGAAAGTCCTTGTTCTAAAAAATTTGAATTTTTTAGTCTAACTATCAAATGCATGTGATAAATCAAAATTATTTATAATGATTTTAAGCATAAATCATCATATTGAGAAATTTTTAATAACTTTATACCAGCTGCTGTGTTAATTTAAGTAAATAGTAAAGATCTAGCATCTTGGAATTTTTGTACGAAAGATGCTGGGCTTACATTTCTTTCAATTTTCATGTTCACTATATCTTGAACTAAGTAATCTGCTCATCTCTGATCTGAGGAAGTAATTATAAGAACATCTTTGATTTTTTGCCAAGATTCGAGTTCTGTTTGCGGAGCCACTAATTCAGCTGCTCTTCTATTTTTCTAATACTGTAATTGAAAGAAAAATATTAATTGAAATATTTGATTTTACACGATTTTGGTGATTTATCAGAAAATTTTTGCATATGGACATAAATCTATTAAAAGTTTTAGAATTTCCATCATAATTTGGAATGTCATCCTCTTGGTAACGAATTAATTAGTAATTTGGCTGTGCCATATTTGATTTAGTTTTTAGTTTTAAACTATCAAAAAGTTCTACTAAGTTATCTAAATATAAATCCAGTTTTGGAACAAAATAAAAATAGCCTTCCGTGCCAACAGGGTTCTGGACGACACTGTTCACGGTCCCCTAGTCGTGAGTAGAATCTTCGGTGATTAGTCTTGTGGCCACCTCGTTCAATAGGCTCTTTAATTGTCGAAACAAACGATCGGACGACTTTTCTATACGAAGTTGGGTGGGCAAAACCCTACCGATTTTTAAAAACCAATTTTATTAAATAGTTTACAATCAACTTTACAGATTAAACTGAAAACTATTGCGCTCTTATATCTATTTATAATAATGAATAAACAATGGAAATATACTAATACTAACTAAGCTAAATAAATGTAACATAAGCAGAATGGAGATACGTCAACTCACAATTAGAAATTCATATATACATTAAATAAACATTTAATTTTTCCATTGACCAAGTGTAATAATAATAATAATAATAATAATCTTTATTTAGCATCAATAGCTACATAAAAAAATAACAAATTTCCCAAAAAATTTATAAAAATAAAAATACATATAATATTAATAATAATGTTCATAAACCTAATTCAACAACATACTCAGTCAGCAGGAGTACCATATAATAAGTAAGCTATAAATATATCAAATCAAATGCTGGGTATCCCGATCCCCGACACTTGCAACGCCCCGGTTTTACCAGGAACAGCAGCATCCCAGTTAATCCAAGGGATACCGCATTATTCCGGTCCGTCTAAACACTGCCTAAGCACCCCGCTACCAAAACTGGTTCAGAAGTTATTAAAAATTACCACATACATAACCCTAAAGCGCTCTTACTAACTTTACAATAATATTATTAATTAATAATAATATACCCTTATAAATTAATCAATATAGGCTCATTGTGTTATTGTGTAATTTTATGTAAATATAATATACATATGCACTTGAGGTTACTATTAACATATGGATCTAAACAAAACAATTGATGTAATCAAAATTTGCAGTGCTCGCAAATAACCATAAAATGTTATGCCAATAGGTGAATCTCGGTCATGAGGTTAATTATCTATGGGCTGGTGAACTAGATCCAATACAGGGTGTCCTGGTTTTTTTTGAAGAGACCATGTCAAATCCCGGTTAATCCATGAATAGCAAACACAGCTCTTCTGCCACCCACAGACACCTCATCATTATTCTCACTTCACTACAATATTTATCTGCACATATATTCACTATAATAATTCAAGCCGCATACTAAAATTAAACTTAAAATAAGTGTTAAACTAAAATAGTGATCCTAAACAACATACTATAAAAAATAAACAAAATGAAAATAAAAAAACAATTAGGCAAAAGTAACAAAAATCCTAGGACAATATGTGTGCCCTAACCAGTCTTTTAAAATTATTTACAGAATCAGTCTCTTATGCTTGTTGGTAATCTATTAAAATCTTGTAAGCCTCTCTGTAGGACAGAATTTAACATCTGGTTAGAGTTACACCTATCGATCAGTATGAAATTGTTACAGTTTCGAGTTTGATAATGATGAACATGTCTAAAAAACCTCACCTTCTTACAAATATATGATGGTAACATATTATTTTTAATTTGTTGAAACAGACAACATATTCAGGACGTTATGCATCATTACGATTGGTGTATATCTATTGCATTTCAAAATAGTTCTCATTGCTCTGTTCTGTACGAGCTGCAACTGTTCAATTTTAAAGTTTGGTAAATTGTATAAAATTGTTGAGCAAAATTCAAGATGCGGAGCTGCAATGCTATTATTATACAGTAATAGTTTTGTAGCCATTGATAATTAAAAGATTAATCGACATACGTAGTAAGGAAGATCAATCTTAATTATTCGAGCATCGAGTCTACCAATATACTATCTATGATAGTATATTGGTAGACTCGATGCGTTGATGCAGGGCGGTATGGTTTCATATGAGTTAATATAAGTGTGTTAATAAGACGACGGCGTGTTTCTGTAACTTTAATATAATGTTTTATTGTTGAAGTACGGAAGTACATTAGTACAGATTTTCGTTGCCCTGTCGATATTTTACAATGATCCAAGTTTTGAAATGTAGTGAAAAACAATGAATCATAATCACGCGCAATATAATTATTTGTCGTTGATATTGTATGATAAAGACCTGTTCGATTATCTAAGATCGGGATAAAGGCGATACAGGGTATATACTGAGGGTTCAACAAGAGGTATTCTTAAAACAAATACTATTTTTGTATCAGATTGATAAGCATCTAAGTCTAAGATTTTAAATTCTGCACGATAAAAAGCTAGATCATCTGAAAGTGAAGCAATTAAAGTTTCTATTTCGCGATAATCTGATTGAAGGTTTCTTCATCGATTTTAAGTTTTTGTATGGTAGAATTGAAACTCTTTATAACAGAAGTTGTAACTGAATTTTTTTGTTGCATAAGCCGTTCGATATTTGCCTCATTACTATTGATTTTGTTAATACAGTTATTAAAGTATTGTCCATCTGATGCATCTAAGTTTCCAGTTATTGCTTTCCAAACAGTTCCGATACAGTCGAATATTCCTCGTTTTTCTCTTAAATTAATATCTTTAGTACCGATGATTAATTCTTGATATTTAACGTTTACGTATTTCGAAATTTGCTTAAGAAGACTAGTGTGAGCTTGTATTTCAACAAAAGCTGCCATCGTTCGATTAGATTTTTCGATTGACAGGCTGTCTAATAAACCGTTCAGGATGTTATAATTATGCTCAATTGCTTGTTTAAAGGGAAGTAAATCTTGATATACTAAAAGTGTCCATTTGTCGTTTGAAATTGTAATGTTAATTTCTTCATTGAAAAAGAGTCCAACTGTATTGTTAATGGGCGTTATTCGGTATTGGCTGCTGGCGATCGAGGTCAATCCCAGTAACCTGCAAGGAAATGATAGGGAGATAAACCTATTCGAAATATGGTTTCATTCTATCGAAATTAACTTTGGTTGTTTTATTCGTTTCGGGGTTTAATAAATTGTCTGAATTTAAAAGAATTTCAGTTATGACATATGGACCGTTAAATTTTTCTGATTTGAATTTTATTTGTGATTCTCGGACGTATGCCTTATCACCAACGGAGAATTCGGGTTGTTTTTTCGATATACCTTGATCGAATCTTTCTATTGAGTTTTGTTTAGCATGTTCTGTTCTTTGCCTAGCAACTTTATAAAAATAGCTGATTCTATTATTTGGATCGCGGATGTATTTTGAAATAGTTAATAAATATCTATAAGTAGGGCTTCTTAATTGTAAAGTCTTTCTGGGGGTCTATTTGATGTATGGCCAAATATAAGCTCATACGGAGTAAAACCGTGTGTTCTGTTTTTAGTGTTATTGTAACAAATAACAGCATAAGGTAAAATCGAGAAAGGTTGGTCTTGAGGATGTTCGGCCATATTTACTCTTATCATTTCGCCTAGGGTCGCGTGGAAACGTTCTAAAGAGCCATTCGATTCGGGATGACCTACACTTGAAAATGTTATTTTCGTTTCAAAAAGTTGACATAGGTCTTTTAGAAGTGTATTATCAAATTCTTTGCCAGAATCGCAATGAATTCTTATGGGCGTACCAAAGTGTTGAAAGTAAACTAAGAGTGTATTTACAATGGTAGAAGCTTTTTTTGTCCCGTAAAGGATAAGCTTGAACAAATTTCGTGAGTTCATCGTTAATGGTTAAAGCGTAGTTACGAGTTGGGTATTCAAAAATGTCAATGTTTATTCTTTCGAATGGTGTTCGGAGGGTTTCCGTAATTACTAGAGTTTTCCGTAATTACTAGAGTTTGTCTACTTAAGTTTTTCCTAACAATTTTGACCTTTCGGCAAATTTCGCACCTATTTATAAAGTCTTCGATGTTCTTATTCATACCGCGCCAATTGTATTTTTGTCTAATTCTTCGACAAGTTTCGTTAATTCCGCGGTGTAAATTGTTTTTGCCAAGGTGGTATTGTTCTATGATAATAGGTATTTGGTCTTTATCAGGTGTGGTTACAATATTTTGACAAATTTTTAATTTGATTTCTTTGTCGGCAAAAATAAATGACATCAAGGTTCTCGATGCGTAAGCGATGGGCATATCTTTTCCGATCGGTCCTTGAGATAAAACGACTCCAATTGCAAAAGCACTTGCGTCAGTAGTTAAGATAAACGGTTCCTCGAAATTCGGATAAATTAAAAGCGGGTCAGTGGTTAATGCAGTTTTTAATGTATTAAAAGACTCTTGACATTCTTTACTGAAAATAAAATATACTGAAGAAGGGTGGTTAGGGGCTTTGAGGTTTTAGCGAAATTTGAAATAAACCGTCTGTAATAACCTGCTAATCCGAGGAAAGATTTTATGTCTCTGGAAAATTTAAAATACATTCGACTTTTGCCGGATTAGGTTTTACACCGTTTTCTGTTATTAAATGTCGGAGATAGGCTACTTCTTTGCGTAAGAATTCGCACTTATTTGGTTGTATTTTTAGATTGGATTTTCTTAGGCGTTTAAAGACTTCTTGTAGGCGGTTAATGCGCTCGTGGATAGTAGGAGAATAGATTATGATGTCGTCCATGTAGACGAGGCATCTTTCGTTTAAAATTCCCATAAGAATATTATCCATAACTCTCTGAAAAGTTGATGGAGCGTTTTTCAGGCCAAATGGCATTCGAACGAATTCGTAATGCCCATTTTCTACGGAAAACGCGGTTTTAGAAATAGCTTTCGGGTCTATCTCTATTTGATGCAACCCTGACGCTAAGTCTAAAGTAGTGAAATATTGGCATTTACCAAGTTGGTCGAGGAGGTCTGAGATATTAGGTAATGACATATTAGATTGATATTAGATAACTACTCGCCACTTTTGCTTGCCTGAAGCGTCAAGTTTTTTAGGGACTACCCAAACCGGGGCTGACCAGGGAGATGTGGATGGTCTTATAATATTTTCGTCGAGCATCTTAGAAATGTGTCTTTTAACTTCCTCTTTATGAATATGAGGATATCTGTACGATTTTGTATAAATGGGTTTGGCGTTATTAGTATCAATCGAGTGTTTAATTTCGTTGGTAAACGTAAGTTGATCACCTTCGATATAGAAAATATCGGAAAAAAATTCTAAACAAAGTTTAGTAATTTCCTCGTGTTCTTCTTCGTTAAGGTGGTCAATTGTTGTAACTGAATTTTTTTGTTGCATAAGCCGTTCGATATTTGCCTCATTACTATTGATTTTGTTAATACAGTTATTAAAGTATTGTCCATCTGATGCATCTAAGTTTCCAGTTATTGCTTTCCAAACAGTTCCGATACAGTCGAATATTCCTCGTTTTTCTCTTAAATTAATATCTTTAGTACCGATGATTAATTCTTGATATTTAACGTTTACGTATTTCGAAATTTGCTTAAGAAGACTAGTGTGAGCTTGTATTTCAACAAAAGCTGCCATCGTTCGATTAGATTTTTCGATTGACAGGCTGTCTAATAAACCGTTCAGGATGTTATAATTATGCTCAATTGCTTGTTTAAAGGGAAGTAAATCTTGATATACTAAAAGTGTCCATTTGTCGTTTGAAATTGTAATGTTAATTTCTTCATTGAAAGAGTCCAACTGTATTGTTAATGGGCGTTATTCGGTATTGGCTGCTGGCGATCGAGGTCAATCCCAGTAACCTGCAAGGAAATGATAGGGAGATAAACCTATTCGAAATATGGTTTCATTCTATCGAAATTAACTTTGGTTGTTTTATTCGTTTCGGGGTTTAATAAATTGTCTGAATTTAAAAGAATTTCAGTTATGACATATGGACCGTTAAATTTTTCTGATTTGGATTTTATTTGTGATTCTCGGACGTAAGCCTTATCACCAACGGAGAATTCGGGTTGTTTTTTCGATATACGTTGATCGAATCTTTCTATTGACTTTTGTTTAGCATGTTCTGTTCTTTGCCTAGCAACTTTATAAAAATAGCTGATTCTATTATTTGGATCGCGGATGTATTTTGAAATAGTTAATAAATATCTATGTCGTCCATGTAGACGAGGCATCTTTCGTTTAAAATTCCCATAAGAATATTATCCATAACTCTCTGAAAAGTTGATGGAGCGTTTTTCAGGCCAAATGGCATTCGAACGAATTCGTAATGCCCATTTTCTACGGAAAACGCGGTTTTAGAAATAGCTTTCGGGTCTATCTCTATTTGATGCAACCCTGACGCTAAGTCTAAAGTAGTGAAATATTGGCATTTACCAAGTTGGTCGAGGAGGTCTGAGATATTAGGTAATGACATATTAGATTGATATTAGATAACTACTCGCCACTTTTGCTTGCCTGAAGCGTCAAGTTTTTTAGGGACTACCCAAACCGGGGCTGACCAGGGAGATGTGGATGGTCTTATAATATTTTCGTCGAGCATCTTAGAAATGTGTCTTTTAACTTCCTCTTTATGAATATGAGGATATCTGTACGATTTTGTATAAATGGGTTTGGCGTTATTAGTATCAATCGAGTGTTTAATTTCGTTGGTAAACGTAAGTTGATCACCTTCGATATAGAAAATATCGGAAAAAAATTCTAAACAAAGTTTAGTAATTTCCTCGTGTTCTTCTTCGTTAAGGTGGTCAATTCTCAATTGTTCTTTTATTAGTTGCCGTCTATCAACAGGTTCGGCTGACTCATAATAATTAAAATTATTTATCGATTGCAGATCAGGTAGAGGTTCAAAAGACAAATTCAAGAAATCGATTATTTTATCAATTGCGTTAGGGTTAATAATGGTTGTTAAAAATTCGCCTTGTTCGTTTACGTGAATAATAGCATTTGGGACTTTAACTTTTTCTTTTTTTTGACCTAATAAAATTACATCGGTGTTTTTTAAATTACATTTTAATTTAAAGACTTTTTCAGCACGGGGTTCTATTGATATTAAATTTTTATTTTTTATTGCGTTATTTTGAAAACGCTGATTAGTTTCGGTTAGATCTGTTGGGGTTAGAATTTGAGGTAGGCAAGAAGAGTCTTTAGCTAAGTTTGATTTTACTACAGGTTTTTCATCCTCTGGTGTAAATTTATACATAGGAATATCTTTAAAATTTGTCTAAAGTATTTTTGATTTTAAGTCGATAATACATTCATAGTGTTGTAGAAAATCGAGGCCTAAAATACCATCGAATTCGATATCTAAGTTACAAATATAAACTTTACAAGGATTATTTACATGAAAAGGAATCAAGGTGGATTCTTGGATCAATATTTTTTGATCAGTAATACCTTGTACGACAATATTTTCCGCAAAGCGTTGCTTAAAACCGTCTGCAACATGATCCTTAAAAACTGAAATTCCCACGCCTGTATCTATGAGTAATTTATATGTTTTGGAAGCATCGTAAATGTAGTAAAGGTTTTTTGAGCTTACGGTGTGTAAATTATTTAAAGAAAGCTTTGTTCGGGATTTTGTTTCGGGTCGTTGATCCGCAACGTTTGGATTTGTGTTGCAATTTGCGACATTGTCTGGTCTGTTTGTTTCTGATCTGGTGAATGGTTTTGGTTCGATATTAATGGAAAATTTCGATTTGACGTTACTAAAGTATTTTGTTGTGTTTCCAAGTTATTATTAGGTTCGTGTTGATTTCCTATTGGCTGTTCAAATAAATTATAATCAATTTGGTTAGAAAAATCTTCGACATTTTGATCGTAATAATAGGTTTGACTATTATCGGAATAATAGTTGTACTGCTCAAGGTAGTTATCAGAATAACTATTCTCATCAAAATAGTTATTTTCGTCAAAATAGTTATATTGTGAACCGTCATCAAAGTTCATATGATAATTTCTTTGATAGTTTGGGTTTCTTTGAATGACACTGGGACGATACTGGTTTTGGCTACTTTGTCCAAAATTTGGTCGTGGTTGGGGGTTAGAAGGGCTTTGAAATGAAGGTTGATTTTGTGAATATGGCCTTTGAAAATGATTTGGGTTACTATTTAAATTTGGTGCTGGGTTTCCAAAATTATTAGGTCTGGGGCTTGACTGTACTCTACATTCAATTGAAGTATGGCCAATTCTTCCGCATTTAAACCATTTTATACTAGGATTTTGCGGGCGTCTTAAGGTAGTGTTTGGTCTGGATGATGGATGTGGTTGTATGGGTCTATTTTGTTTTTGATTTTCAAAATAAGACAATTGCAATTCTCGCCTAATTCTAGCTTGAGCTTGAAGTAAATTGTTGGGATTACTTGCGCGTACTATGTGACCAATACGTGGGTCTAAACCGGTTAATAGTGGGTTTAGAGCCATCGAGTCTATTAAATTCGTTTGCGCTATTTTTTGAGGTGCGGTTAAATTTTGTTTTTGCACGGCAGAGTGCATTTTAGAGTTAAGAGTTTGAAGCCTATTAAAGAATATTAACGGGGATTCATTTGGTAATTGTTTTAATCTTTGCAAATCTTGGATTAAAGAAGAGAGGTTCCGACTATCACCAAAATGTAAACTTAATAATTGCTTAACTTCTAAATATGATAATAAATTTCTGGAATTGACAAGATGTGCGGCTTTTCCTTTTAATTAATTTTTTTATGTGAATAACTAAAAGATCGCGTTGTTCACCGACTGCCATGTTGTAAGCACAATCGCACGCATGTAAAAATGAGCCTAAAAATATTGCATCACCATCAAATTCAGGAATTAGAGAAAGAATTTCAGATAGTTTATAAGTTTCAAGGTGAATATCGTGAGCTGACGTATTCGCTTGTCGATTATGTTGTTCACTTTTTTCGAAATACGAAATTAGAAAATCGAACAGTATAAAAATAGTAAAATAAAATCTGTATAAAATATTAAAATACACAAAAACAAAAATATAAACGAATGATTCAATGCTTTTACTTACAAAAGAATCTTCTTAACCATTGTCTTGTTCTTTGCTTGTTGGATACCAGGGGCTTCACCAGGTGTTCCTTCCGTACCCTTGTTGCTGAGTGAGGACGCTGGATTACCTTAGGGTGCTAGTGGTTCTTACTGTAACTAATATCACTCGCGAATTTGGATCAACCTGTTTTCGCGGCGTATAACTATCCGTTCCGACTGCGCCAATGTTAGATTGTAGGTTCCAAAAATAACTTTTTAAAAAAACTTTTATTTCAAAATTACAAAAATAAAAACCGACATGGGTTTATCTTATACTAAATACTTAATAATAATGATCTTAAGAGCTAACAAGCAATGGCTTTTTATATAAACAGAAAATGCTGACTATCATGAGAACAATATGATAAGGTTCTTTCCACGGTCTTTTTAAACAACAGCTAAACATAAAAGGTGCTACGTTTGCTTATTCCTAGAAACGCCTACGGATCTGGTTGAGACGGTAAACATGTTATTGGCCTTGGTATCGGGTTTCATGGCATATTCTCATCTAACATAGATGTTGGTAAAAATACATCTACTCATATTTACGATTCAAAAAAGCAGTTTGATTGTTATTTTTGCTGGTCGTATTTACAAATTCTGTGTCTTCTCGCTCTTTATACTATTAAAGAATTGCTATTTCTCTCTTACAGACCTTGCAGTTTTATTTATCTTAGGAATCAATGCTAATGAAGTCGTAAACATCGATACTGTTTTTTATTATGTTTTATGCAATACATCGCAAATAAACCTACAGCTCGTGTGTCCTGTTCTCGCGTGGGCTCGTTTCGATATTTCTTTGGGATTGTTATTTTGACACTCTTCAAAGTTTCTTTATTAGTTTCATTTGGATAAAAAATGTATGATGTATTGATGATGTATTAGTGTGTTCGTGTATTGTTTATTTTTCGTATATTTAAGTAATCGTATATACATACAAGCCGGTAAGTAGTAAAAACAACTAGCCTTATTTTGTTTACTTGCTAGGTTATAAGAATGACAAAATCTTTTATCTGAAAGATTAAAAAACAGAACAATGATTTATTATTATTTATTGCTATTAAAAAGATGATGCCCTACTTAAACATCAACTTTAATTGATTTATCAAAAAGGGTAATGAATACATTTTCTTCAGAAGAAAATGAAGAATACCTAGTAAAGCCTACCTTTAGTATTAAACTGTGCACCTGCTATAATAATAATAATAATAACTTATCTTTGTTATCTTATCTTAATAATTGAAAGAGCTCGACCATTATCTCAAAGAGACCTACGTAACTAGAGAAAAAATTAAAACTCTAAGTCTCAGTCTCAAAATATCTTTTTAATTAATCAGGTAACATGTTTCGCTAATAAAGCATCATCAGACCTGCAATAAACAGAAAAACACACGTAACTACAATAAAACCTAACACTAAAACAAAATCAAATATTAAAAATTAGTTAAAATTACCTTATAGCTAGATGACCTGCTAAGTACTGACAAATAAAATTTAAATCTGAGAATACCCACATATTTTGTAATAAAAACAACAACACGGAACAAAAATTCAACAAAAAATATAGAAATATAAAAAGGGGGAAAACGTGATAGGTGTAGTATTTGAACCCACGCTCTAAAGTTGATCTCGGTAAAACACCAGACCGTTAACCACTCGGCCAGCCCAGCTTATGAATATTAGAGTCAAAGGCATATATGCGTATCGTGAGCAGAAACAAGAGGCTAGATAAGATTATTAAAGATAAGTCCTGGCTCAAAGGTGAAAACATCATTAACGCATGTTAATATTGGACTCTTTTTGGCTTTGGTGATTTCCATTTTCTCCAAGAGATCCAACTTTCTACCCTTAGAGCACTCGTGAACAATGGAAACATTTTCAGGGACGGAAAAACTATGACCCGTTCATAATAAATGGTTAGCGAGGCTTAGGTGTTCCTGTACCCTTGTGGATACTCTCCTTCCTGATTGTCCCACGTAAACAGCAGGACAACCCTTACAAATAAGACAATATACACCCGATTTAGATAGAGGATCACTTTTATCCAACTTCTTTACTAGGTTCTTTCTTAGCGAGCTCGCAACTACTTGCAAAATTTTTTAAGCCTTTCCATTAGGGTGGGCCGAATTTTTTTTTTGTAAAATATCAACTCCTGGGGTCAAAAAAGTTGCGTCGTAGCAAAACATAATTTTTAAGCACAAAAATAGTCCCAACAAATATTTTTCTTCACTGCCACAAAAACCCTCTGTTTTTTTTTAATTTAGAAAGTCGTGGTGGCAGTGGAAAAAAATTGAAAATTATATTTTTTTAGAAGCAGATCTTCATATTTTTTTATTACATCATTTTTAGAGCATCAGGGTTATAACTTTTTTTTGCCTGAAAAAAAATTACATTATTATCCATCATTATTACATATAATATTACTCCGAATAGTTAAGTAAATATTCCTAAAACAAGGTGACCTTGAAAATCAACGCTTCGGCGGCAGTTTTACAGCAAGCGCGGCGCAACGCAGGTAATTCAGACAGACATTATTATTTTAGTGCTTTGCCGACTGTAGGAGGAAGTAGTGGCTGCGAAAATGGCTAAAACAAGAAATTCGTCGCGGTGTCCAATTTTTGGTAATCCTAGTGAATTTAATGACTCGCAGTTACCAACATACAAAGATATTATCAAGTGTTTTTTGTGGGTTCGTTTCGATTTGGAAAAAAATGGTGTCAATAAGAATCGACTTGTTCCGGAAGCCTTGGAAATTGTGGCTCAGAAAGTAAAAAGCGTTTGGATCAAGGCTTCAATTCCAATCAAAAGCCACCAAAGGATTACTTTCTTATTGAGAAAATATCAAGAAAAACGAAGACAAATTCTTAAACCATTTAAGAAAAGACAAAATGTTCCCAGTTACAAATCGCAACTGGAATCATTTTTAAGCAACAGTGAAACCTTGTTTGACATAGCGACTTGTAAATGTAAAGGTAAAGATGCTGAAACCATTTCATGTAGTTTTTTTCAAAATCTATCAGACAATAAGAAATATAATTTTTCTTTAAAAATTTTAATTTTTTTATCGCTCTGTGGCAGTGAGCAAAAAAAATAAATTATTTATCAACCAAAATCCTATGAAGTTAGTTACCTTATCAAATTCTGTTTTTGGCTAAGGAGACCGTAATTAATAAAGAAAAACAAAATTAGCATATTATATTAAATAATTAGTTTTTTTTGTAAAAATTACATTCTAATATGGCTCTGTGGCAGTGGAAAAAAATAATAAATCATGAAGAAAAACCCTATAAAATAAGTCATCGTATGATACATCTTTTCCGGGGTCAGGAGATCCAATTTAAAAAAGCAAAAAAAAATCACATTACTCAACGGCCCACCCTACTTTCCATAGCTTTCAAAACGACTAACTATTTTTTCTCTTATCTTAATAATGATTTGACTGGGATCATTATATTTAGGGGAAAATTCTTGTGAAATAGCAGAACATATTACTTGTTCCATTTCTTCTTAATTTTTTGCAAACATTGGCTTTGGCCTGTTCAAAACAGTTTTTGCCCAAAGCAAAGTTTTTGGGCTGTTCAAAACAACATCTCTCACAAAGCTCAAGATGAATTGCTTAGGATACTAAGAAAAGAGCCTGCTGGGGAAGCCATCCATAGAAGTGCTAGATATTTTCTGGGGAAAGTCCGTCAAGTAAATATTAAAGATTTAAGGCTTCGACACACAGAACGCGGGCTGCCGCGGCGGGCAGCTTTCGCGCGATCTTCGAAGCGGTACAGCGATCTATGATGCCACACAGGCCGCGAACATTTCTTGATTTGTTCAGTTTGTTCTCAGTCTTGCTTTCCTCTTTGTGTAATTGTGTTCGCAATGTCTAGCTCTGACGAGGAGGAAATGCTTCTGCTGTTTACTCTATTACAAAAGAAAAAGAAAAGGCGTTGTCCATCAATAAAAAAGAGAACAATTTTGTGAATACCACCGTGTCTGTATTGAACTACAGTCGCATAAAGATAGAGTTTTTCAATATTTTCGCATGTCAAGATTGTGTTTTGAGGAATTACATGCCCTTTTAAGAGAAAATATTGTTAAGTGCACCACAAACTGAAGAAACCCAATTCAAACAAGAGAAAGACTGGCCATTTGTTTAAGGTAAGTACCTACTAAAAAATATAGTTTATAAGTAATATAGTAGTTAAATAAGCATTGCGAAGATAGTGGTTTGTAACAAATATTTATAGTTATTTAAGATTAAAAAAAATTTTAATGAAACTTAATAACTAAATTTTGAAAAATAACACTAGGATAAAGAATCTCTTAAATGGTAAGCCATGCCGCCTGCTTTTTCATAAGCATCCCTTGCTGAAAGCACTGGACCATCCATGGAGTGGATTGCCTTGACGATGTTCCGCTACTTATTAGGTCGAAATAAATAGGATCCGGCAATATTTCTGATGGAGTACTGGATTTCATAATAATATATTGCTGCTGATATGAAGGATTGACTGATGTAGTCTGGGAATAGACTGGCGATGCCATTGGCGCTGGCGGTGACTGCACATTTAGGTCATCCATTTGAGTACTCGAGTCTGAATACGCTGATGGATGATATGAAGGGTTGACTGACGATGTCTGAGAATAAGCTGGCGATGCCGCTGGCAACGACAGCACATTTAGGTCACCCATTTCAGCTCGTGCAAATAGTGTAGCAAGCTCTATTTTTAACTTGGCCTGAGTCATTGGCTGCAATTTTTTGAAGGTCTCAACGTAACTCAAAAACAAATGATCTGTGCCATCAATGTCTGGTTTTCTTTTCTTGCTTGCCAAAAAGTTAATTACTTTGTCGACATCGTGTGAAGTGTTTTCCGTTGCGTGGCTGCGGGATTTCTCTTTTTTTTCTTTTGGTTGAGGTGGTATTTGTGCGGATGTGGAAGGTTGTTCGTTATCGTCAGATACTGGCAAATTTTCTGCTTCTGACAACTGGGCTTCTTCAGTTTCTATCAGGTTTTCTGACGATGGTACATTGCTAGTATGCAAACGTGGCTAAAGAGTATAATCCAAAAACTGCATGTGAGTACTCCAAGGCCATTTATGGTACTTCGGGCCTGACCTGTTTCGCCCTTTGTGAACTTCTTGTACTTCATGTAAGAATCACGTAAATTTTTCCACTTTTGCTTTGCTGACTCAGCTGAAACAAAAATAAATTAATTTAAAAAAGAAATAGGAGACTTTTGAAATGTTCAAAAAGCTCTTAAACTTAATTATTACTTTCTGTTGTATCCAAAAAAAAAAAGAAATCACTGTTATACTTTATTATTTAAATAAAATTTTAAATATTTAAGTGATAAATAATACTAAAATAATAATAAGTTTTTTTATTTTTCAGATATCTGGCGACAGGAGACAGCCATCAGACTATCGCTTTTTCTTTTCGAGTAGGAGCATCAACTGTTTCCAAAATTGTGAGAGATGTCTGCCAAGAAATGTGGAAAGTACTACAGCCAATTTATTTGCCATCACCCACCAAAGAAATGTGGATATAATCCGTTGAGGGTTTCTTCGAACATTGGGGCTTTCCGAACTGCCTTGGTAGCATAGACGGAAAGCATATAAAGTTAAAATGTTCTCGTCGTAGTGGCTCGGCTTATTTTTGCTACAAAAATTATTTTTCCATCAACCCAACCCAACCGAACCCAACCCAACCCATATTACAAGTTTATGGTAGTGGATATTGGGAATTATGGGCGTCACAGCGACAGCGCTATCTTTGAAAATTCAGCTTTCTACAAAGAGTTCATTGATGGTAAGACTATTTTACCTCCAAAACCACTTCCAGGAAAAGACAGCCCAATACCTCATGTATTTGTAGGTGACGAAGGGTTTGCACTGCAAACTTATTTAATGAGACCTTACCCAAAAAGTGGAAGTATTAATAACGAGAGAAAGAAAAAATGTAATCGGCAACTCAGCAGAGCACGTCGTGTAGTAGAAAATGCGTTCGGCCTATTGGCTATGAAATGGCGAGTTTTCTTAAGAGCTATAGAAACAGATTCTGAAACTGCTGATTGGACTGTAAAAGCTGCATGCTGTCTGCACAATTATATTATACCGAGAAACAACACCAAAGAATACAATTTGAACCTCAAGCATTATTGGACACAAGACCAACCAACAGAAGATCGAATACGGCTGCTTTTGATATACGAGAACATTTTGCCGATTATTTCAGTGGAATATGAATCATATTTTTTATAAAATTAAAAAAATTTTGAAAACATTTTTTAGCTTAAATTATTTTATTAGATTCGCCAAAACATGAAAGAAATGCACTAAGAAATAAAAAATAATTTGGCAAAGCCTTGTTACAAAATGGGCGGACATGTCATTATTATTGACATGTCAAATTAATTACAATAATTTTGACATGTCAGTATTATTGTTATTGTTTCGTGCGTGAACGAATGTTTCGTTTTGTTTTTTAAATTTTAAATAGGTATATTTTCTAGTCGAAGAAAAAGTATAGTCTAAGACACGTGTGGAATCAAAACTTCTACACTCGTAGAGCCGTTCCCAGCAAACATCTCTACTCGTGTAGAATTTTGCTAATAATTCCACACTTGTTATAGAATATACTATTTTAAATATGTACTTACCTGTAAGGCCTACAATTTCTGCAAACTCGTTCCAAGCTTCACTTTTCTTCAACTTATCTTTGTAGTTTTTATGTGTTGTGTCGTATATAAACACATATTTCCTCACAGTTTCTATTAACATTTCTGTATTTTCCGACATTATGAACGCGCGAAAATCTGTAAATTAGTACTACTGTATCGCTTATCGCCGCGATCTAATATGGCCCGCCGCAGGAGACCGCCTTCAGTATGACTGTTATAATGCGTTTCTATGTAATATAAAATGACCGCTTTACCGAGGCGGTCCAATATCGCTGCCCGCCGCGGCAGCCCGCGTTCTGTGTGCCGAAGCCTTTAGACCCTGCAGTTGATATTTGGCTATAGAAACAACACTTGATAATATTTTTTGAATGAAACAATTAAATACTTCTGAAAAACTTGAGGTTGCAGTAAATATTGATGGGTTGCCTCTTAGCAAACACTCCAGTAGTAAAGTTTACCATCTATTGATAATTGTTCTTGGATTAAAAATTACCGGAAATGTTGTGATGGTGGGTATTTAGCATGATTATTAAAAACCAAAAAATCTTAATGAATAAAAGGACTTGACGAGGATTATTTATCAAGTAATGGTTTAAAAATAGTGCGAAAAAATAGATTTTAAAGTAAAATATTTTCTTTTTGACGCGCCCGCTAATTCTTAGTATAGTGGCTATTTATCATGTACAAAGTGTATCCAAGAGGGTATTTACATCAATAATGTGTTTTCCAGATATACATTTTATAAAAAGAATTTTCGCAGTTATCAGGATGATAATCATCATGTGGGATATAGAATTTTAAAGGAAATTGACTATCTAGATCTGGTGAATGATATCCCTCTTGAATAAATGCACCTAGTTTTATTAGGGATCACTAAAAAGCTTTTGGTGGGCAGTTGGGTTTTTGGGAGGCCACCACACAATTTGCCCAGTAAGAATATTAACACCATTAATGCATGGGTTAAAACAATTACCTACAGTTTATTTGCCATCAGAATTTCATAGAAAACTACGTACTGTTTTAGAAAGTAACAGATAGAAGGTGACAGAACTAAGATTATTTTTATTGTATACTGGCATTATACTCATAAAACTCGTTTTGACAAACGAAAATACAGGCATTTTTTATGTCTTTTTATTAGCATAACTATCTTAGTTTATGGCACATATGTATGACTGCAGAAAAACTACTTGTTGATTTGGTTGAAGAAACAAAAAAGTGTATGGAACTTATTATATATAATATCACATAATTTTTACAATAATATGTTACCTCTTGTTGATGGTGCTTACCGGTTTGGACCCTTGGACAATGTTAGTTCCAGTAAAAGTTATTTGCAGGTTTTAAAGAATCTTTTACGAAAAGAGGACAAACCATTGCAACAAATTGTGAAAATATTGTCAGAAAGAACAATATTATGCGAGAAAATACTTTCTGACATGCCCAAACTATGTTTCTCACTTATTATTAAATGGTCACCTCTAAATTTACTCTTTGTGCTAGCTTAAAACGAGATAACTGTTGCAAATTAAAAGATGGAAGAATATGTTTAGTACTTGGTTTCTCTTATAGTTCTAATAATTCTGTACTAGCTCAAATTAAAGAGTTAAAAAAAAGTTTTTACAGAATTTTTTTGAAATCCCTTGTAAATCATCATTATTAGATATTTTCTTTGTGACAAATTTAAATCCCAAATGTGAAGCAGATGTTAAAAATATTTTGTACAAATGTGTGCGACTCCCTTACCAAAATGGATATTTTATTCTTCCTTTAACACAGTCATAATGTTGGACCTTAGAAGCGTAAAAATTTAAAATTGTTTCTTACTAGATTCCTTTTTTTACCTTAAAAGTATGGAAATCTCAGTGGCTATGATGGATACAAAATTATTTAATTATTTATAACTAGTTTAAGCCGTGTTTAAAAATTGTACTTATACAGTGCTTTCATTTCAAAACGATCCACCCTTAATAACTTTCTTAAAAAAAAAACAAAAAAAAACAAACACGTCAAATTAGATATATCGGAGGACGTTTAATTATGCATTACCGAAGTTCTGTCAATCACCTCCTCACCTCCAGCTAACCTCACTTTAATATGCCAAATGGGAACCCCCATCGTGTGATACATCATAGTAAGCAGCGTAAAATTCTCTATTCAACGGTACCAAAAAAAATGAAATCGGTAAATGTGTAAGCAAATAGTTAGCGAAAATGTCTAGAAATAATAAATATTTGGTTTACGCCAAACTTTGGTATTTTAAATGAATACTGAATACTTTTAGTGTGGTTCCTACATCATTTTAAAATTCTTACATTTTTTAAAATTGATCATCAAAAAAAAAAAAAATACAAGCAATTTAGAAGTTAAAATGTATGGTAACAAACAGTACATTTAGTTCAAGCAAATTATTTATTTTTTTAAGTAAAGAATGTGTACCGTTATTTGCGAGAAAAAAGAGTGTCTTCAAATTTTTACAAAAATCTTTGCAGTTTATTATTGTTAAAACTGTCAGTTTGACGCGTGCAATTTTTCAATTTTAGTTAAAACAGTGAGTTAATAAAATGGTGTATACGCTAGCCGAAAGAATAGAAATAATTTTCCTTTATGGAGCTCAAGATCGGTGTGCTCGCAGAACCGCGAGAGCATTTAATGAAAGGTATCAAGATAAAAACGTGAGCCATAAATACATATTAGAATTGATACGAAAATTTGAAGAGACGGGATCGATTTGCAATAAGAAAAAATATGAAAATAGAGTTGTCGATGAAGCATGCCAAGTTGAAGTACTAGGACAATTTGCTATGGATCCAACTTTGTCTATACCAAAGGCCGCAAAACTAACAAATATTTCCACTAGTTCCGCACATAAAGTACAAGAAAAAAAAAATAAGTTCTTTCCTTATAAAATTCATATTCTTCATGAACTCGGAGAAGATGATTTTGATAGGAGAATTCAATTTTGTGAAGTGATGTGCCAGCGAATTGACGACGATCCCCATTTATTGAAGAACATTTGCTTCAGTGACGAATCGACCTTTTTTTTAAATGGCCTGGTGAACAGACAACTGTAGATACTGGGATAATGAAAATCCGCATGTTTTTCGGGAAGGCCATATCCCCAAAAAATTAATGTTTGGGCAGGAATTTATGGGAATGAAATAATCGGGCCATTTTTTTTGGAAGAAAATTTGACTGGCGAAATTTATTTAAACCTTTTAGAAAATGCAATATACCCTTCCATCATCCAATCTATGGAAAATCAAGTAGATCAACAAGGTGCTATATTATTGAATGAAAATAATATACATTATCAGCAGGATGGAGCTCCCGCGCACTACACTTTGGTAGTTCGAGAGTGGCTTGATGAAAATTTTCGAGAAAAGTGGATTGGCAGACGTGGTGCAATCGAATGGCCTGCGCGGTCTCCGGACCTAACCCCACTAGACTTTTTTCTTTGGGGCTACTTAAAAAGCAAAGTTTATAAAACCCCACCTGAGTATTGAGAATTTAAAAAATAGAATATTTCAAGAATGCAGAGAAATTAGCGAGCAGACCCTTGCCAATGTTCGTAAGGAGTTTGAAAATAGGCTTTTTTATGGTCTTGCTAATAACGGCGCGCATTTTGAACATTTAATAAAATAAATTTGTTAAACTAATTAAATTTGTTTTTCTACCCTACCGATTTACACTTTAATTGCTTCTTGGTCAATCAACTTTATTTTTTTTTACAATCCTTGATAGCATAATGAATGCCCTTTAAAATAATGTATCACACCATGGGGTAGCCATTTGACATACCAAAGTTTGGCGTAAATAAAATATTCATTATTTCTAGACATTTTCGCTAACTATTTGCTTACACATTTACCGATTTATTTTTTTTTGGTACCGTTGAATAGAGAATTTTACGCTCCTTACTATGATGTATCACACGATGGGGGTTCCCATTTGACATATTAGAGTGAGGTTAGCAGGAGGTGATTGACAGAACTTCAGTAAATGCATAATTAAACGTCATGCATATATACAGGGGATATCTAATTTGACGTGTTGAAAGTGAAAAAAGCTCAGTATACAAGTGGCTTGGAGTCAGAAAGTGGAGACAATACAGGACTATTAAAAAGGCATAGGAAAAATAATCCTAAGTCGTTTGATTCTGATGAGTCGCCATTAAAAAAACAGTAAAGAGATCACCAAGAAATAAAATTCCCACACATCCACAAGCACATTGTAGGTCACATAGTTTATTTATTAATATTGATTTCTATTAATTGGCAAACCTTTACATTTTTTTCTAAAAATATTTTATAAAGAGATTTTAATAGAAAAAATCTAACTTTATTTTGATAAAATAAACATAGTGCTAGTTTTTTTATGACCGTAAACAAATTACAATAAACCTACTGATTTTTAATGCTTTTTACTGAAACCATATAAAACATATAAATGATTTTTTATCTGGTTTAATGATTAGTTTTTATTATCTGCATATAAAACTGTTCCTGGCAACCTCTTGAAGATATTAATTGGTAGGAGCAAACAGTCTTTATTATCATTTGTTCTTAGGCTTATTTAGTCAATGCTTAAAGTAATTTAAGCAACAAATTGTCCTCAGTCTCTGAACTTAGCTTCTCCAAAACGAGTACCTCCTCTTCTCAGAACCTAGAGGTAGCATTAACATAGTTTTCACACCTATATGAAAAAGTAAGTCTATCTGTGATTTTTCTGATGGAATTTTAGAACAAGCCATTTTCAAAAGACCTGCAATTGCAAATGTATTAAAACAAGGTTTTTAGAATCTAGTGAAGAAATCAGGCTGTTATATCTTCTTAATGGTAGAGTAGCTCAAAATACCAAATTGCTAACAGCTGTTTTAACACAGTTGCCAGAGATGAAAAGCAACAATTCTATAGATTCTACATTAATTGAGCCTGATGATGATTTACTGACATTGCCTGTTTTGGAAATGGATAATATGTTCAGGAAAATGGATAATAATAATACTACAACATTCCTGGTAACTTGATGATCTTTTATTTTTTTTCTATTCATAATATTTTACTTGTGTTAGACTTATTATGCTGAGATAAATTCAACATCAGCTTACAATTTTTCTGATATTTTTAGATAAGAATGCTGGTTTAAGTTGGGGGAGATTCTATAAAAGATACCATAAAAAGAATTATCCCAAAAATTGTAGAAGACGAAGTGCTAAAAGAATATAGTTGGGTGGGAGGAAAAGAAAAAAATAAATTTTTTTTGCTTAAGTTGATGAATGCTATAAAAGGTAGTATATTCGATACACTAATTTTAAAATAATACATTAATTATAATACTCTTTTAGATGTATGCAAACAAAACCCCAATCTACAAGGATGCACTGAAAAATCTATAGAAGATGTGGATGCTCTCTTTTTGACAAAAACTTCAGAGCGTTTTTAGAAAAGTGTAACTGTAATTGGCAAATCTCATATTCCTTTGTTATGACTTTAACATGCTATAATTTAGAAGGTAGAAATTGAGCTGATTCACAGATTTTATTATTCATTTCTAAACTTTATCTTCCAGATTAATTAATTTTTTAATGATTTTTTTTTTTAAACGACAAAAACGAAAAAAACCTACATCATGGAAACAAAATGTCCGAAAACTCAAAAGAAACAGTGGCATGGAATATGTTAATTCTAAAAGAAATTTAGTTCCTGCAAGAACGTTAGAAAATGTATGCAATAATTGCAAATTGAGATGTAACGAAAAAATTAATTATGCGGGAAGACAAATAATTTTTAATAATTTTTGAAGACTTAAAAATCTCTCAAGACAAAGAGATAAGTTCAAGGGTGAAGAAAAAAGCAACTACAAAGGGCAGAGTTCAATTATCTCGAAGAAAGTACACAAATACTTACAGCTTTTTATACCTTAATGTGGAAATTTCAGTTTGCAAGCAATTTTTCTTATCTACATTGGGTATTTCCGAAAAAATGATGCGAACTTCATTGCAAAAATCTCTTTGCAATGATGTAAACCTTCCATCTCCAGATAACAGGGGAAAACATGCTCCGGGTATCAAAACTCCTGATGATGCTATTCAAATTATGGATAACCACCTTAATTCCTTTCCAGTTGTGCCAGCTCATTGGTGTAGAAAAAACAGTACCAAAAAATATTTGGAAAGTATTTTAAATAAAGAAAGAATGTATACACTTGGAATATTGCAAGGGACTTGAGGTTAAACCAGTATCCAAGTCAAAATATAAGGAAAGATTGATAGAAAAGAAGATTGCCTTTTATATTCCAAGTAAAGATCAGTGTTGGTGCTACGAATTTTTCCTTCAAACTGCAGATGCCAGACTTCCACGTGAACCTGAACACCAGCTGCACATAAAAAGAAAAGACACCATAAATATCATAAAAAAACAAGATGCTGAGAAATCAATAAGTTACCCAACCTATTTTACTTGTAATTTTGACTTGGAAGCAGTTTTGTATAGCCCACTTTTTTTTGCTAAGTCGCTATTTTATAAACGAAAATTAGCTGCATATAATTTTACTATTTATGCGACAAAAGATAAGACAGGTTATTCTTATATTTGGGATGAGACCAATGGAAAATGTGGTTCAAATGAAATTTCTACATGTCTCTCATGTTTATTAAAAAGTATGTACCGTTGACTGCAAAGCACCTAATAATGTTTTTCGATAACTGCCCTGGACAGAATAGAAATTCTACAGTAGCTGCTATGTTTCATCATGGTCTTTTTAAACATCCTTCTCTAGAGAGCATTGAAATAATTTTTTTAGAAGTCGGTCATACTCACATGGAGTGCGACTCTATGCACTCAACAATTGAGTCTGCATCGCGTTATTCCAAAATCTATATTCCAAGCGACTGGTTTAACGTTATTAATTTAGCAAAAAGCAAAGGTCAGCCATACAAAAGTTCATGTGTTAGAATATACCAACTTCAAAAATTTCAAGATTTATCGCGAAAATGTTATGCCTAACTGCATAGTTGCTGAACAGGGAGAAACTTTAAACTGAAAGAATGTGAGTGTCCAAGGTTGCTTTTCTTCAAAAATGAACACTGGGATGAAAATTATCATATTGTGGATATTGTCAAGAAAACGCGTGGCCGACCTTCTGGGACGCAATTTGAGGTTCCTAACTTACACACTGAACTTCTACCAATAAATGAAAAGAAGTACGCTGATTTACAAGAGTTATGCAAAGATAAGGTTTTACCTCGAGTATACCATCAGTATTATAAAGATTTACCCCATGACGGAAATCAAGATACTTCGGATGATGAATGCAAAATATTAACTAAAATAACACTACGCTCAGTGTTACACCGTAACATAGGGGCGTATCGACTATAAGTCTGTGTTGGTAGTCCTAAATGGTAATGCAATGACTTATGGTAATGCATGGACTTATGCAAGCTTATAACAGCAATTTTATAATACATTTACATGTAAAATTTCACAAAGCTTCCTAAACCACAGAATTTTTAAAACATTTTTTTAGTTTCCTGCACATTATCAATTTCGTTAATATGCCCCTATGTTATGAAGCCCTCGATATAGAAAACATATCAATGAAGGCCACAAAAGGAATAAATATAGTTAAAACTTTTTGTAGAGTATGGTGGGGAGCAGACCTGCATACAATGTACAACAGTTTATGCTGTACTTGTCAGATCACACATCAACTTTGGAGGATTCCTGTCAAATTCACTGACCAAGAACAACAAGGAAAAGCTTAATAAGATACACTATCCAGCACTAAGGGTAATAATTGACACAATGAAATCAACCCCCACAAATGTACTACTCTCAGAAGCTGAACAGTCAATAGAATACAGAAATAGATGGCTAGCAACAAAATTTATTAACAAAATCATAACAATAAAACCACCAACGTAGCAATGATAACTACCCTCTTCTTACCATTCTTGAAGAAATTAAAAGCTGCCAAATGTGCAATGCAGACTATTGGAAAACAAGGGATCTTCCATACCTTGTTACAGCACTTAACTACCACTTTACATATTTTAGAAAAATAACCAAATATGACATACCTCTATGCTATTCCACATACTATAACATATAAACAATGCCTATCCAAACTCTAAACCTATATATAAAAAAAGGAGACATAGCCAAACAAAATTTTCAAAAAAGCAAAGATGACTTAGAAGTAAAGTACACTTTCATATACACAGATGGATATAGAAAAGATGAGAAAACAGATTTTGGAATACACTCCTAAATATCAATACAACTTCGCCTCAAAACTGCCATCAAAAATTGACATATTATGTACTGCCAAAGTCATTGCAATACAAGAAGCAATAGAATTTGCAGCCAAAAAAGAAAATAAATTATGCCATAATATGTTCAGACTCGAGAAGTGCAATGAGTAGTATTAATAAAACTGGGATAAACACAGATACCCAAGCAATAATATTAAAAACCAAAGAAAGATTTACCCAACTCATCCGTACTGGGTGTATCATAAAAATTGCATGGATACCAGAGGACATGCTAACATAGAAGGAAACAAAAAAGCAAAACAACTCGCTAATATTGGTAGAATCCTTAATATCCCCAAGTAAAGTAAATTTATAAAATAGACATATTCTACCAATATTAAACAGGGTTTAGAACAGAACACTGTCTCATAATGTTGTTATATATAAATTAAAAGGGGTCCTAACCACAGAACACTACATAGTGAAAGGCAGTGGAGGATTACACAATCATCTCACCCCAAAGTAACTAGGGCACTTAGCGAAAATATAAAAAAGGGAAGATGAAAGAATTCACAAAGCGGGCAATAAGGGATTTTTTCTTAATTTTTGTTGTTTTTTATGTTTAAACAAAGACCATGCCGTTGAGGAATGAGGAAATTTTGTATCTCTAAACAGAAAGCTTAAAAAAGAGAATAAGATCCATTCAGTCCATCCCACAAATAATTGACAGTTATTAACTTTAAAGATACTAAGATAAATCAGATAAAACCTTGCCAACATAGTGTATGTCATAGTATATGTAAAACCCAACAGCTAAATAAAAATGAATTGAGAAAGGCAAGAACTATCAATGAAGACCCCCACCTAGGAAAAAAAATAGCACCATACATTCATGTATGGGTTATGATTCAGAGTCAGATAAACACCCATACACTCCAAGAATGATCGGGCAAATTGCACCATTTGGGAGGAGAAGCCAATAAACCAGGCAAGAAGAAGAAGTATAATTCTCACTTATTTTAACAATCTATAGTCTTTGGTTTATTTGTTATATCTATTAACTTTTGGTATTGTAAGCACTAATAAACTATTTGTATTTGTATTTATAGTAATTCCAAAAGAAAAATGTGCAAATCTTTTGACTTCATTTCGACCTATCACCCTTCTTCATGTGAATCACATTACTATATGCATTTATATATGCAAATTACTATTGCATATTTAATAATCTATTATTAATAGGGGATTTAATATTACATTATGAAAATAATCCAAACATTGTGGGAGGTTAGGTTTAGATTTTCAGCGGGAAAGTAATATACATATAAAATTGGATTTAATGAAAAATTTATGAAGACAATGAAAATCTATATATAAGTCCAAATTCAACAATTTTAATTAGTTGGTTCATCTCAGATGCTTTTAAAATTGAATGTTATGTACAACAAGAGAGAGTAGCCTTAGAATGGGTCATAGAAAATTTTTATCTAATATTTCAACAAAATAGATTTGTTCATTTAAAAGATGTATATACTAACAGTTGTCCCTTGTCAAGGTTGTTACCAAATTTTTGAATTCCTGTTTTACATTTAGCTCTTAAGTTAGAAAATATTAAATAATCAGCCTCAAATTATGTTTGTAGATATGTTATTCTATATATCTTATTTAAAAGTGATATAGTATTTTATTGTGTTATATTTGTTTAATTGAATGCAATTAATCATTAAAATATATGATATTAAGGTTCTTTATAATAACATACATTTTAGTGATCAATTGAAATATCATAATACATTTTTTTTATTTTTTATTTTCATTTTTGTCTTTAGACTTAGAAATGTAGAGGTATGCTTGGAGAAAGATATTAATTTAATAACACTAACTTATAATAATTTAATATCACCACCACACAAAAAGTAAGTTTTTTTTTTGATATAATAAAAAATTGATAATATATTGATATAAAGTTCATATGTAATTATTTAAAAAATTTACAAATTTTTAATTTTGGCAATACTATATTTTTATGTACATTATTCTAGGGTAAAATCAAAATGGTATCCTGGGGACCTAAGCACTGATTATTCCACCTTTTCAAAAGCTAAAGTGAGTCGCCAAATTATGGAAAAAAATAAAGAATAAAAAATTAAAATTTGAAGATTGCAACAAACAAATTTGCGCCAAAGAAATTGAATTATATGTCTCAAGTCATTATTAAAATACTTAAGAAATAATACGATTTTCGAAAAAGCCCAACATACTACATATTTTATTTGACTTGTAAAAGTACTTGTTTGTATATTACTACTAATAAACTATCTAATCTAATCTATTGTACATAGTCTTTATTCCTAAATAAGCTTTGTTTTTTAGCATAAATTAATATGATATAATTGGTATTAGGTATTATATAGGTCAGTGTTAAATGTCTCAAAACAAATTGTACAGGCTAAATACTCATAATAAAAGTCTTATAACCTATAAAAAACCTGCAACTCCTTCACAAACATCCTTTCCTTCTTGAACATCCATCTTGAATGTCCTTGTAGTTTTAACTTTTTCTGCTATAGCAATACTGTCCCTTTGAAAAAGTTAGCACCATAGAAGTATATATTATGTGATATAAAGTAAGTGATATGTAAAACTGAGTTTTGTTTAATATAACAATAACAATAAAATTATGCAACATGTTAAAAATTTGTGTATTAAAACATGATTTGTTAAGAATACTATAATATTATAATAATAAAATATATAATTTCCATAAAAATGCTTTTTATTCTGACCTTCCTCTAATGAAGTCTGTTAAAAAAAAAAACACATAAATAGCTCATAAATGGTAATATTACTTATACTCAAACTCTATAATAACGAATAAATATTTATAATTTTTTCATTCGAGATATGGAGTATCTTCTATTATTTTATTTAAAAAAATGCTTGATATTTTATTAAAGGGAAGCAGTAGTATTGTTTTGTGCCTTCAGAAACAAATGAAAATTTTTATGATATTATAAAGTGATTTTCGGCATTTCTATATAAGCATTTGGCATCATTGCATCAGAGATGTTGCAAGCAAACAAACCTGCCCATAGTTCCATGGCATGCTACTTCTAGCCTTTCAATGTTCTAAGGTAATAATATAGTTTACAGGTAAATATCTAATCTGTACAGCAGTTAAAATAGGTAGTTGGCTAAATATGCAGTGGCTCTATTGTTTACTTACTACCCTAAAATTATAATTTATAAAATATTATTGTAATGTACTGAAAACTGAAGGATTCAGCAGTCAATTATTAAATAAGTTGTCACAAAAGAAATAAACAAAAGTATTATGAAGAAATTATTGACTATAAATTGGATCCTATTTTTATAATGTTACACATTGATACATTAACAAAAATGAGATTTAGTTTAGATATATTATACCTACTTGTTTCACAAAATATTGAATCATCAGTCATTATGCAGCTGCTTGAGTTTGAAAATTATGGAGTTTCAGCTCAAGAGAGGGTAATGTGCTCCACATGCAATTTGATAATACAAATTATGTCAACAACAATGATTAGAGTTAGTTAATTAGTATTAGCCTATAAAAGTAAATATTATTTTTTTCTTGATTTCCCAGGATTTTTTTTTTCATTTTATCTATCAATATGTGTATTAAAGTAACTAATTTTATGTCCTTACTAGTGAAAAATCTTTATGCATTATTACACTGGTAGTGTGATATAACAAAATAATTATATCATAATTAAAAAACAAATGTGAAAATTAGAGAAGAAAAAAAAAATTGCTAAAGGATGTTTCATAAAACCAAAATTAAATTTTATATTTAATTTTTAGATAAGATTCAGCAACCAAATTAAGATGAATTATATTAGGCTTATCAATGCTATACAAATTAATGATCATGAAACATATATTATATATCACCAATTATCACTTATACTTAAAGCACAAATATTTTTATAAGGTACCTAAATCTAAATTGTTCCTAAGCCACTCATATTCTTACTGCTTTTAGCTTTAACTTGCTCCTCTTTAAATTTATAATTTTAAGTCTTTCTTGATACTTGAGTTTTTATCTCAATCTGTTGGACATAACACAGAAATGAAAGAGACAAAACAAGTGACCAGTATTCCAGAATGTGTCAAACAAGAGAGTAATGTTGCACATTTTGCAATTAGATATTGAAGTCAGTCAGTAATCAGGTCAATCTGATTATTGTGTCTGCAATGGAAACTGTGATTTTAAAACTCAATCAAGACCAGAAATCTCAGATATCATATTAAGGAGTGTTGTTGATTTTGTAGTTATAACTGTTAGTTATTCAAAGTCATTAGATTCTCCACAAAAAAAACAAATCCAATTCTCTCTGAAGACAAGTGGCATCCAACACAGTCCTAATCTCTATAAAAAATGTTACATCAAGTGCAAATATCAATAAAACTGAACAAAATAGCACAGGCCACAGAGAGCACCACCCACTCTATCTAACTATAATGTTATATATAAAATAAAAGAAAAAGATCCATGATACAGAACGCATCAAGTATCACATCATAAACCTGGTCAATAAAATGCCCTTTTTCATACAGTCCAAGCAAGTGCTTTGCTTACAAAAAAAGCCATTTATCTTACCACAGCAATCACACCATTGTAAAATATTGAGCATTTTCTTTAAGTTATTCTTGGTTATGCCAATTAATAAATTGTTCATGAAGTCATCTGCAAAATGACTCATTGCTCTCCGAAGCTTCCAAAATGGATATAGTTCCTCCGATTGCTGCTTTTCTTAATTCAAATTCCAGAGTTCTGAACAAAATAAGTTGGCAAAGAACGATATACAGTATCTTCTAGTCAACCAAAAATGTATTTTTGGTATAGGTTATACTTGGCATATTCAGAGCCAGATACAATTATTGTTTAACTCTTGAGAAGTTAAGGTAAAATGAAAATCCTTCAGTCTCCCTCCACTTATTTATTAAACATTTAGTTAACTTAAAATTTCCTACATGTTTCGGACACAGTGATGTCCATCATCAGGGGGTAAAAGGTTTAAAATTGGTAACAGGCACATGCCCCAGGGTTTGATTGCATATCATCCCTCCCATCATAAAAAACCCTCTATTTATTACTGTTTTTAATTTGAAAGAATGTAAATTAATAAAAATTAAAATTAAAAACAATAATAATAAATAGAGGGTTTTTGATATGTATTTTCAAATTGAGAACCAGAAAGGGAAATACATTTTTTTAAGGGGGAAGTAAGGGCTGCCTTACCGGATTTCTTAAGCAGTCGTCAAGCATTAAATCAGAAATATTATAACTTACATACATGTCTCCCTTCTTGCAGGGGTCCCTTTCACCATTGTATGCTGCCTTTGTAATTCATGAAGAGATTTATGTTCTCATCTAGGGGCGCCATGCACGCCATCACAGAACACAAATATACGGACTGTACTGGAGGCCTGGAGGGTGGAGGCCGGAGGCCTAGGAGAGTCTTGCCGCCTTTTCACATTTTACATTTTTTGACAGCTGAAATGTCAATAAAAACAGTGTCAAAAGAAAGAAAAACTAATGCTTCATTCAGATGGAAAAAATATTAGTAATATAAATATTAGTATCGAATTTAGTATTTGTATATGTCGTAGCCAGATTATAAAATTCCTGGTTTTATGATATTAAGTCTTATGAATTATTTTAGTCAATTTATATTTTTCAATTATTAAGTCTTATCAATTATTTGTTCTTTATATTTACGTGAAACCTACTTATATCTTAAAATTTATTCCACATTTTTTTTATATTAGTTTTTAATAAATTAAGTGCAACAGGCCTTTTATTTAAAAACTTGACACACTTGACCACGGAAAATTTTGTAAAAAATGGCTTTTTATATATTTTTTTAAATTTATTCATTTCCGTCTCAATAACAGATTTTTGTAAGTAATTAATTTGTTTTTATAAAATTTTATTTGTAAGAAATTTCAGCACCTCTCTACACGTAAAAACATAGTTGGTAGCATCACCCTTGTCTTAACACACCCGCAGCGGAGATTCCAGCGTCGTTAAAAACCTAAGTCAAAGAAGACAGCAGCTTAAATGAATGGTTTCTGGATTTGCCGCTTCGGCAGCACCAAGTAGACGAAACTAAACGGCAATTGATAGTCGACTGGGTACATTTTAAAACACAGAATTGCCCAAATATTCAATCAACGATAGCGTTTTTAACTGCAGTTTACTTAGGTAGACATTGACGCGTATGGCAAATGTAGCGATTGTGCAATTTTCAAAAATATTTGTGAGAAAATGATGATGCCTTACTATACGAAATTCTACGCATATCAATTTGTTGTTTATTAAACGTTGATATTGATTTAGCAGAATGTATAGTAAAAGCAGCCTGCATTATGCATAATTTTGTTCGGAAACGCTATGAAGGAAGGGATGACAAGAATAAGATAGAATTATGCCAGTTTTGTTCCATTGATAACAATAACTTAAGTAGAGCTAAAAAGAGGATCATCAGCAAGAAAAAAGTTTACAGATTACCTTGTAGAAATCGCAGCGCTGCCCTGGCAAGACTAATCTATAGATTGAAACATTGCCTTATATATATGTTATATTGGATCTTCCCATGCACGTGGGCGACCTTTCTCATGGGAACCGCTAAGTCAGCATCCTTGAATCGGATCACACCATATTATGGAATCTACAGTTCTCACGTAGTCAGCAGTTAGATTTAGTATAAATAGGTTTAAGTTTTATTGTAAAAAATAGATTAATTACAGAATATTTATAGGCAGAAACTATGTCCGTTTAAATTTTAATATTTAATAAATAGATTTTTTTTAAAAAAGTGGTTCTTGAGTTGTGCGAGATAACAATTTGGCGCAGTCGGTAGGATCTGTCAACGCTATTAGAACAGGAGAATTCCCACTAGTAGCGGCGGATTCCATCCCTTAACAGAAGAACCTGCCAAGAGAAGTGTAACTGGGACGTCTTCAGGAGGAACAAAAGCATTTTAACCACCTGGCAGTCGAACGAGAACACGGCTCTCATGGAGTATTATTTTTTGTAAGTAAAGAATCGTCTCGTTTATATTATTTGTTTTTTCATTGATTTTAAACATTTTTATTATTATTATTTTTTTTGTGTTTTGATAATTCGAAACTGTTCGATTTTTCAAAAATATTTGTCCTTGAAC
The DNA here is from genome assembly GCF_022605725.1 of Anthonomus grandis grandis. Classification (NCBI taxonomy): domain Eukaryota; kingdom Metazoa; phylum Arthropoda; class Insecta; order Coleoptera; family Curculionidae; genus Anthonomus; species Anthonomus grandis. Next base: position 11,569,018 of record NC_065550.1, read on the forward strand.
CTATTCCCTGAAATAAAATAAAATTTATTAGATACTTAACTTTAACCAATTTTTCCTTAACGTACTCAAGTAATTGAATTGGTATATTTTCTTTTGCATTTTAAGTAAATTTAACAAAATGACCGAACAAGGTCAAGAACGTTTTCAAGATGCGAACATCAGTGTTGAGGTAGAGCCTTATAAGCTCTCTGAAATATTTTCGATTGTACCCGAGTTTGAGGGTGATCAAATTTTTTTAAGCAATTTTATTAATGCGTGCGATTGCGCATACGATATGGCAAACGCACAACAAAAAGTATTTTTAGTCATTCATATTAAAAATAAACTTAGAGGTAGGGCAGCGCAATTAATTAGTTCGCGTAACCCCATGTCATATATTGAAATTAAACAACTCTTAAATTTACATTTTGGTGACTTGTCTTCGCTTATACAAGACCTGCAACGCCTTAAGCAACTACCGGGCGAATCGCCACTTACATTCTTTAACCGTTTACAAGTTTTGAACGCAAAAATGCATTCGTGCATCCAAAAATCACCTTTATTAACAACTAAAGAACAAAAATTAACACAAACCACATTAATTGAGACTATGGCTCTAAATACCTTGTTAACGGGTCTGGAACACCGTCTAGGACAACTCATTCGAGCTAGCAACCCTTCTACACTTTTAGAAGCCCAATCCAGAATCCGTAGGGAGCTTCAGCTTTCATATTTTGAGAATCAGAAAATTTCGAAACCCCCTATGCAGAGGCCAACAACTCAACCAATGATGCCAAGGCAAACACAATTGCCTAAATGTGGAATTTGTGGTCGTATTGGTCATATTACCAATCAATGTCGTTTTAACTCGCCTTCTTATGGTGACCCACAGGCATTTCAACGTCATAATCCTAACCCACCAAATTTCCGTCATCAACCACAACAAGGTGTAAATGGAAATAGTTTTTTGCAACAACAATGGAGAACCAATAATGGAAACCAGAACAGGAATTCTGGAAATGCTAATCCAAATCAGGTCCAAAATCGTCCTTCCTTTAGTCAATACAAACCCCAGTATTCCCAGCCGCAGCAGAGGACACACCATGTGCACTATGAACAACCCCAGGAGGAATACGACCCGAATTACTCTTTGCAACACGAGTCGGATCATCAATCCTATGCTGAAAATTCTGGCGATTACTATAATTATTCTCTTGATGTTCATATTCATACTAATGACTATCAGGATTTTCTCACGCTTCCAACTACCAGCCAACCCCCAGAAAGCAACACCCAGGACCCAGTAGCCGAACTTCAGTTGCAGATACAGACCCTAAATCTGGACAACATGGACCCAAACCTAAACTTTCCGGAACAACATTTCATTTAAAATCCTTACTAACTGTAAATTCTGAAAACCTTTACTATATTAACGATGCATCAAATAGATTTAAATTACTCATTGACACTGGTGCAGGCATTTCAATTTTTAAGGAAAAAACGGCCCAAAATTTTCCCAAAAGATTCCCTGAAAACCTTACTATCCAAGGTATTACGGATCAAAAATTAACAATTCAAGAATCTACCCTTGTTTCCTTTGGCCCTGGAGAGCCACATAAGGTGTATATTTACGACCTCGATATCGATTTTGATGGAATACTAGGATTAGACTTTCTTGAACGTTATGAATGCGTAATAGATTTAAATGCAAAACAGCTAATAACAAACTCTAAAAGTATTCCCCTGCATAAAGTTGAAAACATAAAATCAAGTGCAGAAAATTCTCAGCAAAAGACAGCACCTGTAAATTTAATTTCAATTGAACCCCGGACAGAGAAAATTTTGAAACTCAAGTGTAACTTGTCTAATACTGATGCCTTACTATACTCTGATGTAAAAGATAAAGTTAGGTTACCAAATGCAATGGTCAGAGTCAACGAATGTGGTGAATTTTTAACCACCATAGTTAATGCTAATGCCATACCAAAAACAGTTGATTTTTCAGAACTCAAAATAGAACCATTTAATGTTGACACAGACCAATGTAAAGAAAATATTTTAAACTTTAACTCAAAACCCAATAAAAAAAGCCTTGATCGTAAAGCCAAAATACGAGACCAACTTCGACTTGAACATTTAAATGACGAAGAAAAAGAACTTGTTACTCATGTATGTCTAAACTTTTCTGACATATTTTACCTTGAAGGTGACCAACTAACGTTCACCAGCGAAATCAAATATAGTATCGATACCAATAATGCTCGACCTGTCTTCACAAAATCTTATCGCTACCCCCAGGTACATAAGGAAGAAGTTAAAAAGCAAATTGGTAAAATGCTCGATCAAAATATCATTCGCCCCTCGACGTCTCCTTGGTCTTCCCCCGTATGGGTCGTACCCAAAAAACTTGACGCCTCTGGAGAACAAAAATGGAGAGTGGTGATTGATTACCGTAAACTCAATGAGCTCAGCGTTGGAGACAAGTATCCTCTTCCGAATATTTCCGATCTTCTCGACCAGTTAGGGAAATGTCAGTACTTCACTACGCTCGATCTCGCTTCAGGGTTTCATCAGATCGAGATAAATGCAGACGACATTCCCAAGACAGCTTTTTCTGTAGAAAATGGTCATTTTGAATTCGTCCGAATGCCATTTGGCCTGAAGAATGCTCCATCTACCTTCCAGCGAGTTATGGATAACATTCTTCTTGGTATCCAGAACGAACGCTGCTTGGTTTACATGGATGACATAATAATTTATTCGCCTACTATTCATGAGCACATCGCTAGACTTACTGAGGTTTTCAAACGTCTTCATAAGGCAAATTTAAAAATTCAGCCTGACAAGTGCGAATTTCTTAGGAAGGAAGTCGCTTATTTGGGACATCTCATCACCCAGGACGGCGTTAAACCCAATCCTGTTAAAATTGAGTGTATCCATAAGTTTCCCATTCCTACCACCACCAAGGATGTCAAATCTTTCTTAGGTCTTGCGGGATATTACAGACGCTTTATTCCTAATTTCGCCAAAATTTCAAAACCTCTGACGACTCTTTTACAGAAAGACACTTCTTTTAATTTTGATTCTGAGTGTATAAATTCATTTAACGATCTTAAAAAGTCTCTTGTATCCGATCCAATTCTTATATATCCAAATTTTGAGGAAACGTTTGTTCTGACAACCGATGCTAGTGCCTTCGCTATTGGAGCTGTACTCTCACAAGGACCTGTAGGAAAGGACCTCCCAATAGCCTATGCATCAAGGACTCTCTGTAGTGCTGAGACGAGATACTCCACTATTGAAAGAGAACTCTTAGCCATCGTCTGGGCTGTGAAACATTTCCGCCCGTATCTCTACGGTCGTAAGTTTCTTCTAACTACTGATCATCGTCCTTGGCTTTTCTCAATCAAGGATCCCGGCAGTAGATTAGCTCGTTGGCGCCTAAAACTAGAGGAGTACGACTATAAAATCGAATATAAGCCTGGTAAAATAAACAAAAATGCGGATGCTCTTTCAAGGGTAAAAATTAATCATGTCAAGGATTGTATAAATCTTCAATCAAAAATTACTATCCTTGCCGCCAATGAAGACCAGCCCTCTACTAGTAAAGAAACACCTCCTTCCAATGAAAATGAACCCGATGATGACGATAAAGAAATGACCCAAGATTACAATAGATTCGTAAATTTATACAGTACTCAGTCGATTATTGATTATTCAAAAATCGAAATTTCTAATTCACAACTTTTAGACAAATCACACAAAAACATCGTAAGTTTCTTTTGTCAAACTAAACTCGAAGATCTTCATTATAAAATAATGGACGATTTACTCGAAGAGAATATCGAATATGAAACTTATAAAGTTAATATCCTGTCAAGCACAAGTGTAAAAAATCGAAAATATTTTATTTTCCTTTTGCCAGCTAATAAAGGTTTAATTGCTCAACACCTTTTATATGCTCTTTACACGTGCAGTAATGAATTTGACCTTACTCAAACTTATTGTGTTGAAAATAATCTTAACCTACCGGTTCTCGAATTATTTTCGTATATCTTTGCCGACAAAGATATTAAATTAAGAATATGTCAAGGCATCGTTTTAGCACCAGATCAAGACCAAATCCCTATCATCTTAGATCAATACCACACAGGGAAAAATAACCTACACCGTGCCATAAACGAAACAGTCAGGCGTATAAAAGAAAAATATACCTGGCCTGGTTTAACTCGCGATGTAGAAGTTTTTATAAAAAAATGTGATATTTGTCAAAAGGTAAAAATTTATAGAAAAAATCTTAGTACTCCCCTTGTAATCACTGAAACCCCAAAAACACCGTTTGAAAGAATAAACATAGATCTTTTTGAATATCCGATTAGAAATTATGCATTAACTATTAGGGACGAATTAACTAAATTCACGCAAGCCTACCCCCAACTAGATAAAAAGGCATCCTCTGTAGTTAATACACTATTATTATTTTTTCAACACTACGGTACCCCTTTGCGGATCCATGCTGACCAAGGGCGAGAATTTGACAACAGCCTTTTAAAAGATCTTTTTAAGCTTTATGATATCAAGCTAACGTTTTCCAGTGTAAGCACCCCCAGTCAAATGGCTCGCTTGAGAGATTTCACGCGACGCTGACTGAAATGATTAGAGCCCATAGCGCTGAATACCTTGATGAAAATCCTTTTAATGTTCTGCCGTATGCGGTATAATCTGCTACAACAACACTAAAAATAAAACTCATGGGTTTACACCCTACGAGCTTATTTTTGGTCACACGTCCAGCAGACCACCGGAAACCTTATACAATCAAGAGCAGTTAATAACGAAATATGTCCGAGATTTAAATAATCGTATGGAATATTATTACAAACTCGCTCGCTCTCGAACTAACGACAAGAAAGAAAAAGCCAAAATTCGATTTGACCGCATTGTAAATAGAAATAAATCAGAATATCAAGTAGGACAAAAAGTTTATATCAAAGAGTCGCAAATGACCACCAAAGCGCAAAACCTCTTTAATGGCCCCTTCGAAGTGTTAGAAGTTTATCAAAATTCTGCAAAATTGAAAAATTTAATCACTAATCAGACTTCTAAAGTCAATTTTGATCGTTTGAAGCCATACTATGAGTAGAACAGTCCTAATTTATTTCAGATTTCTCTGGCTGATCCCAGCAGCGGTCACTCAATTCCTGCTTACGCCTGTAAATAACACGGTTGGCATATTTTTCCACGAAGAAGGAAAAGTAAGAGTGTCGAATAATAAATGGACCTTGCTTGTGTACAAAGATTTAGAGCCCATAAGGCAAGCCATTAATCATAATGATAAGTTACTTTCTATCCTCTCTGACCTAACGGCTGACTCTTCTCCCCGTATTACCGCTTTTAAAAGTATTGTTCAAACTCATTTTAGTCTTCTTTCAAGAATCGCTGACTCTGTTAATCTTAAATTGTCAGAAGTTACGGCTGGTACTAAAGAACCTATCGAATCAAACGCGGATTAATAAACGGAATAGGTGGTATCTTTAAATCAATAACCGGCAACTTAGATTCGTCTGACGGCGAATATTTTAATGAATGCATAGACAAACTCTCGCACGATGAACGAGAACTTGAAACCCTGTTAAAAAACCAAAATCGGTAATGACGTCAGTTATTAAAAGTTTTAATTCAACCATACAAAAAATTCAAATAGATGAATTAACATTCAATCACGATATTGAAGAAATAAAAACATCAATGATAGACATTTCAGATACATTGAAGTTTTATGAAAGCCTAGTAAAAACTTTAGAGCTTTGCGAGTTTTTAAGGGAAAGTTATGTTTATTTGGAAAGTTATTTAAACGATCTTTTAAACTCCGTAACGTTTGCTCGCCTAAAGATTTTACATAGCTCAATCATAAACCCAAGGGATTTGATCAATTCTCTACAAGAAGTCTCGCGATCTCTTTCGAAGAATAATTTACCGTTCCCCACCTACCTTCAATACGCTGCTCAGTATCTTGATGTAATAGAATTGCAAGCCTTTCAAACTGAAAACAAAATAGTATTTGTGCTTAACATTCCATTACTTGAACCTGAAACCTATACCCTATACCGAAACATTCCTATCCCCATTTTGGATAATCGAACAGGTCTCTCTCATGTAATTCCAACAATAAATAAATACATTGCGCGTGATGACGATTCTCTACTGTACATTTTACCTCCAAGCCTGGATAACTGCAAACTGGTTCAAATCAATAGCTACATTTGTTCCAACCTCCTACAATATCCCATAGATAGCGATGCAATATGTGAGGCACAGCTACTGAGGCAGAGTACCCAGTTACCGATCACTTGTCAAACTTCCATTCTCCAGACGTCAGACTATCATGTGCAAGAGTTGGACCAAAACTACTGGCTAATAACCGTCTCAGGACCCCTACCAGTAACCATCCAGTGTGGAAAAACAGAAGTTGCGACGAAAATCATCCGAGGGAACACCCTTCTCAGACTCCAACCAGAATGCAACTCCTTTATTGGCAGTACCAGAGTTCACTCTAAGTACCCAATGGAAGTCTACAAAAATGTTACCTATAAAAGTCATCCTGTCTTGATACCGTACGACTGTTGCAAAAGCTTCCCAACCAAGTTCCATGTTCCCGAACTGAAGCCCCTTAAGCTCAGCAACCTCAACGCTGACGACCTGAATGTGGCTCAACATAAGCTAAATCAGTACTCCGAGCAACTGGAGAGGCTAATCGAAGAGCCCTTTATAACCAAGCATGTCCACTGGTTTACTATCCTGACAATAATTTTGGTAGTAACCCTCATCGTTTTGTACATATTCTGCAAGTGTCGACGTCGCAAGCCCCTTAGACTAAGCCTTCCTGCAGCCGATGACTCACCACCACGACCAAGACCTGGAACCGATCTACTAAAAAGACTGGTCCCCAAGAGACGAACCAGCATCCATCCAGAAAACCCGATCCAGGAAGAAACCATCCAGTTAAGCTCAATTTAAAAGTTGTTGCATAGCATCAACTTTTTTATTTGATGGGGAGCTGTTATATTGGATCTTCCCATGCACGTGGGCGACCTTTCTCATGGGAACCGCTAAGTCAGCATCCTTGAATCGGATCACACCATATTATGGAATCTACAGTTCTCACGTAGTCAGCAGTTAGATTTAGTATAAATAGGTTTAAGTTTTATTGTAAAAAATAGATTAATTACAGAATATTTATAGGCAGAAACTATGTCCGTTTAAATTTTAATATTTAATAAATAGATTTTTTTTTAAAAAGTGGTTCTTGAGTTGTGCGAGATAAAATATATATATATATATATATATATACAGAGTGTGCCAACAAGGTGTACGGCTAAGATAGCGCCTTAACTATACGAGGTAGAGCAAAAAGTTTTTCAGCGAAGTTGTAGGGTTGACAAAATCCTACGAACTAAAACTATTTTTATGTATACTGGGTGTGTCATAAAAAAGTTACTATAAAATATGATTTTTTTTAAATGGTACGCCCTGTATATTATGCTACTAAAATGTGAGGCAAAAAGAGTACTTTACTCTGGTATAACGTTTTTAAAATTTCCGTGCGGCATTGCAACGTAATTAATTTTTTTATGCTATTTTTTGCCTTTTAGAGAGGGTTCGTTTAAAAAATCATAATTAACTTAAAATTTATTTTGCGCCTATGAAACTTGTACCACAGTTAGTCTAGGGTACCTCCTCTAGGCTGACTATGATAGTTTGTAATTTTTTAATACAGGGTGTTTTTAAAGAACTTTCAAACTTGCTGAAATTAAATACGCAATATCTCAAATTTTTCAAATGGAACACCCTGTATATTTTTATCTAAATAAGTTTGTCCCTCAAATACCTTAATTTTTTATTTAATATATCCTATAGCTAAACCAAGTACTTTTTGAGATATTTTTACTTTTCTGTAAAATACTATGCATAAAACTGGTATTCTTTAAGTTTTGATCAAGATTGCTTAAAAAAATTGGTTTAAACGTCAAATGATAATTGTCATATTATTAGATTTATAGCAGCAGTAGACAAGATCAATGTTTTTTCTTTAAAAACCATTTTAGAAATTATTATCAGTGAATTAGTTAATCCATTTTTAATTGTTATTGTTCATTTTGTAATCAATATGAATTTTCCTGGTGAGGAATTTGTTGATATGATATATGCCTTTGGAGCTGCTGAAAGAAATAGCTTTTTGGCATCTAGAATTTATGCGCAACTTTATCCTGAAAGGAGACATCCCCAAGCACAAGTGTTTCAAAAACTAAAAGAAAGATTTGAGAGAACAGGAAGTGTAATTTATGAAAAACATGAACGGGTGAAGCCAGTTACAAATGAGGAAAACAGTATGACAGTAGCTTTAAGTGTCGTTGAAGATCCTCATAAAAGCGTTAGGCAGCTTGCTAAAGAATTACCCTTTAGTGCAACATCAATATCTCGCATGCTTCGAAGCGAAAAATTCCATCCTTACCATATTCAATTGTTGCAGGAATTACTTCCGCAGCATTATGAAACAAGAATGGCTTTCTGTCAGTGGGCGCAAAATAGGATTCGTCAGCCTGAATTTTTAAATTTTGTGCTTTTTTCGGATGAAACTACATTCCATAATAATGGCAGTGTTAATAAACATAATTTTCATTATTACGACACCAGCAATCCATTCTTCACCCGAGAAATTCATCATCAACATAGATGGTCGCTTAATGTTTGGGCAGGAATAATAGGACATTACGTTATTGGACCGCACTTTTTTAATGGACATCTGAAAATAAACATGTGAAATGTATTTAAACTTTTTACAAAACGATTTTAATGTCCTTCTACAAACGTTGCTTGACCATGTTCGAGATAGGATTTGGTTTCAGCATGACGGCGCTCCAGCTCATTATAGCCATGCTGTTAGAAATTTTTTAAATGAGCATTTTGATGGCCGGTGGATAGGGAGAGGTGGGCCGGTCTCTTGGCCCGCAAGATCCCCAGATTTGACCAATCTGGATTTTTTCTTGTGGGGATATGTGAAGGAAAGTCTATCAAATAACTACGACAAGTGAACTACGACAAGTGAAAATATGAAAAATAAAAATCGGGAGATTTTTCAAACAGTCACGCCAATTATGTTGGTAAAGGTTAATGACTCATTCTCAAAAATGGTAAACGCTTGCGTACAAAATTTAGGAGGTCATATTGAACACAATTTATAATAATTGTAATTGATCTTTAAAATTTGAAATTAGTGTAACGATGTACATTTATGCAAAAATACGTAAGTACCTACCTAGTATGTAATTTAATTTTGCTGTTTTAGTATTAAAAAAACTTCTGGGCGCACGTATATGGGACCCGTCTTTGAAAAAACGACATGCTACAAAACGAAATGTAACAGTCCCGGGTTCAATGACCTGCCTCATCAACGCGATGTCGGCGTTGATTAGGGAATAGAGCAAGGTCGTTCGAAGGCCGCAATGAGGTTTGGGTTTTAAGTCAAGTATGTAGGTGAGAGAAATATTATATGATATCCGATTTATAAGCCATGAAACGAATAGGGTGCGTGTTATATTCAGGATTCTTTTATTTTATTTGTTCCTTTCGACAAGACGTGTTACTAAAAGACTTGTGTATTCGAAAATAAAAGTGTGTGTGTGTCAATTATTGATACGAGGATTACAAACAAGGGTGGTCTTTTAAAAAATAAGTGAAAATAAAATAGGTAAGTCCTTAGGTGTCATGGGGAATATAAAAATTGACCACTTGAAAAGTATAGGTAGATATAATAATTTATAGCTAGCAAATTTACCAAAACTTGTCTGGGCGACTGTAAAAACATGATTTTCGTTTCTGAATCTCTAGCTAAGTTCCACCACATAAAAATTTGATGAGTAAACTTATTTTGGGCAAGACTGTACCTGTCGAATGCACACTTTTTATTTATGGAAATATAAAATAAAGGCACTTTAAAATTAAAGTTACCTGTCAAATTGTTTATTTTTCGACGATTTTGACTAAATGTTTTTAATGTAAATAAATTATAAACTATTTTACTTCCAGAATGTCCCTCCATTCACATCAATTGCCGTTAAAGAAACGGAAACTTAATATTGTAAAAAATGAAAACGAAAAAGTTTTACCATTCAAGCAGAGAAAAATAACTCTTATAGAAGATAAAAAGGAATCTGTCGAGTTACAGTCAAATGCTGAATGTTGTGTGCAGTCAAATGCAAATACTGAGAAAAAACATATTAAAACTGTTTTACTTTCTTTGGATGCAGAAGACTGTGGGACTTACCAAAAACAAGTAATTAATACTAATATTTCATTACCAAGCACTAGCGGTGCTGCACTTAATAAAAGTCAACCTGATCATAAGAAGCAAGACAATGTCAAACTTGCCTTGAACGCTAAGCGTTGTCGGGAATATAGGCAACGAAAAAAGTTGAATAAAATAATTTCTTCGAATCCCAATACTACAGTTGATGGTGTTTGTGTTTTCCAAGATGTCTCTTCTGTTCAACGATCTGAGGAAAAGCAGAAAATCCAATCACGGGGAAAAGGTTCTACCAATAGTTCATCGGGTATCATCATAGAAAAGAAAGAAGTCAGGGAAGCACCAAATAAAACAGGTAATTGTGAGTCTTTTGATTCAGATATTTTGAACTTTTCAAGATATCTCAATAATTCAATAGTTACTTTAAATCCAACAAATACAAAAATTTTTGAAAAGAGAACATTATATTTAGAGCATTTTATGAACACTAAATTTTATAGTAATAAGTTAAACGAATTCTGTCGTATATGTGACCGAATTTGGTGGACTAATGATATTTGCTCCGTAACCAAGGATATTCTTCCCCTTCTTTATGAAGCTGGCTACCCAAAAATGCATTCGAGTATCGAGGATGAATGCAAATTTTATAAGTGTTGTCGTAACTGTTATTCCACTTTATCCCGTAAAAAAACGATTCCTCAACTGGCCACTGTTAATGGATTTGTTTATCCTCCTATTCCGTCTGACTTACCCCCCTTAAATCCCATTGCTGAGCGTTTAATTTCACCCCGTTTACCCTTTCTGCAAATTCGCAAAATTCACTATTTTGCTGGTAGTCAAAAAATGGCGGGTCAAATAATAAATGTTCCTGTCAGTGTAAATAATATGGTAACTTCCCTGCCCAGAAATGTTGACGATGAATATACAGTGACAGTTTTAATAAAGCTTCATATTCTTCAAAAAGGGGCATATTTGTCTGGATGTGTCTCAAAAGCTATTCTGCGTAGATGGTTATTATATTTACGAGATACGCCATTATACCGAAAATATGATATTAAAATTAATAACACATTCTTGGGTATACATGAAGGTTATGATTTTGCAGAAGAAAATCAAATATTTTACGACCAGCATTTCGAGATAAGGAATAGTCAAGAAGACATGATGGACGTAGTTTCGTCGCGTAAAGAAAAAATTTTAACAACTGAGCAATTATTAAACATGCAACAGCAAACAATTTTTTGGGGGGAAGATATGGTGTTACATTTAGCCCCAGGTTAGAAAAACAAACCGTTTGCATTATCTTTTGACGCTGATGCAGAGGAATTATCATTTCCTGCTATCTATTACGGACATGAAAGACAATTTAAAATTAATGTAACTCCTTATATGATGGCAACTAGTAAAATCCGTAGAAGAGATAGACGTGGTGTTACCCCTAATCACATTCTTTACATGGCAGCCAAAATCATGCGTTTGAGAATTATTTAAACATTTCAAGTATTGTTTCGCAATAATAACCATGAGGTAAAAAATATTACAAGAGAAGATTTATTAGATCCAGAATTTGTGAAAGAAAGCATGGAAAAGAATGAGTCGTTTTTAAAAAATATACCTAATTCGATACAATATTGACAGTCAAAGAAAAAGGACTTATTTTGTATGATGCGTCAACTCGGAAAACCAACTGTATTTGTAACACTTAGTGCATCAGAGGTACATTGGAAGCCACTCTTAAAATGCGCCTATAAATTTCAACAAAATTTAGACGATGAAGATAACATTGAAGATAGTATCTTTGATATTATGTCTAATAGTGCTAAAGCGGAATTAGTGAACAATGATCCTGTTATTTGTTGCCTATATTTTAACAAATTAGTAGATACAATCATGATTGCTCTAAAAAAAAGAGAGATGGCCCATTTGGAAAATATTATTTAAAAGATTACTTTCCTAGGGTGGAATTTCAGCATAGAGGTAGTCCACACTGTCATATGTTATTATGGCTTGAAAACGCTCCACCTTCCCACGAGGCACAGTTATTAAATGATGAACATTTACCGGAAACTATTGCATTAATTGATAGTATTGCCTCAGCCGAAGAATGTTTAGTTTCAAGCCCCAGGAATTTACAAACGCATGCTCATACTCATACATGCTACAAAAAAAATACAAAAAAATGCCGTTTTGGGACACCATTTTGGCCAATGGATCAAACTAGGGTATTAATTCCGGTATTGCCAGTTAATAAGGATAACTCAAAAGTTTTGTTATTTGAAAAAAATGCATAAAGCTTTAGAGGTGGGTTCTTTGACAAAGGAATTCCTTCAAACATTTTATTTAGAGTCATTTGATGAGTATTTGGACATTCTTCGACATGGCATTCATCGACCCTCGGTTTTTATGAAACGTGGGATTGAAGACATTTGGATCAGTCCATTTAATCCATGTATTTCGAAAGCTTTGCAGTCAAATATGGATGTTCAGTTTATATTAGATGAATATTCCTGTGCTGCTTACGTTGCCGAATATGTGAATAAAAGTGAGCGTGGCTTTAGTTCCCTTCATCGAGAATTAATAAAAGTTCGTGATAAATATCCAGATATGGATTATGAGATGTGTATGAAAAAATTGGGTAAACTTAAATAATTAAAAAGTTTCACTTTTCCTCTATATGAAATAATACAGGGTATATCAGCCAAGTGGAATAAATTCGATAATACTTAAATGGGGACATGTTCGCAAAATTGCTTGGATACGTAGATTGTTATTTTTGGTGGCGCATTTTAGAGCCATATGGAATGGCGCCTCGTTCAAGAGTTTTGGAAATAAAAATAAAAGCCGTATTTTATACCACCCGCATAGCTATGATGAGTTTTGCTCAATTTTTTCCAGAGTGGGTAGTAAAAAAGTGGCGGAAGGGGCGAAGGGCGGAATTTTCGGGGGGCACCCTAATTTTAAAAAATAAACCGCTAAAATTAATGGCAATTAGAAAAATATAATAAATAACAAACTGAATGAATAATGATCATAAGAACCTGTCAGTTTGTACTGGAACTACATTATAGCTTCTGACATACTTTTTGGCGATTATTGTGCCTACATTAACGAGGAAAAATTTATACTTATTAAGTTTTAAAAGTTTTTAGTGTTGAAAATACTTATGGTTTCATACATAGGGGCCCGAAATAAACAAACGCGTATATGAACTCGATATGCTCATAAATAAGATAAGAGAACGAGAGAAGAAATAAATAAGCCATAAGGCGTTAAAAGATCAAAGTAACACGATCGGGGTCAACAGTTTTGTCGACTGCAAAGGTCGGTGACAGTTTTTGTTTATTTTTCGACGGATTTCGTCCAAATTTTAGTATGTTGGTGCCATAGGGAATATAAAAAAATGAGCACTTTAAAATTACAGGTATCTGTCAAATTACAGGTATCTGACAGTTTTTATTTATTTTTGATGGATTTCGATCAAATTTTAGTATGTTGAAGCCATAAAATCCCTAGAAATCAATAAATGTCAATTTGCTTTCCAAACAAGGCTTAATTCTTTTATGTTTCGTTTATTGAGCACTTTCAAATGACGTCACAAGATAATATAAAATATAAAAAATAACAGCCACCGTACTTGTATCTGGTATTTTCAATACGCCTACGATGTTTGCGCATGTTGCAAAATCTGTAAATTTTTTTTTAGCAGTTTAGGTGAATAATTGTGTTGGTTAATTTTTCAAGTATGTAATAATAATAATAATAATTGTAGGAAAAGTAATAATTCTAATTCTTCAATATTTTTTTCTAAGCAATCTTGATCAAAACTTAAAGAATACCCGTTTTATGCATAGTATTTTACAGAAAAGTTAAAATATCTCAAAAAGTACTTGGTTTAGCTATAGGATATATTAAATAAAAAATGAAGGTATTTGAGAGACAAACTTAAGTAGATAAAAATATACAGGGTGTTCCATTTGAAAAGTTTGAGATATTGTGTATTTAATTTCAGCAAGTTTTAAAGTTCTTTAAAAACACCCTGTATTAAAAAATTACAAATTATCATGGTCAGCCTAGAGGAGGTACCCTAGACTAACTGTGGCACAAGTTTCATAGGCGCAAAATAAATTTTAAGTTAATTATGATTTTTTAAACGAACCCTCTAAAAGGCAAAAATAACATAAAAAAATTAATTACGTTGCAACGCCGCACGGAAATTTTAAAAGCGTTATACCAAAGTAAAGTACTCTTTTTGTCTCACATTTTAGTACCATAATATACAGGGCGTACCATTTAAAAAAAATTATATTTTATAGTAACTTTTTTGTGACACACCCGGTATACATAAAAATATTTTTAGTTCGTGGGTTTTTGTCAACCCTACAACTTTGCTGTAGAACTTTTTGCTCTACCTCGTATAGTTAAGGCGCTATCTTAGCCGTACACCTTGCTGGCACACCCTGTATATATACACACATCGGAAAAGTCTAGGGATATTTTTATAAATTGACCTTATTTTTTTTTTAATTGTTCTGGATAAATAATAGCCGAATTATAGTAATTAAGACTCTTTTACTATACAAAAAAATAACCAAAATTACAAAAATAAAGAACTGCCTATAACTAAAATTTAAAAAAAAAAGTCTACAATTTCTTTAAAAATTTATTGTTTTGTATAATAAAAAAAATGTTTTTTAAATTAGATACAAAAAAAATCTTTATAAAAAAACGGAAATTAGTACAAAGTATGATCTCCATGCTGGTTTATGACGGCTCGACATCTATTGTTCATAGACAAAATTACGTTGTCGATGTTTTGTTGAGATAAGTTTGCCCATTCCGCTATCAGTCGCTCCCGGAAACGAAAGGCAGTGTAAATGTCACCCATCTGTGGACTCATTTTTCGTTGAAGCATATCCCATACATGCTCAATTGGATTAAGGTCAGGAGATTGTGCTGGCCATCGCAACACATCAATCCCCTCGTTCTTCAACCAGTCTCTCACTACGCGTGCGACATATGGACGCGCATTATCATACATTAGGTGGAAGTTTATTTCGGCCAACAGCGCCAGCAAACGGACGAACAACAGGTTGAAGAATGGTATGGATGTACTGCTGAGCTGTAAGGAAGCGATCTGGAAAAACGAGGTCGGTTCTACCGCCCATCATTATTCCAGCCCATACCATAATTGTACCCCCCTCTGTATGTATACACTTCTTGGACATGTCTTAACCGTTCTGCATTTCCAGATCATCTCCATACCCTTACTCGACGTGAATCTGGATGAAAAGCAAATCTGGATTCGTCGGTGAATAAAACTGTAGCCCAATCATGTTCATTCCAGTTTTGATATTCTTGGGACCATTCTAATCTCGCAGCGCGGTTGCCTCTGGAAAGAGGTGGACATCTAAGAGGCCTTCGATTGTGGAGGTTGGCTTCATGGAGACGATTTCTTATAGTATCACGGCCTACGGTAATATTGTGTGCTCTCTGCAAGTTGATAACCAATTCAGGAGCTGTAATGTTAGATTGCCTTCTAGCAGTTAAAAATAAAAATCTATCTTGAGCAGCTGTCGTAGCGCGGTCACGTCCTGGATGTTGTTCAGCTGGATTTCTAGTTTCACGAAAACGCCGCCACAATCGCTCTGAGAGACTTCTGGACGCTCAGCTGCATCAATTTGCCGCATGCCTCCTTGAAGAAGTCCTACAGCTCTATTCATCTCGTCCAAAGTTAAATGACGTCGTTTCATGATAAAACGAAATTTTTTTTTCACTCTGCAAAGCAATAGCTCTGTACCATGAACGAAATCGAGACTACTAGAATATTTATTGCAATATAAAAACCATGGTTTTTTCTGTTTTGTGAAAAAATTCCTAAAATATTTGTTATCAGTGTTAAGATTCTGTTTGTCTCACAGAAATCTACAGGATGAGCCAATCTTCAAATTTATTATACATTATTGCCAGGGCAGCATATATATACAGGGTGTCCAAGATAAGGATCCTACGCATGGGGATCTTGGTACCTGTTGGAGATACAGCTTCGGTTAAATTAGGAAAAAGTTGTGCACTTTGAAGCGTATTTACATGCCTTGAGAAACTTCAAAAATTTCCATGGTCTGCTGAGATATTTGGAAAAAACGAAAATTTGCCAATATCGATTTTATTTTTTCCTAGCTTTATTTTAAAAGATATCAAAAAACTATTGACACTTTCTCATTGACACTTTTGATGTAGTACGTGATGGCGCTTATAAATTTTATATCCGACGTTTCGTTTTCGAGAAACCATCATCAACTTTATTTTTGTATATGGCGCGAAAAGAAAGTACACCCTGTATCTGATTGCATTTTTTATTACAAATTCAATGATGTATCACATGTCACATTTTTTTTGTTAGTTGAAAGGAAAAATGCAAATGTTCTATTTTTTTAGCATATTTTTTAAGTAAGCTTTGGAAACAAATGCTTTGACGTATGTAAATACCTGTTACCGAGTCTGTCACATTTTTCTTAATATCTATTTAGAGAGTGATGAAGCTAAATGAAGCATTGATTTGCATTGTACATTGTACTACTTATAAATAAAAAAATGTAACCAGTAATAGACAGATGTTTTATGATTTTTCTAACAATATGCAACAAATAATGAATACATTTT
Organism: Anthonomus grandis grandis; assembly: GCF_022605725.1. Classification (NCBI taxonomy): domain Eukaryota; kingdom Metazoa; phylum Arthropoda; class Insecta; order Coleoptera; family Curculionidae; genus Anthonomus; species Anthonomus grandis. The sequence goes on from NC_065550.1 coordinate 11,585,960, forward strand.
AAAAATAACAAAAAAAGCAAATAAATTAACGCATTTCATAAATTTAATTTAAAACAGGTGTTCAAACAGGTTTCCGTTATTTTCTAGACATAAGTATGATCTTCTTACAGTAGCAGTTAAAACATCACGCAATATCTCTGGCGTAATACTTTGAAAACCGCCCGTCACACATTCTCGTAACTCCTGCTCAGTTCCAAAAGAATGTTGATAGACTCGGTTTTTAATAAATCCCCAAAGGAAGAAGTCGAAAGGGGTTAAGTTCGGGGATCGCGCTGGCCAAGACACTTCACTGGAGGTTCCAATCCACTTTTCAGGAAAACGCTGTGAAAGGTACTGTCGAACTTGCCCAGAATTTTGTGCAGGAGCCCCGTCTTGTTGAAACCAACAGCTATTGACTTGTGCCAGAGGTAAATCATCTAAGCAGTCTTCTAAATCATTTTGCAATAAATTAAGATATCGTTCTGCTGTTAATGAATAATGGTAAATAAATAGACCTAGTATTTTGGTTCCTAAAATTCCACACCACATATTAAACCCAAAACGTTGTTGATGTCTAGATATTTTCTTAACACGCGGATTTTGTTGGACCCAGTAATGACTATTGCGGCGGTTAAAGATACCATTATTAGTGACCATACTTTCGTCGGACCATATTATTTTTGATGGAAAATTAAAATCCTCTTCACAGGCACGTGCATACCACTCAAAAAATGCCGACGTCGTTCGAAATCCCCAGGTTTAAGTCCTTGGCAAATTCTAAATTTGTAGGGGTGATATCTGTTTTTACGTAAAATAAACTGAGCTGTAGATTTGGCCACTCCTACATTTTTTTCAATTTGCCTGGTTGATATCTCGGGTTTTTCAATAACTGCTTGTAAAACATTATTTTGAGTTTCTTCAAGAGATTCCTTTTTTCGAGATAAAACAGGCTTTCAAACGAACCATATTCTTTTAAATTTCGAGCCAACTCTAAGAAAATGGATTTACATGGTTGCTTTCTATCTGGAAATTTATTAAAATACATTGCTGCTGTATTTACAGTATTTTTGTAGCACAAAATGTAGCACGACAGCATGTCAAACTTCTCTTCATGACTATAATGACCACCAGGCATATTTGAAGATAATAACACAATTTTAGCAATAATAACGACAACAGTAAATAATAATAACAATAATTACTCAACAAACAACACCTCGATAATCACGGTAACAACAACGGCAATTAATATTTAATAAGAAATCTGTGACAGGGTAAAAGGTATTTACGTCAAAGTGTCAAAGCATTTGTTTCCAAAGCCTACTTAATAATATGTTTAAAAAAAAAGAAAAAATGTATTTTTCCTTTTAACTAACAAAAAAAATGTGACATGTGATACATCGTTAAATTTGTAATAAAAAATGGAATCAGATACAGGGTGTACTTTCTTTTCGCGCCATATAAAAAAATAAAGTTGATGGTGGTTTCTCGGAAACGAAACGTCGGATATAAAATTTAAAAGCGCCATCACGTACTACTTCAAAAGTGTCAATAGTTTTTTGATATCTTTTAAAATAAAGCCAGGAAAAAATAAAATCGATATTGGCAAATTTCCGTTTTTCCCAAATATCTCAGCAGGCCATGGAAAATTTTGAAGTTTCTCAACGGCATGTAAATACGCTTCAAAGTGCACAACTTTTTCCTAATTTCCGAAGCTGTATCCTCATCCTCCTGGTACCTGTTGGAGATACAGCTTCGGTTAATTATATATATTTATATATATATATATATATATATATATATATATATATATATATATATATATATATATATATATATATATATATATATATATATATATACTATCGGACATTTGGTTAAATATTTTTTGTTGAACTAAAGTAAAATGAAATACTGTTAAATACAATTTGTTGCCCTACATTTGTCACCCCCATTCTTATCAATTTTTATAATCATTAATATTTACCGTTCTTAAAATGATTAAAAGTACACCAAAATGTACTGAAATACTACTTTCAGTGTAAGGATAGTGAGACATTCAGGTTAGCGAAAAATCGCAACCCAATAATTTTTTTGCTCTACTTTTGTCCGATAGTGTATATATATATGTTATATTGACCTTATGTAAAAGGTCACGATCCCACGGTGTCGCAATAGCAACGACCGCCGGAACTTACTCAGCATATTTGGAAATATGGAATTTACCGTGAGATATGCCAATTAAGCAATCAATTTTAAATATAAATAGGATGTTTTCCAATAAAAAGCACAGTAGTATTATAATAAATTTAAGCACGTTACTCTGTCCGTTTAATTTTTGAATAAATATAATTTAAAGTAAAAATATTGTTTTTAAAAAATATAAAATAGTTTTTCGAGTTTTAACAACTGGCGCAGTCGCATAGGATTCTTCAACGTCATTAGAACAAGGAAAAGGCCTAACTAGTGACGGTGGATTCCAATCCTTTAAAGAAAACGAACCAGAAAGAAAAGACGTCCTCACTCAGAGAGGTGTGGAAGGAACACCGAGTGAAACCCCTGACAGCCCGATCTAGAGAACAAGACGATCAATGTTGCTGATTCTGTAAGTAATCGAATCATCCCATTATTTTATTATTATTGTTGTATTATTTTGGTGAAATACTGTACGATTTAAACCATACGTCATTTAACAATTTGGTAATTTTAACCTTATTATTAATAATTTTCAATTTTAATTAACTTTAGAGAAAATTGAGCCTAAATCAATTTCCTTTACAATAAGCAAATTTAAAAAAAATAAACAAATAAATAAATATAAGAATTTTACAATAATTAATTTTAATTAAATTTCAATTTTATTATAAGAGCTTTAATAACATAAATAAATAAAAATGCCTGAAACTCGCTCTCAAGCAACACGTGAAGAGGAAGTAGAACCATATAAACTTTCAGAAATATTTTCTATTGTCCCAGAATTTAAAGGTGACCAAATTTCTTTGTGCTCCTTTTTAAGTGCGTGTGATTGTGCATTTAAAATGGCCAATAATGATCAGAGCAGCACAGCTAATAAACTCCCGAAATCCAGCTACTTATAATGAAATTAAGCAATTACTAAATTTGCACTTTGGAGATTCTAGAGATCTCACATCCCTTATTCAGGATTTACAAAGATTACGCCAAACACCCGGCGAATCCGCTTTAACCTTTTATAATCGTGTTCAAGTACTTAATGCGAAAATGTTATCAAGTATTCAAAAAGCTGTTAATCTTACTAATGATCAAAAAGTCGCGCAAAATAACCTTGTTGAAACAATGGCATTAAATACTCTCCTTACGGGACTTGAACCTAGATTAGGACAAATAATAAGAGCAGGAAATCCCCGTAACCTCGTAGAAGCACATACTTGTATTAGAAGAGAGCTTCAGTTATCTTACTTTGAAACCCAGAAATCTCAGAGAACACAAATACCTTCAAAACCAGTGCAGCCAATGAGGACCCGACCTTAGTGTCATTCCTAAGTGTCTGCATTGTGGCCGTTTAGGTCATATGACCTCTGAATGTCGATCCCAGCAAAACCAAAGACCCAATTATCAACAAAACCAAAGGCCAAATTTTTCACAAAACAGCATTCCAAACTTTCAAAGACAACTTTCTCCTCCACAAACTCAACAACCAAGAACCTTTCCCAATTTTCAAAGAAACCCTAATGCACCCCAAAGCAACAATTTCCGACCCTTAGAATATACAAGAAATCCTAATTTTTCGCAAAATCAACAGCGGACCCATCATGTTAATTTCGAAAATAATTCTTTTACTGATAGCGTAAATATCGAGGACTTCGATTATCCACATCAATACGATGAATATTCCTCTGAAAATGATCAATTTTATTTAGACAAAAATGATTAAATGATTGACACTAACTACTACCAAAATTTTCTGTCACTGCCTCAAGAGAACCAACCCCCGGACAGTCAAGATCCTGTCGCCCAGATTCAATCCCAAATGAATACCATGAATCTCGAGGATTTCAATTCGAACCTCAATTTTCCAGAGCAAACATTTCTATAAGCCCATTATTAACCGTTAATCCCAAAAATCTCTACTATATTAACGACTTAACAAATACCTTTAAACTCCTAATCGACACAGGAGCAGGAATTTCTATATTTAAAGAAAATACGGTAAAAAATCTTCCTACCCGATTTCCAGAAAACGTATCCATTCAAGGAATAACAAATGAAAAACTTCTTATAAAAGAATCCACTCTTGTACCGTTTGCTATCGGAAACCCTCATAAAGTATATGTTTACAATCTTGACATAGAATTCGACGGAATTTTAGGCCTCGATTTCTTAGAACATTATGAATCAGTCATAGATCTTAAATCAAAAACTTTAGTTTCAAACTTTAAAACTATTCCCTTACACAAAGTGAAAAAAACAGAAAATCGAGTAGAAAAAATTTACGATAATTCCTTTAATAAAATCTCGATAGAAGGACGTACCGAAAAAATATTTAAATTAAAATGCAATCTTTCAAATATCAATGCCATTCTCAATTCACAAGAAAAGGAAAAAGTTAGGTTACCTAACGCACTCCTACATGTAAATGAAAACGGCGAATTTTATACAACAATAATTAATGCTAACGTTATTTCAAAATCTGTCGATTTTTCTGACCTGTCTATTGAACCTATGTCCCATCAAATGAAACTATTTTTAATCTTAACCTTGATGACCCCATGAATCACCCTATTGACAGAAATATCATAATAAGAAATTAATTAAGGACAGATCACCTCAATAGTGAAGAAAAAGAGTTAATCACTAATATCTGCCTCGAATACGGAGACATATTCTATATAGAGGGAGATCAGCTAACTTTTACCAATAAGATTAAACACAATATTGACACCAACAACGCAAAGCCCGTGTTCACCAAAGCCTATAGGTATCCCCAAATTCACAAGGAGGAAGTAAAGACTCAAGTGAACAAGATGTTGGACCAAGGGATCATCAAACCGTCAATATCCCCCTGGTCTTCACCTGTGTGGGTTGTACCCAAAAAGCTAGACGCCTCCGGAAAACAAAAATGGCGCGTAGTCATAGACTATCGAAAATTAAATGAGCTCAGTATTGATGATAAGTATCCTTTACCAAATATCTCTGATTTGTTGGACCAGCTTGGCAAATGCCAATATTTTTCGACGCTAGATCTCGCGTCCGAGTTTCATCAAATTGAGATCAATCCTGAAGACACCCCGAAAACCGCGTTTTCAGTTGAGAACGGTCATTACGAGTTTGTACGTATGCCGTTTGGACTAAAGAATGCTCCGTCCACCTTCCAGCGTGTCATGGACAATATCCTCTTGGGCATTCAAAACGAAAGGTGCCTGGTATACATGGACGATATTATCGTCTATTCGCCCACTATCCATGAGCATTTAGAGCGTCTTAAAGAAGTTTTCAAACGCCTTAGGAAAGCGAATCTAAAAATTCAGCCAGATAAGTGCGAATTCCTAAGAAAAGAGGTTGCTTATCTTGGTCATCTTGTCACCAAAGATGGTGTCAAACCAAATCCCATCAAAGTAGAGTGCATCCAAAATTTCCCCGAGCCAAAAAGTGCTAAGGATATAAAATCCTTTTTAGGCCTGGCAGGTTACTACAGGCGATTTATCTCGAATTTCGCAAAAATCTCGAAGCCTCTCACTAAGCTTTTAAAGAAAGACACTGCCTTTATTTTTGATTCCGATTGTAAAAATGCTTTTGAAGAACTTAAACAAACACTCATATCCGACCCTATTCTAATTTACCCTAACTTCGAGGAACCCTTCCTATTGACCACAGACGCAAGCGCGTTTGCCATAGGCGCCGTCCTCTCACAAGGACCGGTTGGTAAAGATCTACCCATTGGTTTCGCATCGAGAACGCTATGTACTGCAGAGACCAAATACTCGACAATCGAGAGAGAATTACTCGCGATTGTATGGGCCGTCAAACATTTTCGCCCCTACTTGTTTAGAAGAAAGTTTGTATTAATTACCGATCATCGGCCCCTAACATGGTTATTCTCCATAAAAGATCCCGGTAGCAGGTTAGCCAGATGGCGACTCAAACTGGAAGAGTACAATTATAAGATTGAACACAAACCCGGGAAAATTAACAAAAACGCTGATGCGCTATCAAGAATAAAAATTAATCATTTTCAACAATGCGCTAACTTTCAATCTAAAATTCCGATTTATGCTTCAAATGAGTGGACAGAAATCGAAGACGAACCCGAAAGCCCACCTAGTCCTGAAAACTTAGATATAGACGATGACGTCTTGACAACCGAATACAATTTTGAGATATCTAACTCTCAACTTTTGGATAAATCTCATAAACAAATTGTGACATTCTTTAGGCACAATAAACTTGAAGAAATACACCACCAAATCATAGACGACATACTAGGAGAAGATATCGAATTCAGCGACACCAAAATAAATATTGTCCCCAGTAAATCAGTAAAAGATCGCAATTATCTAATCATACTGTTACCGTTCGATCCTGGAAGAGTAGCACCTCACCTTTTCTATAGCCTCTTTAAAGGACAGGACGAATTCGACACCTCGAAAAAATAAAAAATCTTCCAATTCTCGAGATGTTTTCATTTATTTTTGTAGACAAGGAAATAAAACTTAAAATCTGCCAAAATATTGTGAAAACGCCAACCGAAGATGAAATTCCAATAATTCTAGACCAGTACCATGTAGGGAAAAGCAATCTACATCGAGGAATAAACGAAACGGTACGACGTATTAAAGAAAAGTATAACTGGCCCAACCTAATTAAAGATGTCGAAAAACTAATCAAATGTTGTGAAATCTGTCAGAAAGTCAAAATTTGTAGGAAAAATCTTAGTAGCCCCTTAGTAATTACAGAAACCCCAAAAACTCCTTTCGAGCGGATCAACATCGATATTTTCGAATACCCCACGCGACATCATGCACTCACGATTCGAGATGAACTGACTAAGTTTACGCAAGCTTACCCTATAAGCGACAAAAAGGCCTACACCATCGTGAATACCCTACTTGTATTTTTCCAACACTACGGAACTCCACTTCGCATACATTGTGACTATGGACGTGAATTTGACAATAACCTGGTAAAAGACCTGTGTGAACTGTACGATATAAAATTAACTTTTTCCAGCGTAAACCATCCACAATCTAATGGTTCTTTGGAACGATTTCATGCTACATTAGCAGAAATGATTCGAGCAAATGCAGCTGAAAATCCTACAGAACATCCGTTTAATGTACTACCCTACGCGGTAATATGCTATAATAACACAAAAAATAAGACGCACGGTTTTACACCTTACGAACTTATCTTTGGTCATACCTCAAGTAGACCCTCTGAAGCTCTATATAACCAAGAAAAATTAATTTCAAAATACGTCAGAGATCTCAATAGTCGAATGGAATATTATTATAAAATCGCACGTGCCAAAACTAATCATCAAAAAGAAAAAGCTAAAGTTAGATTTGATCAAACCGCCCCTACAACAAGCAAAGAGTATAATGTCGGTGAAAGAGTATATGTTAGGGAATCTCAGATCAAAAGTAAATCTGAAAACAAATTTAATGGCCCGTTTGAAATAACCGAAGTTTTCCAAAATTCCGCTATGTTATTAAATCCCCGTACTAAACAAATTTCTAAAGTTAACTTCGATAGACTTAAACCCTATTTTGAATAAGGCTTCCTTCTTTCCAGACTGTCCACCTTCCTGTCGATTATCTTGGCCCAATTTACCATAACGCCTGTAAATAATACGCTTGGGATATTTTTCCACGAAGAAGGTTCCATCAAAATATCTAACGAAAAATGGACACTTCTAGTGTACAAAGACTTAAGTGAAATTAAGCAAGCCATTGTAAATAACGATAAGATTTTGAATGAATTGCAAGATTTATTCATTTATGTCCAAGAACCCAGATTAATCGCATTTCGAGCGGAAATACAAACACACGTTAGTCTTCTTAGACAAATTTCTGATTCAGTAAATATTAAGCAGAGAGAAATCTTTGCGGGTACAAAAAAATACGCTTTTAGGGAAAAACGAGGACTTGCCAACGGCATTGGCACCGTTTGGAAATCCATAACGGGAAATCTGGACGCCTCCGATGGCGAATATTTTAATAATTGCATAAATAAAGTTACTGAAGATGAACATCAACTAGAAAATTTACTAAAAAACCAAATCTCTGTCACTACATCGGTCATAAAATATTGTAATACGACAATACAAAAATTGCAAATAGACGAACAAACATTTAATAGAGATCTCGAGGAAATCCATAAGTCAATATTTAATATTAGCAATACCTTTTCATTTTACGAAGCTCAGGTGAAAGTTTTAGATATTTGTGAGTCACTAATGAAAAGTTATTCCTTTTTAGAAAATTCACTTAATGACCTCTTAAACGCCATAGCTTTCGCGAGATTAAAAATGCTGCACAGTTCTATTATCACACCCAAAGACTTAATAAATGCATTGCAAGAAATTTCACAAACATTAAGAAAAAATAATCTTCCTTTACCTACTTACTCATCATCTGTTGCTCAGTATATCGACATAATAGGTCTTGAAGCCTATCAAACTGACACACGAATAGTTTTTATCCTAAAGATACCACTGGTTGAACCAGAAACTTACACTTTATATCATCTTTATACCACCCCCATTTTTGATAATCGAACAGAATTTCACCACGTAATACCAACACACCAAAAATATATCGCGCAGAACGATGATTCGATGCTCTACATCTCATTGTCAAATATGAAAAACTGCAAACCACTAGCCATCCATCAAAAAAATCTGTTCCGATGTTCTGCCTTATCCAATAGATAGCGAAGCCATTTGTGAAGCGCAGCTGCTCAAAGGACCAAGTCACCTCCCAAAAACCTGTCAAGTTTCTCTACTTTTGGCACAAGGATATAACGTCAAAGAAATTGATCTAAATCTCTGGCTAATCATAGTTTCCAATCCGTTACCAATAACGATAAAGTGTGAAGGAAAAGAAGTAAAGACGATTATAATCCAAATTAACTCGCTCCTAAAACTCCAACCTTACTGCAATGGTTTCGTAGGTGTCACAAGAATCCAAGCAAAACGGATCATAGCTAGAGATCAAAATGTCACCTACAAAAATCACCAAGTCATGGTTCCTTACAAATGCTGTCAAAACATTCCCGAGAAAATAAAGATTCCAGATCTGAAACCGATAAAGCTAAATAACCTAGACATAGAAGACCTTAACATAGCGCAGCATCAACTGGACCAGTATTCAGAAGAATTAGAGAAAATGATGAGAAAACCATTTATCGAGAAACATCAATCTTGGTTCATAATTTCTTTAATAACTCTAATTTCAGTCCTAATTGGTCTTTATGTCCTGATAAAGTGTCGTCGACGCAGGAGACTGTTACCTAGCATTTCCATGGGTCCAACAGATGACGATTTCCCATCACCGTCGAGGCCGCATCCCAAAGTATCTACCAGACTGAAGCTAAGTCGAATCTTAGCAAGAAGAAGACCATCGATCCATCCCGAAGATGACGAAGAAGACAATGAAGAGACTCCATTTTAATATTAAGAATATCAATCTTATTATTTTATTATTATTTTTTTATTTTGTATTTACCTAGTGTTAGTTAGACTTTATTTTATAATTTAATTTTAAGAAAAACTTAATACACGGTATTAACTTTTTAGTAAAAGAGGGAGTTGTTATATGCGATTATATTGACCTTATGTAACAGGTCACGATCCCACGGTGTCGCAATAGCAACGACCGCCGGAACTTACTCAGCATATTTGGAAATATGGAATTTACCGTGGGATATGCCAATTAAGCAATCAATTTTAAATATAAATAGGATGTTTTCCAATAAAAAGCACAGTAGTATTATAATAAATTTAAGCACGTTACTCTGTCCGTTTAATTTTTGAATAAATATAATTTAAAGTAAAAATATTGTTTTTAAAAAATATAAAATAGTTTTTCGAGTTTTAACGTATATATGTATATATATATATGTGTATATATATATATGTAACTTATTATATATATATATACTCTGCGTAACTCTGCGCTACCCGCCTTACATCAATATGCATTATCAGAGTTAATGTAAAGATGGCGCTACATATATTAAAATCATCATTTTTTTGATACCAACATAACACCTAGTCTTAATTTAGAATTCTTTGTAATTTTAACCCTTTAGTAAGGATGTCGGCCAATATTATATCGGTATTCAAATACTTAAGTCAATAACATTATCTGAACAGCCTCTTTGATGAAATGGTGACGGATATCAATGTGTTTGGTTTTCTCATGAAATACTAGATTTATACATAATTTTTGAAAGGTCATTAAATAAAACAACAGAATCCAGTCTTTCTTTGGACGTTAATTTTATAATTTTTGGCGTTAGTGCTTTGCTTTAGTTTAGTCTCTCGCTACCGACGGCGGAGTGCAGTTCGATGCCTTCTTAATCGGAGAAAAACTATGATATGCCAGCCTATGTCAAATACTCAATTTATTTTCCTACCTTTTTATCACAAAGCGAAATAAAACTGGTATTCTGTTACATAAAATAAACATAAAACATTCTGCATGAAATATTTTATTTATTTTAGAATTTATTAATGACAAAATAAAATAAATCAAAATATTGGCAGAAGTTTTATATTTTAAAAGGTACTCAAAAAGGCCGCTTCATTGAGCTAAACAAAATCCTAGTCAATTGTAAAACTCTGTTCTAGAGTTTTCCAATATTTCGACTGAAATATTGTTTGTGGCATGAAATATTTTTGCACGAAGCTCTTCCAAAGTATTAGCACGTTCATGTTTGTGGCGATAGATGGTCTCCTTGAGGTATCTTCAAAGGAAAAAATTATTAAGGGAGAGATTTAGGAGGCCATCGAATAAACCCTCGCGTGCTAATGTCTTATCTGGAAAAGTTTCTTGCAAAAAGTCGCAAACTGCTCTTGCATTATGGGCTGGGCAACCATCCTGTTGATATCAAATTCTATTGAGATACATTTTCAGCCTGCGAAGTGTAAGAATAATTCCGTCCCTCAAAAGGTTAAGGTATTTTTCGGCATTTAGGCCGCCATCAATAAAAAAGGGCTCTATAATTTTGTTTCCTAAAATACAAGTCCATACAACCTTACCAATAAACATTAATCTTCTGACGGTACTGCGTACGTTTTTCTTTGCAAAAGTCCATAAGTCCAAATAGTCTCTAGCCACCAAAGAGATAGGTTTCTTCATTTATTCCTGCTATTTTATCGATTTAACCCTATCTTATACGACCATACATGAAAGTATAGGATGGATGAATGTCTCTGGCTTGAATATGTTGTGATCTGAAGTTTGGTTGCCGGCCTGCGATGAGCAAGTTCAGGAGCAAGTTGATTTGGATTATAGTAGTCTTAAAATAAAATAATTATTTTCCTTCATACTTTATCATTATTGGTAATCGACTGGACACTGTGATTAGCCAAAGATTATATCAATTTCTTAGACGTTATATCCTTGTGCCAATAGTAAAGAAACTAGACAGGTTTTTGGGAGGCGCCTTGAACCTTTTTAGCACCTGCACTTCACAAATGTCTTCACTATCTATTTGATAAGGCAGAACATCGGAACAGATTTTTGATGAATGGGTAGTGGTTTGCAGTTTTCCATATTTGACAATGAGATGTAGAGCATCGAATCATCGTTCTGCGCGATATATTGTTGGTGTGTTGGTATTACGTGGTGAAACTCTGTTCGATTATCAAAAATGGGGGTAGTATAAAGATAATATAAGTTTCTGGTTCAACCAGGGGTATTCTTAAGATAAGTACTCGAGTATCAACTTGATAGACTTTAAGACCTATTATGTCGATATAGTAAGTGGGCTAGGGAAGATTATTTTTTCTCAGTGTTTGTAAAATTTCTTGCAGTGCGTTGATTAAGTCTTTGAGTGTGATAATAGAGCTGTGCAGCATTTTTAATCTCGCGAAAGCTATGGCATTTAGGAGACCATTAAGTGAATTTTTTAAAAAGGAATAACTCTTCATTACTGACTCACAAATATCTAAAACTTTGACTTGAGCTTCGGAAAATGAAAAGGTATTGCTGATATTAAATATTGAGTTATGGATTTTCTCAACATCTCTATGAAATATTTGCTCGTCTATTTGCAATTTTTGTATTTTCGAATTAAAATATTCTATGACTGATGTAGTGACAGATATTTGGATTTTTAGTAAATTTTCCAGTTGATGTCCATCTTCAATGACTTTATTTATGTAATTGTTAAAATACTGACCATCGAAGACGTCAAAGTTTTCCGTTATGGATTTCCCGACGGTGCCGATACCGTTGGCAAGTTCTCGTTTTTCCCTAAAAGCGTATTTTTTTGTACCCACAAAGATTTCTCTCTGTTTAATATTTACTGACTCGGCATGCGTCTAAGAAGACTAACGTGTGTTATATACAGGGTGTTCATTTGAAAACTTCCCACCACGGATTTATCGAAAACCACTGTTTAAAAAAAACGCCGAAATACGTCAAAAGGTTTCTCAAGGGGGACAACTTTCTAACCTAAAATTACTTCACCCCCTTTCACCCTCCGCCCCACAGGGTCATCCCCTTAAAAATTTTAAATAGCAAGGGGTATTGAGTAATAGCTTGTTTAAAAGGTCTTTCGAAGTCTTTTATTTCGACGTTTGATTTTTTTAAATCGGTCGATTCGTTTTCGAGAAAATTAGAAAAATCTTTGTTTATCTTAATTTGTTCAGATAGAAAACAAAAACATGAAAATATCAATTTTTATTTCAATAAGTGTTCAAAATGTTGCCCGTTTTTGGTTAAACAATGATATAGGCGATGTTCAAATACCTGATGGACATTTTCAAAAACATGTTGTGGGATATCACGGCAGCTGTCGATGATGCGTTGACGAAGTTTATTCAAACTTTCAGGTTGGGGAGTAAATACAATAGATTTTAAATGACCCCATAGAAAAAATCTAACGGCGTTATATCAGGAGATCTAGCAGGCCACTCTATAGGCCCCCTTCGCCCTATCCATTTATCTGGAAACTCGTCGTCTAGCCATTGCCCAACGGGAAGAACGTAGTGAGGAGGAGCGCCGTTTTGCTGGAAATATATTTCAGCCTCATCAAGTATAGGGTTTCCATCATCATTGATTTGGTTTTCAATTGATTCTGTGATAAGCGGATTGATGGTATTTTCCAACATATCCAAATAAATGTCTCCATTTAAATTTCCGTTAATAAATAATGACCCAATCACTTTATTTTCTAAAATGCCTGCCCATACATTAATTTTTTGAGGGTACTGGGTATGCCCTTCTACAAATGCATGAGGATTTTCATTGCTCCAATGTCTACAGTTATGCTTATTAACAAATCCATTTAGATAAAATGTGCATTCATCGCTAAAGCAGATATTCTTTAGATGAATAGTATTATCATTAATCGCTTCAGTCATTTTTTCACAAAACTCAACTCGCCTATCGAAATCGTCTTCGGTTAACTCTTGCAATATTTTCATTTTCAATGGATGAAATTTATGAAGTTTAGTAACTGTGTGAACAGAGCTAATGAAATATCAGTGGTTATAAATGAATTGTAGATTTGGCAAACCCTAACGGGCAACATTTTGAACACTTATTGAAATAAAAACTGATATTTTCATGTTTTTGTTTTCTATTTGAACAAATTAAGATAAACAAAGATTTTTTTAATTTTCTCGAAAACGAATCGATTAAAACGATTTAAAAAAAATCAAACGTCAAATTAAAAGACTTTGAAAGACCTTTTAGACAAGCTATTACTCGATACCCCTTGCCATTTAAAATTTTTAAGGGGATGACCTGGGGGGAATAGGGTGAAAGGGGGTGAAGTAATTTTAGGTTAGAAAGTTGTCCCCCTTGACAAACCTTTTGACGTATTGCGGCGCTTATACGTTTAAACGCATTGTGGCATAACGAGAATTCATTTTCTACTTCTGAAGACCTAGATTCACAATCTGCTAAGTTTTCAGCTGATTTTACATAGAAAGCAAATATAAAAATGTCTCTGTCTTCAGACCATTCCCATATGGCTTTGGACAACAAAGCCAGTCATTTGTTTCTTGAACTTCCCATTTTATTTTTGCAAGCTGGGGCCGTTATATTATCTACTCTAAGTAAAATGTTTAATAAATATTTCTAGCTTAAAATGTGTTGTTTGAACTAATGTATTTAGCTTTTTCAAATTTAGAACAAGACGATAACCACCATTAAACTTTTTACTAAAAAATAGGGTGACAAGAATTCACCTTCTTTATGCTGGCACTTAGATATAGCTCCAATTTTTAAAAGCTCTCCGACATTTTTTCGAAGATGAGCTTTATCTTTTTTTCTTCATCTTATTGTAGTCCATTCAGCATAATAGTGAATTCTTCGTGCGTATTTAACCTGAGTATCTACCTTTAATATTTCTGGCCAGGGTACTCTCGGCGAGGGTATTCTCGGCGATAAGTCTTTGGGCGAGTCTTTAGAGTGGTTCCTTCTCTCTGACGTTATCTGAAGGTATTCGACGATTTCATCTTCGTCCTGCAGGCCTGACGCTGAGAGTTTAAATGAAAAGCAGAACTTCTTGATGCTTGTTTTGTTACAAGGACCGACTTCTTAGCCCTTAGTCCCATGGACGATTTTTCTATAGCTTGACCCGTCTTGCATTTTTCTGAGAAATCAGAACCAAATAGTGTGTTATCCCGTTTCGCCTCTTTTGCCAATTTTTGAATCTCTTGGCTCATGTGAGGATATACCTGATGCTTCCTGTGGTTAGACAATAAATAATGCACCTCACAGACCATTTTGGCTGAGTCCGCAGTCCTAGGAACTATTAGAGATTTAATCTCTGCTGGGATCATCTCAGATTTCAAAATCAACGATATGGCTTCTCCGAATCGAGTAAGGCTATGCCCTAACTTCTCCTGAAGGGTAGATAGCAAGGAATCTTTTTTCTTTTCAGTGGCCGATAAAAGCTTCTCGGCTTCGGAATTGATCACTGGACTAGCTAACTGGGTGCAATTCTCTGGAATAAGAATTCTCGAGAATTCCTTTCTAGATTCTTTATCTATGCCCTCAGTTAAAAAACTTTGCCATCTAGACACTAAGACCTCATCTAGGGGCGGCCCGAAATTACTGAATTTCACAGGGTCAATTCCCAAGAGAGATTCCCTTGGGTCTGGCGCATCTGTAACCCCGCAAGGCTCATGAACTTCTGCTATTATCGTCTCTACCGACCCTCCCCCTTGTTCTTCTTCATCAGAAGATGACGAAATAATTCCACTAAACCTCGTACGTGTTTGAGGAGGGGCTGATATATTTTCCTCACATTTTGTGTCACTTCCACCTGAAAGGAAGTGTACAATAAATATTTTTAAATGAAATTACCAACTTTATCTTGACAATTTCCTTGTTAAAACCAAGATATAGAATAGATAGTTACATAAATAACACATCTATGATATTATTTCTCTTGTGATGTGATGCATAAAAAATATCACATACATAGGATAGTTGCATAACTTTCTAAACTAGTTACGAAGTGCCTTCCACAAAAAAAATATACAATATACATGAACATATTGAAAAGGGAAAAAAATCAAATACCTAGTTATGTTTCCTAACACGTTAACAACGTTTTAAAAAACTTTTATTTTGACAAGCCGCGATACAGTGTATTAACTTAATATAACAAGTGATAAAATATAGATATATAGACTAAATAAAATAAAATAAGTAAGCATATACATAAGCAAATTATATATAGGGTGGCATAATTGTGTACATAACTCCTCCCGCCTAAGTCGAAAACAACAGGGATGATGTGTTGTTTCTCGAGGTACCAGGGGTAGCATCTTCTTCTTTAGCTTCTTCTTTGTCTTAAAGTTCTAGTTCCTCTTTAATAGATCTTTTCCTTTTGATAAGTTTGTAGATAGCAAAGAATATACAGCATATGGCTAATATGGTTCCAAGAGTTATACTAAAGCTCCAGGCTGCAGGGTGAATTCTTTCTTCTTCTTCTGGAAGGGTTTTCAAGATATTGAAATGTTCTGCTAATGATCTGATATGGTTGAAGTCGATTGAATCCAGTTGGATTGTTTCCTCTGGCAGCTACATTTCCAACTTATTGAATGTTACATCCGGTAGATGAAAAAAGTTGATTCTCAGGATATCATCTTGATTCCAGAATTGTGATCCTAGCAAGCTTATACTGCATTTAAATGGTATTTCTATTAAACTAGGTGTATGAATAAAGAATATTTGCTTGTTTTGGCACGTTTGTTGTGCTTTTATTTTGGTGCTAGCAGGAATAGCTACAACGAATTGCTGATTTATGGGATGGATAAAAGAGGTAGTTAGTTAACTTTCAGCAGCTTGCAGTTTAGTTTTTCTGCTTTTCTTATGAGGGACGTAGTACAATCATCCACTTGGGGTCCTAGGGCATTTTGACAGACGTACAGGTCTTCAATCAATGGGCAGGCCTCTTCTTGATATTGGTGTAGATCAGTGCCTATTATAAGGTAAGGAAGTTTGAGAATTATAATGGTTTGGTTTGTTGGAATAGCAAACAAGTGGAAAAGTTCGAAAGGTTCTTTTATAAATATAGGAAAATGAATAGCAAATATTATTATAAGTCCTGTTAATTGATAATAATAATTTAAGTCGCTAAATGATATTAGTCTTTCCTCACCGTAAAGGGTAGTTGGATTTAAAATTATTTGTTCTAGTTGGATAGGTGAAACTACGATAGTATGTAAGGTATTGAGTTTAGCAAACATTATCGCATCTTCTAAATTATCTAGAAAAGTAATAAAACTTTGGCAATTTATAATTAATTGACTTATGGTATTTTGAAGTTTTAAACATATCGAAAGATCATTAATTGTTTTATTCATTTGCTTTTTGAAAAGGTCAACATGATTTTTTAAAGAGTTTTGATTTTTACTTAGTGTATATATGGTGTTATTGTAACTATTAATTAGATCTTTTGTTAATGATATTTGCATATTTGTTTTTTATATATATTTTGACTATAGCGTAATTCTTCAATTGCTTTGTCATATCTTTCTTCATCATCGGAGTCTAATATACCAAAAAGCCATTTTGACGTTTTACCTAATATATTTACTAAGCCTCGTTTTTCACGGCTATGTGGTTTAATATTATTAAGTTTAGTTTTGATTTCATTAATAACGTAGCTAACATGTTTAAGCAGATCTAATGTGTTAATATGATGTAAAAGCAACGCGTTAATAATATTTGTTTCATTACAAGCGACAATTAAATAATTAGACAATTAATAATTAAATAATAAAATTCTAAAATTAGCTTCTAGTTTAGTAAGTTCTATAACTAATGGTTTAATTTCTATATAATGGAGGAAAGTATGTTTACTTTCAATAATTCTCGCATTTCCTAGATGAAATGGGAATAAAGGGGATTTGATTGGGGTTATAATAGGATTAGTCGCTATCACTGTTGTCGATTATACTTATAGGAGAACTGCAAAGCTCTTCTAAAGTGTCAGCAGGTTCATTATTTTTAGGGAAAAGAAAGTGTTTTTTAGGTTTTTGTATCATAGATTTATGTACAACTTTCTTGTTTTTAGTAATGATTTTATTACCGATATCTTCTTGAACGTATTCTATTTTCTTATGCGCTTTATCTTTAGTTCTCGAAGCGAATTTATCTGTTACATAGATTTTTGATCCTGGGGTATCTATGGGGGTTTCTCTATTTTTATTTTGTTTTTCATTTAAACGTAATTTAGTATTGAGAGATTGATTATACATTTCGTCATAGATAATTTTTAATCGGTCTTTACGATCATTAACATATTTATTTAATATAATCTCATCAGTTAAGTCAAAAGGGTTTAAGGCATTTGGACGTCCATTTAAGACATCAAAGGGCTTTTGTTTGGTAACACTATGTACAGAGAGGTTGTAACCTGTAATCGCATAAATCATTAGTTGTTTCATTGTCGCATTTGGGAATTTAGGTTTTAAAACTCTAATGTGGTCAATTAAGGCTGATCCTTCCTGTGAAATTTGCAGAGGCATCGCTCGTGCCTGGTTACTCTCACATTTTTCAAGCTAAATTTTTTCTTTTTTTTTGTGGGTAGACAATAGCTAAATTTACTAATCTATAGAAATAGATTTTTTTTTTAATTTTTGAGCCTTTTATGCCTGTGTCAAAGTAACCAATTTTCAAGCAATAATATGGCTTATTTAGAGTAAATTTAAAAAAAATATATATTTTTATAGATTAGTAGATCTATCTTTTTTCTTTCAGTTGCCGTTTCAATTTTAAAAAAAATGTTGTAAAATAAGGTTATAATCGCGCACGACCTAAGACTCTTCAGGTACATATTTTGTATCCATAAAATGGCGCCGTCTAGGAAAATTACAAAATATAAAGTTTTATCGATTTATTTGCGCCCAGGTGTGTATTAAGGGATTTAGGTTTTTGACTGTCATTAAGCATGTACAGTAGTAATTATTGCAGTTTTTTATAAATTTATCATTTTCAGATATTAGCAGTATTGTCCAGGGTATTACTATTTTACATGTAGGTTGAAATAAACCTATATTTTTTCTTAACGTTTAATTTAAATTGCATTAATAGGTTAATAATTAACATCTTAAATATTCGGAAATTCTAAATGACCTTTGAGCCTATAATCTATCATTTATGCTTATTTAATATTAAAAACAGTTCGTGCTTTTTGTGGTTGATATTCGTTTTTTTCTCAAAATATAACTTTAAATTTAGCTATTAAATAAAGTTTAATAGAATATGTAAACGTTTTTAAAAAAGAAAAACCTGCTTTGCCTGTATTAAATTCAAACAACTATACATAGAGTATTTTTAGGTAGATAAATTTAAATAAAACAATTGTAAGGTTTTAAATAACTTTAATAAATATAAAATGTTATAAAAATACTTTTAGACTATACACTAATAAATAAAATTTTTACATAATTTAAATATGAATTATTAGCTAATTGCAATAAACTACCACATTATAAACACTACTATAATGCTATCTGCGTTAATATTGAAGATATACAACATTAAATAAATTAGTAAACTATACGTAAACCGTAATAGATCTTACTAAAATAAAAAAATATAGACATAATTTAAAAACTAATCTTGGCGTTTAAGTAGTATTGAACTAAAAAAATAACACTTTAAAGAAATTTAAATTGCTTTGTTAGCGCTTTCTGCTAAACATACATATGAAAATAAATATTAGGTATAAGATCTAGATTTGATACACCAAAAAAAAATCGACGTTAGTTATAATTTTTATTACCTACAAACGCAAACATCACTATATTATACAAAAACAAAAAACGCCAAACCACAAAAAAAGGAAAAATATATATTTATTCGCCCTCGTCGTAAAGAGAAATGCTGCTCTGGCACTGGCGGTGCACGTTTTACACTCGAATTATGAAATCATTCGATGCGGTGCCCGCCCATTGCCTACCTCTCCCTTCATACCACTGATAAAACGGGTTGCCCTAGGTCTGGAAGGAACAGCCTTAAGGTCGAATGGACTCTTTCAATAGGACTATTGCTATTAAGTTTACAAAAATCAATTAATAGGGAAGTTTTAAACTCTGTGCCATTATCACAGGTAATCTGATGAGGTAGTCCATGGTGACTTAAAATAGCTAAATTATCTAGAACTGCAATTGCGTTGCAACTAGGTTCTAAGGGGTAAGCCTGGACGTAATGTGAAGAAACATCTATTATCGTTGGAAATTTTACGTTAGAAATTTGGAAAGTGTCCATGTTGATGGATTCTAGAAGTTCTCTAGGTGTAATGAAAATTCTATTTTTGGAGGATGGCGGGCATACTTAGCTTGTTGACATATGTCACAATTGTTTCTATACTGGGTGAAGTCTAATTTTATATTGGGCCAGTAATATAATTTTTTCAGTGACATCATACATTCATTAATACCTCGGTGGCCAGTTTTCTCATGATGGTTCTTTATTAAATTCGTTTGCATTTCCACGTTTACTATATCATTTAAGAATGTATTGGAGACTAGTACTAATTTATAAGAGTTATGTTTAAATGTTTTAGATAAGATTACTCCTATTTTATTTCGTAAATTTTCAATTTCAGATTGGTCAATATACATGCAGTGTACAACTTTAGGATCGATATATTCTCGGAAAAAGTATACAATTTCGTTTACATAGTTGCTAGTCAAAGTTAAGTGATATCTGAATTCTTCCAATTTTAATCTCCATCGTACCAATCTGGAGTTTGGCTCTTTTAGGTTAAAGAGGTATTGCAGGAGTTTATGGCCTGTAACGATTATGAATTCTACCAAATAGGTAGGGTCTGAAATGTTTCGTAGCCCATACTATGGCTAAAAGTTGGCTGAAGCTCCTATTGCTATATTTGAGGCATCTGTGGTTAAAATGAAGGGTTTTCTAAAGTCTGGGTATTGTAGTGAATCGTTACATAGCAAATTTTTACATGTTTCAAAGGCTTGTATGAATTCAGGGGTGTGTTTTATTACTGCTCCTTTCTTTAGACATTTCGTGAATGGTTTTGTTAGTTTCGCAAATCCGTTTATAAAGCGTCTGTAGTAACCTAAGAGTCCTAGGAATGATTTTATTTCCTTTGGTGTTCTCGGGATCGGGAATTTCTGGATCGCTTCTATTTTTCTAGGATTTGGCTTAACTTCGTCTTTCGTTATTCGTGTCCCAGGAATTCAACTTCTGTTCTTAAGAATTAAGATTTATCAAGTTGAATTTTCAATTTTGCTGTTCGTAATCTTTGGAAAACATGGTGTAAGTTTTTTATGTGCTCTTCTAGGCTTGCTGAAAAGACAATAATGTCATCCATGTAGACTAAACAGGGTTTTCCTTGAATAGCTTTCAGTACATTGTCCATGATTCTCTGAAAGGTAGCTGGTTACTTTTTTTAATCCAAATGGCATTCTTACGTATTCATAATGGCCATTTTCCACTTGAGTTTGATGCCATTTGTATTTGGTGGAATCCTGATGATAAATCGATGGTGGAAAAGTACGTACACCTTCCTAATTTGTCTAATATATCGTTGATGTTTGGCAAAGGGTATCTGTCATCGATTGTTTTAGAATTGACTCCTCTGTAGTCATTGACAATTCGCCATTTTTGCTTTTCACTTGCGTCAGGTTTTTTACTTACTATCCACATTGGACTACTCCATGGACTTTGGCTGGGTCTTATAATTCTATCTTTTAGCATTTTATTGATTTGTTTTTTAACTTCTTCCTTGTGTATGAAAGGATACCTGTATGATTTTGAGTGTATCGGGATTTCATCGTGTGTTTTGATTTCGTGTTTGATTTTGTTGGTAAATGATAGTTTTTCAGTTTCTTTATGAAAAATATCTGAGAATTCTCTGATTAATTTTAAAACTTTTGACTTTTCCTCTTTATTAAGATGATCATGTCTTATAAATTGGGTAATATCAAGATTCTTGTTAGATGTAGTGTAATTATTATGGGATATTTCTGGGTTTGAATTAATTGAATTGTCTAGGTGAAAAAATTCTAAATTATCTTTATGATAATCTGGTAAAATTGTGCAGTCAATTGGACTCATCAATTCGACAGTAATATTCTCATCTGGGTTGTTCTGAATATCAACACGTGCAAAGCCATTTTCTGCTGTGCAGAGCGTTTCTGGTATATATAAAGAGTTATTTATTGTTCCTTCAGGTATAATTATTTCAATAGTATAATGTGTTGTTACGGGTACCTTTGTGCTTAGAATTTCGTGGGCGTTGACCGTGATTTTAAATGTTGAGTCAGGCTCGCGATATCTCAATGACAAGGTTGTAGTACCGTCTGACTTTACCAGCCTTTTATGATATAGGTCAATGTTAAACATAAATTTAGTTAATTCTCGAAGGCCTAAAATACCATCATAATAGTTATGAAAATCATAGAGTATGAAATCGATTAAATCGTTTGTTTGCAATTCTGTAAAAGCTGGAATATTGGCTTTATAGAGAACTTCTTTTTCTCCAACCGCGTTTTTTAATATCGATGAAAATTGATAGATTTTGTCAGGAAAATATTTTTCAGCGATGGAGGGTCGTAATATTAATGGATAACAGCCAGTATCTATTAATAGTTTAATTGGTGGGTTTTGAATTTCAATGTATTTCAATTTCATTTATTCAATTCATTTTCAATTTCAATGTGTTTCTATTAGTGACTTGTGTATTTACTTCATATGTTATGTTAGGGTGTTCGAAGGGTTGGTAATAGGAAAATTTTCATTTTCTACTTGTTGGTTTGGAATAGGGAATGTATTCACATCATAGGAATATTCTGGTTCATATTCCAAATCGTTGTAATCTGTTGATGCACAGGGGTTATTTCCATTTATTTGGTAAGAATTTGTCTCAAAGGATTTTCAACATTATTTCCATAATAATCATCATTATCTTCACTGGGGTGGTAATTGGTTGTGACATTTTCTTCTGGATTTTTATTTTCCATCTAGAAAAGTTCTTGTGAAATGACATTTCTAGGGCCAGATGGCTTAAAATGATTATTGGGCCGCAAATGTTAGAATTTGTTGGCATTGTGTAAGATGTTCTGGTCGACATTGGCTCGGGTTTGTCAAGGGGTTCGACCTGTGGGTTAGAAGACGTTCTTTGGGGTACCGAAAACTTGTCGATTAGTTGGAAGAGGTCGCTGAGGCATTGACCTAGGTTGTATCGGAACTGGACCTCGTGGGAAATTTGAATTTTGATTGAAATTCTGATAACTAGGTGGAATGAAATTCTGTCTATAGTTATGTTGTTGATTAAAATTATTATTTGGGGCTCTAAAATTATTTTGATTTAGATATTGTATATTATTATTATAATTTTTGTGTTGCGAGTTATTCTGTGAATATCCTGGTGGTTTGTGCATTAATGTTGGTTGTTTGTTATGGTTTATTGGTATAAATGGTTTGTATAAATTTTGTGTATAATGGAAGTTTTCTTCCTCTGATATTATTGTCATTACGGTTTCTATGCAATCTGGGTTTTTTAATCGGATAATACTTTGTAAGGGGTTGTTTAATCCTCTTATAAATGTTCTTAAGCATATAGTATCGTATTGTCTAAGAAGAATAAGTTTTGTTTCAGCTGTCATAAGATTATCATCAAAACTATTAATTTTTTGAGCTAAAGCACTACGCAATACTTGTAGTCTTTTTGCAAAATCTAACGGTTGTTCATTTTAATTTGGGATAGCTACAAAAAAATCTTGTTCAATACTCAAAGCATTCTATACTACGTTTATCGTTAAAACAATAATAAAGCATTTCTAATATCTGCCCAGGATAATAATTCCATACGGCAACCTACTAATATTAGTGCACGGTCAATTAATTTCATTCTAATAGTTCTAATAAGATAATTTTTTAAAATAGGGTCTTCTTGGCTATCATATGTTTCGAATAGAAAATCTGCGGCAGAAATGAAATTGCTAAGAGTATTAGAATCACCATTGTAAGGGTGAATTGTATCAACATACATTTTTAAAAGGGTGTAGTTTATAGAATTTGATCGTGTGGTAGCCATTGAATTAGATAATTCGGATTGTTCAGTGATTGTTTCTAGATACGAATTTTGTTGTTGTAATTTAAGAGTTTTGAAAAATTCTTCAGCTAATGCGTCAACGTTTGGTTCACTCATAGAGAAGAATATTATTTTAAATAATGTTATTAATTAAATAACATAAACTCAATTCTAAAATTAATTATACTAATAAATAATTTGAATCTTTCTTTCCTATATTTCCCTTTTCTATATTTTAATGGAATTTGCTCAAAAGAAAGTTTAATTTGGTAAAATAAATTGAAAATAGGTTTTTCAAATATATGTATCAATAAAAATTTTAAAATAACAATAACTTAAAACTAACTTTCCACTTGCTCAATCCAAAGTAAGGGAAAGGGTTTCAAAGGAAATTGGCACTTACCTTTTTCCAATCAGTTGAATCCCCGCGTTGCTAAGGTGCTGTGGTCGTGCTGCCAAAATGGTGTTTCCACTGATCTCTTGTCTCAGAGCGATTCTGATAAGGTTTGATCTCAGCTTCCACGTTCGTATCAAGATCGAAGAGTTAAAACTCACCCTTTTTTATGATTGATCGTCTTGATAACGTGCAAATCTCAACCGAAAACTGCCCTGATCCTACCCGACTGCGTTATGTTTCCTAACGCGTTAACAATGTTTTAAAAAACTTTTATTTTGACAAGCCGCGATACAGTGTACTCTAAGCAAGAACGTAGATTACCTTAACTTAATATAACAAGTGATTATATAGACTAAATAATGCAAATGAAGCATGAAATACAATATAACTAAGTCAGCATATATATAAGCAAAATATTATATATAGGGTAGCATAATTGTGTACATAACTACCTATTTATGCAATAAAAAAGGTAGTTATTATTTATAACTACCTTTTTTATTGCATAAACAATAAATTGTAAATAGTAGAACTGGTGTATAGAATTGTAAATAGAACAACTTGTGGGCTCTCTTTATTGGTCGATATTATTTGCATAAACAAATAATAAATAAATTTCCCTCTGTACTAATTATAAGATTAATATTATTAGTCGGCCAAAAAATATCTTCAACATGCATGAGAACGAAAGAAAGGTCAATGCCTCAGCTATTAAGTATGTACTTACTCGAATCGCTTAAAAATTTTTCTTGAAGGACAGTCAAAGTATCCTGAAGTCGTTTCACCTTTTTTATAACCGATTTTAATTCCGTTTTACACTTTCTTTTATCCATTTTCAATTAAAACAAAAACTTCTTAAGCAAACGTGACACATTCGACGCGCACTGAAAACGTATTGAGGATCGGTATGCAATGTATAGCCCGGTATGGGTTAGTAAAAAATTGTTTTTGCTTTGTTATCAGTGACATTTTCGCGCGGCAGGAATGTATAGTTCAGTTCAGAGATCTATTAGAATCTTTGATGTACCGCAAATAGTCCGTGTGTCGGTGTTGCTTGTATTGTCACATGAAATGCATGTTTAAATCGCAAAATTTTATGTGGAAAGAGTCATAAAGTAATATTCTAAGGGATATTTAATCATTTCATTAAATAAATAAATGTTTTAAGCATTTTTTAAAGAATTTATACATTTGTCACAGCCACTCAAGCGTGAAAAGTTGCACAGGTCCGGCCTTAAAATTTATTTGTATTTAAAACTTTATTATTCGGGATTTTTGGGTTTAGTTTTATTAAGTTAGAAATTCAGGATAGTTGATAGCTGATTGCCTGGTCTTAGTCAAAGATCTTCTCAGGGGGAAACTTGATTCACTTTTGGTGGAAAATCTACTTTTGCTTCTTTCTACTGTGTTGGATCAAAATTTCTTCCAATTTAACAACCGTTTTTTCAAACAAAAAGAAGGACTAGCATAGGCTCTTGTTTATCGCCATTTCTTAGTGAAGTATTTCTTAGCAACTTAGAAACAAAAATAATGAGCAGTAATTTTAAAAATAACATCATCTTTTATAAGCGGTATGTGGATGATATATGTTTGATTTGGAATGGAAGTGAGGTAGACCTTACAAATTTCCATAATTATGTCAACTCTCTTCACTCTAAAATTGAGTTCACAATCGAACGGGAACAGAACAACACCTTACCATTCTTAGATTTATTACTTAAGAGGGAAAGAAATAAGATATCCTTTGAAATATTTCGTAAACAAGCAACAACAGATAATATTATACAATTTAATTCAACATCACCGTCCTCACATAAATTTGCTGCTTTCCATTCTTTATTTTACAGACTTTTTAACATCCCACTTTCTCGTGAAGCTTTTAAAAAAAAATTCCTTACCATTAAACAACTGGCAGTCAGTAACTTTTTCCCTCTTAAACCTATATATAAAATGTATTTTCAGTATGTGAACAAGTATAAATTATCATTTAATTTTATCAGACAACAAACAAACTATATCAAAACTTTTAGGTCGTTTACTTATTTTGGACCAATTTCATCACAATTATCCCGCTTTTTTTCTCCCTTTGGCATAACCCCAGCTTTTAAAACTAATAATACCTTAAAAAGACATTTAATTAAAACTAAAGATAAACTACCCCCGCTATCTTCTCCAGGAGTTTATGAGATTAGGTGTAAAGAGTGCCCTGCAGTGTGTGTCGGCCAGTCTGGTAGGAAGATTTCTACTAGGATTAGTGAACACAAGGCCCAATACAATAAATTTAAAAATACCGAAATCACAGTGACCAGATCAGCTTTTGCTAATCACCTTCTCGACTCCAAACATGATTTTCCTGACAGCCAAAATATAAAAATACTGCATCAATGCAACAAAAGTAAAAAACTAGACTTGTTGGAGACAATGGAGATTAGTAAAGCTTTTAAAAGCCCAGATCTGTCCTGTGTTAATGAAAGGTTTGATTTTGACGGCCACCTAGTTTTTTTAATAACCTCAAGTAGTTCTAGACTCGTAAATGATGGTTAGATTTCTAAAATGTATAAAGTGATTTGATTGTTTAGTTGAGTTCTTTGTACATAGATAGTGCCACTTTATTGTAATCTTTGTTTACTTATATATCAGGTGTTTTGTGTATGTTATGGTAAGTTTTTGTTGAATTCTCCTTTTTTCGGGTTACATAATTTTAATTATTGTTTAGGTTTGATGATGCTCTAGTCGAGAGAAACATGTAACCTTCGTTATTTTATTAAATGTATTTGTGTTGCTGTAGATTTCGTGTTTTTTACCTTTTATAAAAGTGTATGACCAGCATCTTTGGGATAATGGATGAATTTTTCGAGTTAGTTGATAGCAAGATAATATTTAATTTAAATATAAGATTTAAGTACGTTAAATGAGTTTAACCAAAAATTTTAATTTCATAAGTTTAGTTTTTAGCGTCATCAGTCCCTTATAACAAGTCAAGTCTCTTTGCTTTGCAATATGTCAAGTTGGAATTGTACGGTTTACGGGTACATAAAGAGAAAATTTTAATAAGTGGCTGTACGACAAAAATAAAAGTCACTCCGACAAAAGTTTGTTTTAAATAACTATATTAAAACACACAGTAAAATACATAAATGACACCAGAGAAAACAATTAATGAAGAAAGTGGTTTTTAAAAATTTAACTAAAGAAGCGGTGAGAAGGGCGAGAAATTAATTTTGATATATTTTAGCAGCACGAAATTTTACTGGCTTTTAGGATTAATATCCTTTATTATTGCACGAACGAATTTTATTAAATTTATATTTTAATTTTGATAACGAGCTTTTGGCTTTCGCTGAGCCATCTTCAATCGTTCTATTTCATTATACGAATAAATGCGGACTGAACTGTTTTAAAAAGAATAACACCACGCAAAAACTTCTCCTTCGTAAGATGACGCAATCCTGTCGGCAACGCGATAAAAGAGTTTGTTATGATTTCAAACCGAAAGCGTCTTGTTTTCTCCGAACTAGAAACACAAACAAGTCTCTTATATTAATAAAAACCCTATACTATTTAAAATCTAATATCTGTTGAAATTAATTTTCAACAGGAATAATGTATTGACTACTGTTAACCCACTGCATAGCTTTCATCAAATAGTATTAAACAATTTTAACACTGCTTTTCCTGTTGTCAATATTAAGAAACGAAATAGAAAACCTTGATATACTAAGGGTTTACGAGTATCTGGGAAAAATATGCGCTCCCTTTTTTACATTAGGAAATACGCTATGAACAATGTAACATTTTTAAATTATTATAACAGATACCGCAAGATTTACAGAAACTCAATCAAAATGGCTAAGTGGACCTACTTTCAAAGGAGGATAAATAATTCTTCCAACAGAGCAAAAGAGTCTTGGAAGATTTTAAATGAGCTAAGGGGCAAAAATAATGTCTTGGTTATTCCAAGACCTTAGATTCCAATGTCCTCAATTCCTTCTACTGTGATATTGCTAGTAACCTTGCATCCAATCTCTCACAAAAAATAGATCCCAGGAGCTATCTCAGCATTGTGGTAGTAGCCGAATCTTTCTTTTTTGCCCCCACAAGTGTAGAAGAGCTTAAACAGTTAATGGTTAATATTAAGAATAAGAGTTCATCAGGTTGGGATGGGCTTTCTCTTAAAATATTTTCTGTTTTACCTCTTGTTGCTTTGCAAGTCTTGGCCGAGTCAATTAACTTTTCATTTACTTTCATATTACATTTCTTAACTGGAGTTTTCCCAGAGTGCTTAAAAAGAGCAAGAAAAGCAACTCTTTACAAGGGTGGTGATCGCGACTGTCCTTCTAACTTTAGACCTATAGCGTTATCGCCTACTTTAGCCAAGATAGTGGAACGGCTCGTTAAGGTGAGGATGTTTTCATTTTTAAATAGATTTGGCCTATTGAGCCTTCATGGTTTCAGAGGAACTGCCCTTGAGTGGTTTCGTTCCTACTTATCAAATCGTGTTCAGGCTGTCAAATTTAATTATGGAATCTCTAAGGAACATAATATAAATGTGGGTGTTCCGCAAGGATCAGTACTTGTTTCTTTACTTTTTCTCATTTATGTGAACGATCTGCCACAACTACAGGTAACTGGCAAATTTACATTGTTTGCCGATGATACCACCATCCTCTGGCACGACTCTGATGTTTCTCAAATATACGTGCAGATTTGTTAAAAATAAAAGACTGGTGTGATGCAAATTTTTTGACATTTAATGTTTTCAAAATAAATATCTTTAATTTTAAATGTAATACAAATGATATATGTTTAATTAATGAAGCCATCAACATGCCACCGTTCAGTAAGTTTTTGGGTCTTTCCATAGACAAGTTCCTTAAATTTGAAGACCATATTGTGAATGTATGTAGAAAAGTCTCATAAGGCTGCTACGCCCTAAGGGTTATTGCCACCAGTCTTAATTTCTCCATCGCCAGATCTGCATACTTCGCGATTATCGAGTCGCACCTTCGATATGGAATTTGCTTTTGGGGTTCATGTTGAAATTCACTTTTTAGTTCAGTGTTTGTACTCCAGAAAAGGGCCATTAGATATCTATATGGGGCCAAGCCTCGTGACTCATGTCGCCCGCTTTTTGTAAGTCATAATATTTTTACCCTGTGTTGTATTTTTATTTTGGAAACAGTTTGCTTATTTTTTAGAAAATATAAACAGGAACTCCTCTTAGGAAGCCACTATAATACGCGACAAAATTATTTGTTGAGGCTACGCATTCCTCATTTTGAACTTGTCCGTAGCTCTATCATATATGGAGGTAGAAAGCTGTTTAATAATAAACTTCCACTAGAAATAAGACAACTTAAGACTGAAAAAAGCCTACGTACAAGGACGAAAATATTTCTTGCTAGTAAAGCGTACTAAACTATGTAGCACCTAAACTATGGTGAATTTTTTAATTATTAGCATTTAAGTATTTTTCAAAGTTTTATATAATTTTATTTTATTTATAATTAGTTTCTCGTTTTTATTCCTTTAATGTACAGTCTATTGGCTTTGTCTACAACTTCTATGTTTATATTGACAATAAAGCATTTTTGAGTTTAATGAGAGAATAGGTGACAAATAACAATCAATGTCCTTTATTATAGTTTTTTTTTAAATTAATACATATTAAGATATATTATTATAATAATATACTCATGAAAACCCCCCATCTCTATATTTAGTACCAACTTCTTTTGATAAAAAGTAATTATGTAGTCAGAAAATTGGAAGTATATTTTTTAAAATAAACTTTTACATTAAAAATCATCTAGCTGTCTATACTTTATGCCTTTAAAAGATACAAGTTTTACTTATAAAAAAAAACACACTTTACATCCTGAATGCAATATTTATTATTTGTTTGCCTCGTACTAACTAAATTAGTTATTATGCATATTAGGAGAAATTAGATAAAAATTAACAAAAATAAATGATTATACTAAAAACTAAAAATCTTATACAAAACACTACATTTTAAGTATACTGGATCCTAAAACTACAGTGAGGATACTAAATACTTTTATAAATTTAACCACTCTTTTGAATCTGGCCCAAAAAGTTAATACAAATTTTGTAAATTCTGTTTTTTTGCCATTGTTTTTTAGCAGTTTCTTCCATTAAGGAAGGAAACAGTTTCTCTGTTGCCGCCATGGATTCCAACTTCATCTCGCACATCAGCATATGGATACTAAAGCATAACATTATATATACTTTATTGTGTCGCTGAAGGACAAAAAGGGGCAGTAAGCTGAAAAAACAAAACTTTAAACTTGTTTAATTAATAAAAATTGGATTTTCTTACTATGGCAAAAAAGGGACTTTTTTCCAGAGAATGGAGGAAGAAGCAGTCTTCATTGTGTCGCTGAAGGACAACAGGGGTAGTAAGCTGTAAAAAACAAAATTTTAGACTTGTTTTCTTAATAAAAACAGTGTTTTTCTTACCATATCAAAAAAGAGATTTTCTAGAGAATGGTGGAAGAAGCAGTCTTTATTGTGTCACTGAAGGACAAACAGGGGCAGTAAGCTGAAAAAACAAAACTTTAAACTTGTTTAATTAATAAAAATAGGATTTTCTTACTATGGCAAAAGAGGGACTTTTTTCCCAGAGAATGAAAATCATACATCAATCATAAATGTATCATATCATGTTTCGGCTAAATAATATATGGATTTTTCTTCCTCCCAAAGTTTTTTAATTTTCCTCAAATATTCTATACACCACCTGACAATTCCATTACAGCAGCTCTTTTGTTAACCATCTTAAGCTTAAATCCAAGTTTTATCAGGTATCTCCGCAAGGTTGAGACTGAGAAATGTTTGTCCCTTGTCGATAAGGTGTCTCTATGGTCAGAACCTCATTGTTTTTGTATTTAGAATACACACCTTTCCTTAGCAATTTGGCAATATCCATGTCAAGTCCCTTTGATTGTCCTGCATCTTTCTTTTTTATTCTGTCTTGAATCCTTTTTTTTACAGGCATATTGTACTATAGGGAACCTCTGTTAAAAACGCTATTTTTTGCAAAGCACTACAATCATTTGTGAACTGAGGATCATTCCTTAAATTGTTATAGATATTTAGATAAATTTGTTCTATTAAAACTGCTTGATTTCCTCTGTAGCTTCTACTTCCCTTGCTTCTTTTTGCTTCCTCAATACTAGAAAATGAACTATCAGAACTATGTAAGTCTAAATCACTGCCGTCTAGATCACTCTTATTGTTTTTATCACAAATGTTATTGTCTTTCTTGTACACCCACGGTCTCCATAAGCCCGCACAAACAGTTTCCTCTTCATTTGCCAAATTTTCCTGCCTATTTTTCCAGAGTCGAAACATTTTAAGGTCTTTAGGTATAATACCAAAACAAATCCACAAACACAAATAAAAAAACACAGTTCCTCACAGTAAAAACTGCAAAAAATTTAGACGAATACAGGCCCAATTCTAAATTCTTTACTTTCATAAACGTGTAAAAAGCATAACCGGCAAAACACATCAAATAATAACCTCACATGGCCCCCCTCCCAACTATTAAAGGTGATAGACCCATCCAACAACTATTTTAAAGGCGATAGACCCATCCTTAAAGATCTGTTTAAAAACACGTCGAAAGTAATACAAAAACTGCCCAAAAATTTATTTGGGTACGGCCCCGTAATTCTTAAAATCAGTGGGATAGAGAGAGATACACAATCACTTGCACAGCCTAAAGTAAGAATCGTCAGAACGCAGGTGTTTTATCTTTGTTTAATAGACTGGCTAAAAAGAGGTGACAAGTCTGTGAGTGCTGTAAGTGTTTAAAATATTTTGTAAGATGCTTGGATTTTAGTCCGCGGTCAATTTTTTGATATTATTTTCTTGTGATATTATTTTCTTTCTAAAAATTGACATTTTCGAAAGAAAAATAAAAAATAGTATAAAACATGGGGTTCTACGTATATTTAAAATGATTACATAGATAGACAATATAAAATTTTGCCATTTAAACATATATATCATGCAACAACAAATATGACATAGGCGCACGGACTAGTTAGTGCGGCATCTGCGACACATCAAAGATTCTAATAGATCTCTGAACTGGACCTTAACTACATGGTGGTCTATTAGAACGTGGTTGAGAAATATAATAATGTTTAAAACACTAAACGAAGCATGTAGGTTGTCTTATATAAGTTCTAAATACTAAGTTTAAATTACATTCGAATATCAGGTAACCGTAATAAAGTAAAATATTCGTATTTTTTTAAAACAAAATACGTCAAAAAAATTTAAAAATCCTTTCACATATACCAAATGAACTCTAAACATTGAAATGAGATTAAATCGGAACAATAGCTAAATAGTTTAGTTGTACTTTCTTATCACTAATTATGTCCAAAACGCAAAACGAATCGTTTGGCTTGTCCTATATATAGTGTTATTACTGTTACTACTATTAAGTCTGAAGTACATTCGAATAATATGTATCAGTAATAGAGTTAGATGTTCGTATTTTTTGAAAACACAATCCATTAAATAATTTAAAAAATTATTTAATATTTCTTAAATGAATTAAAAAAATTAAATTGAAATCAGTTCGGAATAATAGCTAAAGTGTTTGATTCGTATTTCTTAACACTTATTGTTTCTAAAACATAAAAAAGATCATATAGTATGTCCTATATAAGTTCTTAGCACTAAACTTAAATTACATTTGAAGAATAAGTAATCTTAATAAAGTGAGATATTGGTATTAACTTTAGCTATTGATCCGATTTGATTTCAATTTAATTTTTCGAGTTCATTTGATATATCCTAACCCATTTTTCAACTTTTTTTATGTGTTGTGTTTTAAAATAATTCGATCACCGAACTTTATTACTGATACCTGTTATACAAATGTAATTTAAATTTAGTATTTAGCTTATACAATATGACCCAAATAATCCTTTTTACGTTTTGGACATCCAACCAGGATTAAGAAAATACGATAACTATTAACTTTAGCTTTTGTTTCTATTTAGTTTCAATTAAATTTGTAAAGTTTATTTGATATATTCTAAATAATTTTTCAAATTTTTTGATGAATTGTGTTTTCTAAGCTACGAATATCTAACTCTATCACTGTTATCTATTCGAATGTAATTTAAACTTAGTAATAAAAGCTTATATAAGACAATTTATACGATTCAATTTGCGTCTTGGGCATAATCAGTGTTAAGAAAATAAGATAACTATATACTTTAGCAATTATTTCGATTTGATATTAATTTAATTTGTAGAGTTTATTTAAGCTATTTTAAGTGATTTTTCAAATTTTTCGATATATTGTGCTTTAAAAAAATATGAATATCGAACTCTATTACTGTTGCCTATTATTCGAATATATTTTGAATTTAGTATTAAGAGCTTATAGGACAACCTATATGATTCGTCTTGCGTTTGGACAGAAGGGGTGTTAAGATAATACGATAACTATTAATTATATCTATTGTTCCGATTTGAATTTAGTATTATATAAGCTTATGTTTTTACTCAATACTTCTTTAATTTCTCTTGTAATTAAAACACATCTCTTG
This sequence comes from Anthonomus grandis grandis, assembly GCF_022605725.1. Lineage (NCBI taxonomy): Eukaryota > Metazoa > Arthropoda > Insecta > Coleoptera > Curculionidae > Anthonomus > Anthonomus grandis. The sequence continues at coordinate 11,619,680 of NC_065550.1, forward strand.
ATAATACTTTGTATATATTTCATTTCTCGATACCTCTCTACACACCGGCATCTTAACCACACTCTTCTCCCAACGACACTAGCGCCTCTCGCCACATCATCATCTGACGGCCGGCAGGCCCTATTGCCGCTGTTACACAATTATATTTTAAACATGCCATCGGCCTTGAAACCAGTAGGGGTTCAACAAGAAATAAAAACTTAATCTATGAATACTTATTATTAAACATTCACTCTCTGGCTATAAAATTAGTTTTACAGTAAATAGAGAGCACTAGAACGCTTCCTTGTTGATTGCGATGCCACTTTTGAAGGACTTGCAACTCTGATACGTACTTAATGACCCAACGTAACCAGAAATGTTGCTGCATCTGTTGAATGCGCTGGTAAAGAGACAATCTATTCTCAGGAATATGTCGCACATCTGGATCCGGTAAAGACATCATTGGTCGCCCAATTAAGAAATGTGAAGGAGTGAGGGCGGAAAAATCACTGGGATCATTAGACATAGGAGTTAGTGGGCGGGAGCTTAAAAATTGCTTCGATCTTACTCAAAATAGTAGAAAAATCTGGAAAAATTGAAGAAACTTATGATTGATATTGATATAGCCGTTTATTTTGTTACTCCCCTTACTTTTTTATTAAGTACAGGACCTGCATAGTCCACTCCACATAAAGAGAAAGGAGGGCCAGGTGTTACACGATCAGCAGATTCCCATAAAGACACCTTTTTCTCTAGGTTTAGCTCTAAAACACTTAACACGCTCATACACTATTTTTCTAGCTAAAGCTCTATCACCTAAAGACCAATATTTATCTCTTACCAAATACAAGAGTCGTTGAGACCCAGCATGATGTAATCTAATGTGTTCATGCTTAAATAACAGACGCGTCAGATAATGTTTGCTATCCAATACTAATGGATGCTTTTTCTCAAATTGAAAATTAGATCCAATCGTCCAATCAACCACCTGCTCTAAGGAACTCTTTATCATCCATGAATGGATTTAACCTTTTAATTTTACTTTTTTTACTCACAAACTTATCTTTGGACAAATCTGAGATTTCTTTATGAAAGTTTTTTTGTTGCAAAATTTTAATTAGAACCAAAATGGCCTTCTCAAGCTCTGATACCACCAAATACTTACTACTGATGTTAGAAAATTTCTCAGAATATTTCCCTTTTTGACACTTATTTATGAATCTTAGGCAATAGGCACATACACGATGTAACTTAGAGAAGGATGAAAAGCGTTCAAAAGAAGATGGATGGATCACTAGGGACCTTTCCACCATAAGTCGAAACTACGAGTTTTTCCAGGCTAATTCCACGTGATAATACATCAGCAGGATTATCCTGCGATTAAATATGATTCCATTGATCGGGAGAATTCACGGACTGGATTTAACACACCCTGTTATCTACAAAGGTTTGCAATAGATTTGGTGGGCTCCTAATCCAGCTTAGACATACACTGGAGTCTGTCCACAGAAAACATGCATCAAATTTTTATTTCATAGAAGTCTTTATCTCATGCACTAATGCACTAAAGAGAAAGGCAGCACATAACATCCAACCTCGGTATAGTTAACACCTTTAAGGGAGCCACCTTAGACTTTGCACACAACAATCGCACTTTAATATCTCCATTATTGCTCACACTTCGAAAATATACACACGCTTCATAAGCTTCTAAAGATGCATCAGCAAATCCATGAATTTCAATGCATTCTGGATTATAATATAGCACATGCCTTGGTATTTGTAGGGCATTTAATTCTGGAGGATGTTGTCTAAAGTAACACCGCGTGGCGTGTAAAGAAGCATATCATATTTTGGAAATATATCCCATTAGGTTCCCAAGAGTTTGTCGAGGGACTCCGATGAGCGGTTGCGTGTTTGTTTCAGAACTTTGAATAATTTGTCTAAGTCTCTAGTCAACACCAAAGATAAAATTCCCGTCACACACAGATCTGGTGTTTACAGACTAAAATGTTCTCATCCTGACTGCAATGTATGCTACATCGGACAAAGCGGAAGGAGAATCGGGACGAGAGTCAAAGAACATAATAAACTCATTGAAAAGAATAGAAATCGATTTATAACCAATACCTCTTCTTCTTTCGCCAATCATATTATTGAGACCGGACATGGGTTCGAGCCTGGGGCGGATACCGAGATGCTCCATAGATCTTTTGGAAATCCTGGAAATAAGTAAAGCCATCAAATCACCGGTTTACACTTGTATTAATGAGCAAACTCAATTTGAGAGCAACACTTTCTTTAATTCCTTGGGTCCTAACAGTAACACTGACATTTGATTTGATCTGACTTATTAACACACATTTATTTGTTTATTTATTCACACCCTATAACACTACAGTCCGATGGTTCTCTCTCACTCGCTCCCAGTACTCAGTAGGAATCTGCTAATCTCATATTGTTCAATTTTGTTATAATTTTAACTGTTCACTAGATGTCGTGCAATGTACCATTCAAGTTTTGTTTGTTATTGTTTAGAATTTGTATATGTGTGAAGTAAGTCAGTAAGTATTTTACAATTTCATAATTTTATCTGTATTTTTTATGTCACCGGTCAAGAAAAAAATGTTCGTATATGTTTTTGAACTGTTTGTAATATATTTTAGAGTCTGATGATGGCAAGAACACTTGCCGAAATGCATCACTACTGAGATTAGAGGATTAGCATTTTATTTGTGGAGAAAAGACTTCCCCTACTAACTTTTTAATATTTTTTTAATTGTTTGATGTGTTGTGTTTTAAAAACATTTTAATATTGAACGTTATTACTGTTACCTATTACCCAAATGTAATTTGAATTTAGTATTAAGAGCTTATATAGGACAACCAATATGATTCGTTTTGCGTTTTGTATACAATCAGTGTTAAGAACATTCAATAACTTAACATTATTGCTATTATTCCGATTTAATTTGTAGAGTTTTTTTGATTTATCCTAAATCATTTTTCAAATTTTGTAATGTGTTTTAAATAAATTCGAATATTGTACTTTATTACTGTTACCTGTTATTTAAATGTAATTTAAATTTAGTATTTAGCTTGTACAAGATGACCCAAATGGTCCTTTTTACGTTTTGGACATAAACAGTATTAAAAAAATACGATAACTATTAATTTTAGCCTTTTTAAATTTAATTTGTAGAGTTTATTTGATATAGCCTAATGTATTTATATATTGTGTTATAAAAACAATGAACGTCTAATTCTTTCACTGTTTTCTATTATTCGATTGTAATTTAAATTTAGTATTTAGTGCTTAAATAGGACAACCGATATGATTCGTCTTGTTTTTTGGACATAATCAGTGTTAAGAAAATACAACTAAACTGGTTAGCTATTGTTCCGATTTGATGTCATTTTAATTTTTAGAGTTTATTGGATATATTCGAAATTTTCAATTTTTTTATGTATTGTGTGTTAATTTTTAATGAATATATTACTCTACTACTGTTACCTATTATTCGAATGTAAATTAAAGTAAGTAATAAAAACTTATATAATACAACCCATGTTATCACCTTCTAACTGCGCCTGCTGGTTTCTGTAGTTTCTTTCCCAAATTCGAAGGACTACTGACTAATTTTCCCGCATACCTTGTATGCATAAATAATACACAATTTCTTCAACTTCCAATTTAATATTTAAATAAATATCAAATTTTTTATGGACCGGAGAACTTAAAAACGATGAATTTAAAAAAAAACTTTTAACTTGTTCTTAAAATTATTACTTAAAATTTTGTTGATTTAATACCTGCTTTTCACAATCCGCCCTAGTGGGGACTCGTTGGTGGAAAAAAGCACCATTTAATTTCACGGTGAGATAAAAAATTATGAATTTTATTTAAATTGTTCTGATCTTTAAAGAATAAATACACCTCTCCGAGTAAATTTTTTGCCCCCTTAAAATTGGTTGCGTTGCCTCTTCTTCCCACAAAATGTTTCAATGTGTACTAATGCCTCCGTACTTAAACTGCTTACCAGTTGAATCAGCTAGGTGTATGGCCTTTGTAGCCATACACACAAATAAAGCAATATAAGCCTTACTGGTGGTAGATCCCCGAATTCGACCTTGCCTTATTATAAACGGACCACCAAAATCTACTCCAACTTTTACAAATTGTCGAGAAACAGAGAACCTACCAATAGGTAGTGATCCCATTAATTGTGTGGAAGTTCGAGCCTTTCGCTTGCAACAAACAACGCTTTAATAACATGCTTAACTTCAACCAAACCATCAATAATCTAATATTTCAACCGCAAATTGGCTCATACCGTTTGTGGACCCGCATGAAACAATTTTAGGTATTCCAATTTTATAATCAATTTGACAACATTAAGTATGGCTGGCAACAAAATCGGAAATATTTGGTTATAGTCAGTATCTGCGCTAGATAACCTGCCATTAATTCTTAAAATCCCTTCCTTGTCCAAAAACGGATTTAACGTCTTTAAATTACTAATCATTCAAGTCGTACTCATTGTTCGAAGTTAAACAGTCAATTTCTTTCTTAAAAACCTGTAATTGAACCAAATTAATGATTTTTTGTGAAGATCTTAAGTTCTGCAACTGTTAAATTTCTAGGACCTTTTTCTCTTTTAATGATTCGAAGGATCAAATATATGAGAAATTTTGGACAACACCAAACGCTTTGTAAATTTAGAATAACCATTATTAACATATTCAGAAGTTGATATCTTAAATACCTCCATACCTGGCAACCAGGTAATACCCAGAATTTTATTAAAAAAATTGTCATCATGAAAGTCAATTTGATTGTTACTTTCTCCAACCTGACCAGAATCCAAGATTGAAATGTCATTCGAACACCATTTATGCAACATGAAACCTGCAGATCCTAACAACATCTGTAATTGCTTTTTTCATTCCAGAGCTTCTTCTCGAGAATTAGTCCCACAAATAATATCATCAACATAACATTGATATTAAAGAGCTTTAGAGGCAAGAGGAACGTTTAATGATTTATCTAAAGCCAATTTACTTAAACACCTGGTTGCTAAGAATGGTGCTGACTTCGTTCCATAGGTGAGAGTCTGAAGCTCAATAATTTTTAGAGGTTCGTCTGTAGAATCCCTTCAAACAATATTTTGCAAAAATCGCTGATCTGGAACAACTTCAATCATCGTTTAATACATCTTTTTTATATCAGACACCAAAACAAACTGGAAAGTTCTGAATCTGCCAATTATTTCCACTTATTCCGGTTGAACCTGAAACCCCAATCAAAATGTGATTTAAAGACAACCCTGCAGAAGTCTTACTGGCGGTGTCAAACACGACTCTTAATTTTGTAGAAATGGCTTCTTCCCTAACTACGCAATGATGCGCTAAAAACACTCTTTTAGTTAAGACATTATTGATCCAAGTGTTAACACTTAGATCAATAATGTTAACATGACCTAACCCGAGGTACTTCTTGATAAATTCTTTATATTTTATATGCAACTCTGGATTTCTTTTAAACCTATTTTTCAAAGCACAAAACCGTTTACATGCCATTTCAAAGGAACTACCCAATTTTAAATAATCATCTTTATTTCTTATAAGTAAACCTACTTAAAAAGTCCAATTTTCAGTCCTTTTACAAGAGTCCGAAAATAATTGCTCTGCCAATTTATTATCTGCAGACAAAAATTTTTTATTGCAAACTTCCTCCAATTGCCAAAAACCTAAGAATTCCACTGACATCTGGAATCTCAGAATGACAAAATAAATTAATACGTAGACATTATTTTTTTTTGTATTATTAAGTGTTGGACACACTATCCCATTTTTATAAGCTGCCACAGGGGCAGAACCACACCCTAACCAACCCAATTTTGTATTTTGAAGTACAAGCAATAATGACCCAAGTCTGATAATTTCTAGAACAACAAGCTAAAAGTAAATTTCTGCAAAGAGCAAAAGATCAATTTCAGAGGGTCTAAAATATAATGGATCCACCAATACTAAATCATTTGGAATAAAAATCTTAAGAGTATCTACAGGTACATGCGGGAGGTTACAAGTTATAGTTTTTAATACTACACATCCAGCATTGAACTTGTACTTATTAACCTTGCATTCCAAAGTTACATTGATAAATTTATCACCCTAAATTTTGTTGTTTTCCTTTTCCAATTTCCCCAATTTTAGTAACTGTTTTTGTCCAATCTATGTTTTTTAATTTTTTAAATAGTTTTTCAGGCATAAAATTGTTTTGGGACACTGAATCCAAAAGTGCCCCCGAGCTTGTATTTTTTCTCTATCCCCCATTACAACATTAACGTTTGCAGTAGCCAATAATATTTGAGTCGGGGCGTGCTCAGTATTTGCTATTGCAGTTTGAAACACTTGTTCTTTATCAACTAAAATTCCTATATCTCTTCCGTGAGATATACGCAAATACTTATCCCTTGAAATTCCCAATAAAGTTCCCTAAGGTAAACCTTGATAATAATTTGTTGAGGATCCCCTTGCATCCTATCTGAACATGATAGATTTGCAGACTGTCCCTGGCCTTAAATTATGTTATCAAATCGACCCTGATTTCATCATTAACTTGTACTTTGTTTTTATTCACTACATTTTCCCGATTACTCCCTTCATGTAATAATGTATGATGTCTCCTTTGACATTTATCACAGCCCCTTGAACTACACTGTGTCACACCATGACCTTTTCCCAAGCAATTAAATCAAAATCTACTATCTTGTATAAATTGCCTCTTGTCCGTGCAAATCAGTCCGCTTGTATATCCAAATTAGAAAATCTAAGACACTTTGTATTAACAATGTATTAACATGTATTAACATAACATTCTTGCAAAACCCGCAAATTGATTTAATTTCAGGTTTAAAATGTTCATTTACCAAAAATGTTTTACCGTGTTTTTCTCTTCCTGGCATATTTGTACCCTTTGAACTATCAATTTTAATATTTTCTAATGTCACACATCTGTTTTCCAAAAACTGTAGAAAGCTGTTAAAAGTTGGCAGCAGCGCTCATAAGAGTTTGATAATCCAATTTTTTTCTAAAATAAAAATACCAACAACACGTCCCACTATTTAACAGGTAATTTGAATGCTTTTAAAAAATCAATGTGCTGCCTGTATCTAACATACCCTTTAAATGCCAGTTTATACTACTAACTTATTATCATATCCGTTATTTAAAATATTAATGGCATTTGTCAGGGGTAAATTATTAATTAAGTTTAACGCCTCTTCTGACAAAGCCCCTTTCAAATAAAGAAAGGTTTGCACATCATCTAATGATGAATTATTGTCAATTATTGCGGTGAAGAGATCTATAAAAGTCTGCCAATCTTCGACTTGTCCTGAAAAAGATGGTGTACTTAAACTTGGCAACCGAGAATTATCTTGATGGCTATTTTGCACTCCAACCCCAGAAGAATGTTGCATTACCTATTACCTAACCCTGTCGCATGATCAACACTAATATTGTTTTGCAAGTTGTTTTCTGATTTGATTTTACTTTTTAGTTTTGACCAAATACTAAGATGTTTTAATTCTATCTCCTCCCTATCTGTGCCCTCACCCTCTTCAAGGGCTTCTATTTGTAATTGCATTTTACAATATTCATTATATTTTTGCTGCAAATAAATTTCCCTAGTCTCAAACTCACTTCACTTATATCTATACGTGATCTATACGTGACCTACCAATTGTTATATTAAAAAAAAATATAAATTAATAATAATTTATCTTATTTACTTGGATAAGGAGGGTAAAAGTATGGGAAATGACGGTTAGAAAATGGGTACAAGGGACTATAGAGGTTCAGGGGACCTTCTCAAAGGGAAGCCGACTAGCACTAACCACTTTGGTAGAGTGGCGTGGGTTCCACAAGAGTTCAATAAAATATAAGCGCCACCTGCTTTATCCCAGATGGATAAGAAAATCCCGATGACCAACAAAACAGGAAATTACTAAAAGCCCTATTCCTATAAACCTGAAGGAAATTCTTACAAGGAAGAACAGACAGGGAGATTTACAAATACAATTAATTATATTGACCCTTAATATTGTACAAGTGTTATGGTGTAATTAATACTGTACTTGAAAGAGATAAATTAACAATAAAATAAATATTAACCCTTTACTTTGGCTATTAAATTACAGCTTTAGTGTGAGTGTGAGAGCACCTTAAAACTCATGGGCTCACACCAAAAGTCCCTTGTCTAACTTAGAAAATCATGACAATGTGTACCTATGTACGATATAAACCCGTTTTCGAACAATCGCTGCAAGCGCTTCATGGTTTAATGGTAATGAGAGTGAACTATGAGCCGGTCGGCCTGGGTTCAGATTTCAACTGTTCCAGTTATACTTTTTTTATTTTTTTGCGACTAAGAATTTTGTAGTTTTGGAAAAATTATTTAATTTAAATGAAATTTTACATAAAACATGACCAAAAAGACGAAATTGTTTATATAACATAAAAAAAATGATTTTACCTTTTCTTGTAATGAAGTCCCTTTATTTTTGTGTAAAAAAACATACCAAAGACACCCATAATGTATTACTTATTGTTTTGGTACTTTTTAGATTTCGATCCTAATTAAAAATAATATGAAATATAGGCATATTCTATTTAAAATTAATTCTAAGGAATATTTATTTTTTATATAAATAACAAAAACAAAATTCCCTTCGACCTTCCTTCATTATTATTTTTTATTGACGTTTGACATAACGCCGCGAGGTGACAGCGTTGCCATACACATTCTTTGATTAAAGAATTTTTTATTTCTTCTATATGAATGTTTTTAGTGTTTTGGGCTTGCGTTAGCACACGGGGGGCGTGCCTGCGTGTGCCTGTGTGTTGGGTTGGGATGGGATGAGATGAGATGAGATGAGATAAGATGAGATGAGATGAGATGAGATGAGATGAGATGGGATGGGATGGGATGGGATGGGATGGGATGAGATGAGATGAGATGAGATGAGATGAGAAGCTCCCTATGTGCTCGACTTTACGAGCCCTCTCTATATTTTTTCATATGAATAGAATCTCAAAATGTTAGAAAATATGGAGGCTACGAACCTTTGCATAAGGGAATGAATTTTTTGCTTGTGTACAAATGTGTGTAAAAGTGAAACCCATTCACTATTATAGTGTAAAAACACTGCTATCATTTTGGCAGATAGATTTAGATGTCTTTCATGTTTTCTCTTATATAAGATATGCTTTTTAGATGTGCTTGTTTCTTATTACATATATACACAATTTGACAACTGCGAGATCATATGTCAAAAGTTTGACAATGTAATTATCAATAGCAACGAGTTTCGATCATCAAATAGAGTAGAGTAGACTTCTTTTTTGAAATAATTTAATATTATTTTTTAGCGTCCTATGTGAATAATCCGCAAATTTTTTTCTCTTAATCTATTCTTTTCAAAGTACTCTTTGCTTTTTTGCTATTTCTTATGCTCAAATTTTAAAATATTGCAAAATCGGAGATACTTAAAGTGGACAAGACCCCATTTCAGATACTGCTTAATGCATAAAGCCACTTAATTATGGCTATTTTTTCGTCCATTGAATAATTCATACTTGTTTTCAAATATCGACTGTCACTGATTTATTGACACTTTTCCTCACGTCAGTGACAATATTCATTTTACTGGTGCCCGTTTGGTATTACCTGAACGAAAAATTTGCTAACTTTGCAATTGCCTTTAATTGAATAATTCAAGATTCGCTTATTAAAATTTTTTGAAACTTTGCACAAGGGTTTGCCAGATTGGTCACTTCAAAAAGTTATCTTACATTTTTTCTATAAAATGTACAGGAAAGCCCATAATTGACCCCCTTAAAATTTACATAGGTTTTAATATGTTCCGCTCGGCGACGCACCACCCGGTAGATATATTATTAGATATAATTATTCTATGTTGGAGGGGGGAATTTCTTACTGAGGTGTTTTACTAACAGTAATTAGTGTTGCAACTCAGTAAAGCGTTTATACTATCAGCGGGATTGTGGCCTAGGTTAGAGGCAGTACAAACCCGAGCATTTTTTTTATTTTTAAAACAAAAATAATTATATAGATTGAGTTATGCTATATAATATTCACTGCTAAATTATGTAACTACCTGAGTTGGTGGAGTAATAATCGAGTTGGTATTGAATGCAATCCCTAATAATACCCAGGTCAATACTGAAGGAAAGGATAAGCTTACCAAAGTAATTGCTCTCAACCTTGTAACCCACTGTAACTCATAACTCAGCGGTGCATGAGATACTCCACCAAACTCCAGGTCCATGAGGTATGTCCGACAATCCAACTTGTTACTATAAATTTCAAAATAATGATTAGTTATTTTTTTATAATCAGGAGGAGGGTGCTTACCCTTAAGTCTCTTAAGCAGTTATATTCAGCTAAATAGGTAAAGAATGAAACAACCAAGCTATGTCAGGATCGGTTTCTCTAATGACTTTTTAGAATTTACATAATTAACAAGCGTCCTTAACTTATTAATTATGTAAATTCAGAAGTGTGATTCAGAAGTGCGATAGATTTCTTTTTTAAAAAGACTTGAGAATAATTGAAATGTAATTCTTATATCAATTTAATATTGATTGAAATTATATTTACAATTTTCAATTAACGCAATTTCGGGAAGCTTACAAATTACATAATACATTTACTTTACAGAGTCAAACTACAAGAATTTTACTTCACAAAGATAATTAAAGTCTTTAAAAACTTATCACTTTATGAAACTAATTTAATTATTCATGATTGAGGTTGACAAGAAAGAATTATTAATTAATAAGTAAAAAATATTTACATACTTTGCTAGGATCGCCATCCCTCAGGTTCCTTAGTTGGTGGGCTGCCTCATGCTCAGTACTCTCTGAGTGTAACAACTCCCAGAAAGAATTTGCAAGGAAAATACGATGCGAGGGAAATGGTTGGTCGCAATTTAGCACAAATAAAAAAAATCTGAGAAAGAAATGACCCCTATAAAACAATTTGAAATAAAATTCACTTACCCTGAATTAACAGGATTTTCAGGTGACGCAGGTGAAAAAGATTGAAACGACACAATGTCGAACATAAAATTTCTATTTACGAAAATTAAATCTCCCGAATGGAATTTTCCAAAAATATTATGCTCGGATAATACCTCGAAACATTGTCGATCAAATAAATCCCACTACATTAGCGGACTGTAAAATTTAATCCTAAATTTTAGCCGATAACTTCAATCCGACATTTCTTAACGTTCGCACTTCGCTTTCCCTTACCAGAAGGAAAGACCTGAGACCACAGAACACAAATATATAGAGAAGTGGTGGTTGTATACAAACTGATAGAAATTCCCCTGACAAATCAGGTAGCGTCCTCTCGCTTGGCAACGGAAACTGTCGTAACTAACTTGACAGTATGACGTGCCTAAATTGGACCAATCAAAATGGTAGAAAGGCGTGGCCAAATTAAAGCAGGACATCAAATTTCATTTAATCTGACAATCTTATCATTTAATCGTAATATCTAAAGCAAACGTCTAATCAAAAAGGTTACTCATAGAGAAAACTGCCTTTTTGATTAGGTGTTTCTTTAATACATTTATTATTTAATTTTCCTGAAAAAAAAATTACTTAAAATGATAAACATAATAAACAATAATTTATTATAACATTCATTATCTAAATTAGAATTAATCTAAAAATGTTTATAAGTATTCTGTTAGCACTGAACTTCCCTAATTTTAAAAAGATTAGAAAAGGTTGTAAAAACTTTTGTGCTATTTTCTCATCATACATCTAAGTTCTAAAGGCATTCCCATTAGGTTAATAATATCCCTATTTTACTAGGACACAAATATCGATTCAATAAGGGATGGATTATCCTTGTTAATAGCGAAGCTCCTATATGTGCTCGGGAAGAATTGACAGAATTAGGACTCGCGTCACATAAACGTTAATAACTTTGCTTCTATGGCGAATTTTTTTTTCTGGTTTTCACTGCTATATGTAGGAAGGATGAGAGTATATAGTGAGTATATAGAAAAAAATTTTTCGGTTTCAAAAAACGGTTTTTTGATGAAAAAAATTTGATTAAGTCGTTGTGGAAAACTGACCAGGCCGATTTTTCTGAAATTCATTAACGTTAAAGGCCTTTATATAAAACAGCTTCTAAAGGGCGCTTTTTAAGATAAACCCTTTAGAAGTCGGATTTTTCTGTAAATGAATTTTGAACTTTTTGCGCGGTACCTCGCGGACTTAAACGATTGTGGGGCCTAAACGGTAATGTTCCCGACAATGCGAATAAAACAATCCTTTTCTACGTAAATGTAGCTTTCTTTTTTATTAAAACTATTTTTTTCAAAAAGAAACTCCTTCCGAGATAAACGAGCTCAAACTTCAAATTTTTTTTTCGAAAAAAAAAAGTGAATTTTTTGAGAAATAAATTTTTTTTTACTTTTTTGTTTACACCATTTGAAAGCTTAATCCTTTAAAATTAAATAGAGGTATTACTCATGGCGCTACGTATTATATAGGGTGAGCTGTGTTAACAAATATGAACCCCTTTTTGAGCCTTTTTTTGACCGATTTTTTCTATTTTTTTTAATAACTCATTATTGGCGGCACCTAGAGACTTCAAACTTTCAGCGTTTTAAGAACTTTGTAAATCCTATTTTTTGACATTCTCTACAACCTTCTACGTAGAGTAGTTTGCTCTACACCTTTTTTTAACTTTGACGCTTTATACCGGCATACCTATGACACCTACGAAAACCATTTTTGAAACCACGCGTTGTTATTTAAGAAAAACCCCAAAAAAAAGCCGTTCCAATCAACCAGTCATACCCTGGAGACACAGGGAGCCAACTCATGGTACAATAAAGTTGGCGGTCCAGCACACAATGTAAAAGCATTAGGACGACGTCACTATCGAGTCGCACATGGCCAGATGACGTAATCGCGGGGTTTTCGGTATCGTGGCGGCAAATTCGGCCCGTTTGTGCTACGAGTTAGAGTAGGAAAAGCGGTTTTTGAGAAGGATGGAGGATGTCTGGCAATTTATAAACGCGTCGTGTTCGTCTCGTGACGTCATAACTTATTTTATTAATGAATTATTAGTATTATGGGGACAATTTTGAACGGTTTTTTTGATAAATTACTAGGATAAATAAAATGAATATAAATATTAATAAATATATATTTGAAATATACAGAGGGTATTGATATTATGAAACATTTATGAGGATAATAATAAAATTATACGGGGGGTTTTAAGGTTGAGGGCATAAATAAGGAAAATATTATTTATAATAATAGTAAAAGCAGCCTAAAGGTTAGGACAAGGTATAAATACCTGAAAAAAATAATAGTAATAATAGTTTTATTTTAGTTAGGGTTCTTTTAGTGGAAGTTGCTAAATTGGTAATTAATTTATATTTAGAAAAAAAAGACATTGATGCGGTGTCAAAAAAAGGTGTATTTTTGTATTATTTTACTATATTACTGATATCAGGGCTTTTATAGCTTTAATTATTGAATTAAAGCTATAAAATTTATCAACTTATTGAAGTTGATAAATTTTTTTATTCGTTTTTTTTCCTTTAAACTTTTTTTATTTTATTATGATTGCCTTTTAAAATAAAAATAAAAATAAAACAAGAAACAAACCACTTTTTCCTATCCTAATACATTGCTTCTTATGGGACCTGATCTTTCTCTTTAGATTGTGACACTCGTATGAATCGTGGAAAAATTTGTCATGAAGCTTTTTTACTAGTTTTTGAATGGTCTTTAACCAGAAAAAAGAAATTTTGAATTCGGAGCATATTTTGAAAAAATGGTCATTTTGACCCCGGATTTTGTTCGAAAATCGAAAATTGCAAAGAAATAGGGTTTCTGTTTATTTTAGAGTCAAATTGGTAATAACCTTTTTTAAAGGTACTCTGAAGTAGTGCAGGATAGAAAAATAAAAAATTTACATTTTTCCATAGGGCTCTTGATAATTCGATATTTACGTTTTACAGTTTTTTTCAATTTTCTCCGATTCTATAATAGCTAGAACCGATTTATTTTATAGTAATAAATAAAATCAGATTTTCTTACCAGTAACCTGGAATTGCTTGCTGCAAATCAATTAAAACATTACTCCCAACATAGAAAGAGAACTTTTTAGAAAAAAGGTCATGAATTTAAAATAACTTCCTTAAAACAAATAGCAAACTCAACCCACGCTTGCATTCATTGAAATGAAAAACAAACTTAAATGGTATGACAATGTCAACAACTGTCTGTCAGCTTCCTGTCAATTTTGCCAAGCAAGATGGCCGACATACGATTCCGATTTTCACCATACAAGCTTCATACATATGGACAGAAGATCCGACCCATCAAGATAATCTTGTTTACATTAGCCTCCGCTCATACTGAAGCTAGCGCAATCTTGCATAACCATCATTACCATAATCAAACTCAGTAAATAAGAAAAATCAATGATTCACCATACTGCTCTACTAAGGCAAGTTGTCCTAACTGCAAAAAATAGTTTTTAAGGTTAAGACGGTTTTGCACGTAAATGGCAATAATCTTTCGGCCTACCAAACGAGAAAGTCCTATGTGTATTTGAAATACCCGAAATAGTACTACTCATTTTGGCCTAACTGCCAAAACTGCAAGGATTCCTAAAACGAATTGTCTTAAAAGGATTTTACTACGTGAAAAAGTTCTATCTGTAAATATAGGACATATTTCTTTAGCAAAATAACTGATATCTTAAGGTTCAATGTCCTAACTGCTTCACATAGGACAAATTTGTCTAGCAAAAACACTTGTGTTTCTATTGAATATCACCTGGCTATGTATGTTAAACCAACTTCGCGAACGTTTAATACAAAATTAAACGCATTAAACAATAAGTTACATATAAGTAAGTGTAAACGAGCAAGATATTTATACATAATAAATAATAGATATTTACGATAAGTAATAAGTAGCTTAAGATATAAGTGTTGCTATTAATTATTATCGACATTATTCGATTATTTCGATAAATCAAAATTACTATTAACCCCAGTTTTAGAGATAATAGATAATGCAATTAATATAGCTGAGGGGAAACTGTACACGAAAGATGGCTCGCTACGAAAAAGAAAAAAATATGATGAAGGACCTGCGATGCGAAAAAAAATAAATCGGAGCAGTATGCAGCATCTCATTTTGTTTAGGGATCTTGTAAATATCATTAAAAATGCTATAAAGACATAACTTATGAAAGGCAAAAATATTGTAACGAAATTCGGGAACACACTTTTATTGTCAACGTCAAAAACACTAACCTAACTCGCTTTGACTGTCGTTTAATTGTTTCCAAGGTAAAAACTGACTAAACAATTAAAACTGAATGATTTGTCACGAAGCGCGTCCTTTTTAAAACCCGATGGAACAGTTTCGAAATATTTAGAATTATCTTCATTGTTTTTGCCCAAAGAGACCAATAATTTTAGGAGAATACTGACAGTCAAAGCAAGCAAGTATACAAATTCTAGAAAATTAGAACTACAGGGATTTACAATAATATAACCTAAATAACCTAAATTGGGGCCAAAATGGGGCTCTCAAACAAGATGAACTACCTAAAAACTAAACACTATAGATGAAAATAATAAAGCAAACGTAAGTAGAACCCTAAAGAAACCCTACGAATCAACTTTAACTACACAATACTAATAAAATTGTACAAAAACTAGCAGAATAATTAACGTATTTACATTTTCATAATAATATATTAATGTAAAAATATATAATATGAGCAATTCTGGCAAATGTCAAAAAATGAACAAAACTTGTTTGTTAGCGGCTGCATAAAAAAATCAATAAAAAAGAGACATACAGCTAAATATAATTATTTAAAAAGTTTAACTTACACATATACCTATTTAAAAAAAAATAATAATGGTGAAGCGATAAATGTGTGCAAGGTATTTCTATTAAAAACTCTTGGTTTTTCAGAAACAAATGACAGAATTTTAAAAAACGTAAGAAGCGTTAATTCTTCTAAATTAAAAGCTGATGCTGATAAAAGAGGGCACCCCGCTTCCAATAAAGTTGATAGTCACAATAGTTGAACATATTAATTCGTTTGGACCGACCATATCCCACTATCGCAGGGAGCATGCACCAAACCGTAAATACCTACCAAGTGACATTTCGATCAACCACATGCATGAAGATTATAAGCATAAATATGAGCCAACTTTTCTTATGAACTTTATAGAAAAGTAGTTGCTGAAATGAACATTTCATTTGCAAACCTTGGTAACGAGGAATGCTGGAGTTGTGAAAAATTTCGATCCATAAAGAGTTAGTATCTCACCCTGAAAGATATAGGATAAAGAAAGAATGTATAGAGGTCAAATAATAAAATTTCCATTTGAAGAATTGAGATCGACCTTCAAATGACCTTGAAAATGAGGTTCAACGTCAAATCCAAGGTCACGGTTGGGTTCCTCGTTAAGACTTACCTAGGGCATGACCTTTATTTGTTTTCTTTTACCACTGGACTCGCGAGATTTTTAAGAAGTCATTATTTCACCTCTCGGGATTTCTTCAACCTCATACCTCAATACATACCCGGACGTAAAAATTTTCGCTCTTTCAGAATCGGGTGTCAAAAATAGGGGTTCCCATTAAAAAAAATCGCTTAGACCTTCAAATAACCTTGAAGGTCAAGCTCAAGGTCAAGTTGAAGGTCACTATCAGATGCACCGATTGATTCCCCAAAACTTTTGTATTTAAAGATTTTTTCTAGCACCCATATTTCCCAAGATTTTTTTATGTGTCCATACTTTTGAGACACCCTGTATATATAGCCAATAAAATATATATATATATATATATATATATATATATATATATATATATATATATATATATATATATATTTATATATATATTTATATATATATATATATATATATATTTATTTATATATATATATATATATATATATATATATTTAGGTAATTATGCCTGGCTATTTATATTATATATGGCCTCGGTTGGATACCTTTAAGGAAATTATATTCACCCCACGTATCATTGCCTTGAATGAAAGTTTCGTTTCTGTTGGGACCAAAAGCAGCTATAATCCATGGTCACATGGCATGAGGGCATTGCAGGACGGTCAATGCATGAGATTATTTCTACCTTTTATGCTTTTCTTTTAGCCAATAGAGATTTTAAAAAAATTGTGATTTGGTTGGATAATTGTTCCAGCCAAAATAAAAATTGGTCACTATTATCATTTTTCATATATGTCATTAATTCTAAGGAACTTGTTTTGGAAGCACTAGAGTTAAAATATTTTGAACCCGGTCACACGTTCATGTCAGCAGACTAATTTCATCACCAAGTTAAATTGTCTCTTAAGAAAAAGAAAAAAGTTTATGATTTTACTGATTTTAGAGACTCAGTTCAAAATGCCAATTCAAGAAAAGTTAATGTCTTGGAAATGACTGTAAATAATTTATTATACTTCAAAGCAGAAGCTACAGAAACATAATGACCGCGTTTATTTAAAAAATATAATTCAAATAAATTTTGAAAGAGGTTGTAAATGTTTATATTATAAAGACAAATTTTCTGATGAACTTAAGCAGTTGGACAATATATTTTTGGCTAAGTTTTGAAAATATGAGCTAACCACGCCAAAACAAAGAAATGCTCCTTTGGGAATTAATTTAATTAGAAAAAACAATTTAAGGTAAAGTAATTAAGTAAATTAAAGGATCATATACCACCAAACAGGCTTTTATTTTGGGAAAATCTACCGATTTTAATAATTGATGATTCTGGTGACATGAACTGAAAATGAATAGTTTTAAAAATTACAGGATGTTTGGTGCATCATTTGGCAAATTTAATTGGCTGAAAGAAGATTTAAAAAATGTCTTCTCCTTTCAGCCAATTCAATATGAAAACAAAATAAAAGGATAATTCAGCAATTGATTCCCTAAATTATTCACAGAATGGATGAGGACAAATAGCTATGATATTTTCCATCACACAAGACATTCCCTGATTGCTGCCTGCTAGACAATACTGATTGAATTGAACAATTATCGAGATTCAACAATGAAGACATACAACAACATCAACAATAAAGACATGAAATGGTAATAGTGCGAGAAGTTACCTGTATACCAAATTAATAATTAATTCAATATTCATAGAAGGCATTTATTATTTCATGCTATCACTCTTTTTAAATACCGTGCATTCACTTTGTACTTTTATTGGATATAATAATGATATTATAAATTTTGACTAATTAAATGCATTCTAATATAGACTAATAAGAAAATGATGATCCATGTGAAAAATTTAAAAAATTTTATATATATTTTTTTTAACTAGACGGGTTGCACTGTGTGCACCGTACCTTCTTAGCGGCTTAGTTGCTCAATTTACATCAATACATACAGAAAACTTTTTTTTTTGGTTTGTGTTATTGGCGGATATATTTTTGGGGAAAATAGTTATAAATAAATTGGAGCTGGACGAGCTTGAGTATGAGCTATCATCTCGAGGTGCTATCCCTGCTGGTACACTTATGGAAAAGCGTCAACGTAAAAATGTAAACTTAGGTCTGCTTATTTATCGTCAGAATATGAGGAGGATATTTGGTGTGATATAAGGAATAGGACACAAGGCACAGTAGAGAAGTTGGTGATCTTTATTGCACAAATGCAAAACTTGTTTCGAAAGTTACGTAAATCTTCATCTGAGGAAATGAAACTTCGCATTATACACAAAATTTGCTCTCCTCATTGCAAAATCAACTTGCACCTTACAATTTCACCAACACGACAGAGCTGGAATTTGCAGCATAAGAGATTAAGAACATCAAATTGCGAACTCAACGCATGCAACCTCCTCCAGTAAACCCTAATAATGTCGCCGAGCCGAAGCTGATGTATCAGCGACCAAGAAACCCTCGGGTACATACAATGAATTCTTCACCGCACCTTCAGAATTATCGTGGTCCGGTGGTTTGTTGGAATTATCATAGTACTGGCCATTTGAGTAGTACTTGTCCACAACACTTTCGTCTACACTATTTCCGTTGCGGGCGGGAGAATGTGACTACCCTTTCATGCCCAAATTGTAGTAGGTCGGGAAACCCAAGGGTGAACTGGAAGTACTACCCAAGGATCAAAGACGTATGGTTTTGTAAGAAAATCATGATCACCTGGCTGGTCATGGTAGTGTCATAAAGACATACGAATGATTGAAGCGTCGTTATTATTGGCCGAAAATGAGAGCTGATGTCCTTCGATATTTTAGGCAATGCGCCAAATGTATTTCGCAAAAGCCCCTCCGGGAGCGATACGGATTAATAGGACAAAAAACTCAAGTTTTGAAGCCATGAAACACGATTAGCGTCGATATTTTTGGGCCCTTGCATCGTTCTACTCAGAGATACAAATACGTATTGGTCGTCTTGGATACTTTCCCTTGTTCTTCCCTCTTTGCTCAGCTAAGGCCCCTATGATTTGTTGTCTTATACAGGAACAAGTTTTTCTCATTTTTAGTGTTCCCCAATTTCTTATTTGCGATAATGGTGCTCAATTTCGAGGAGAACTTTTTTCCAAACTGTGTGAGCAGTATAAAGTCAATATCCGATATACTCCGGCTTATCATCCAGGCCAACCCCGTTGAGCATGTGAATGAAGTCCTTAAGACCATGTTAAGTTGTTATATTGAGGAAAATCATAAGGGTTAAGATCGACTTCTACCTAAGGTTGGTTCTGCGATAAAAGCTTCGGTGCATAAGCCACCGGACTCACTCTCTATTTTATGAATTTCTCCAGAGAATATATGCCCTCGGATGATCAGCACAATAATAGGGATATTTCCAGTATCAGGGTTGATGACTTTATGGCACCTTTGCGTAAATTAAGTAAAGTATATAGGGATGTTAAGGAAAGACTGAAAGCGGCGCATCAAAGATCAAAGAATCGTTATAATCTTTGACGAAGACCAATTAGTTTTGCGGTCGGTGAGCGAGTTTATCGCAAAATTTACGATCTTTCTAATGCTAGTCAAAAACTTTACTGCCAAACTCGCACCAACATTTTTAGGTCCCTTTACAATAAAAAGAAGTTATCTCCGGTAGTCTATGAACTGATTGACGAAAAGCGCAAGTTTTAGGGGGCTATTTTAAAGATTTGAAAAAGATCCCAGAAGAAAAGTTACTCGTTGATTCCGATTTTGATTAAACCTAATCGATTTTGCTTACTGGTCGGAACGTATGTTTTTTTTGTGTTATATACTTCTTTCTTTCCTCCAAGCTGTGCGGACTGGGTATTTTGATGTTTCTGCGGTTATTGGATAGTAGTTATTTTATTTGATCTTCTCTTTCTAGTAAAATTTCTTGTAGTGAAGGTCTACCACTTGAAGCGTTTTGGATTTCCGATTAGGAATTTTATCAGAAATTACTAGAAATTTTGTTATTTGGTTTTCGTTGGTTATTTTAGTATTATTATTTAATGAGTGAGCCAATTTGAAATTCTCATTTTTCGACCTATTTTAATGCTTAAATAGCATTTTGAAATAATTAGATTGTTTGCACATTCTTTACTTCTCTTCCCAATTGGATGCCTATTTCTCTTCACATGAGAATTACTTTTCTGGTAATTCTCTTGGGGGAAGAGAGGGAGTTGTTACAGGATTAATTACGCTTTAGACGGGATCTGGAGAATCCTAACTTTTATTAATTGAACATATGGTTAAGATATTTTAAAATGACCTTGATATAAATTTTTCTTTTAAAACTTCAAGTACGAGACTGCTGACTGGACAACAACCATAATTACTATTGCCTTGGATTTTTAATGGAATTTGCCAGTATTTTTCATTGAACCACTATCAACGTTATCACAAATTTAATTCTTTGTTATTATTTACAATATGCTGTGCATGGAGAAGATTTCACGGCAGGTGAGTTGGTCAACTGGTTTATTAGAACGGACGCCAGTGGCGCCGTGTGTCGAATTATTCCGATTTGTGCCGTATTTGTATTTTCTAGGCTCTCTATGGTTTGCTTATTTGTGAACTCTGTATGGGTTTTGGTTGGGTCCCTACCGGCTAAACCCATAAAGTAACAAAAGAAGTTCCTAAATCTCCGGTCTTGCGCCCGGACGTCTTTTGGACTACTACTTAAGCAGTTCCGCGACGCATCTGGGGGGTCTTTCCAGCTCCTGCGTCCACCAAAAGTGAACCGTGCTGTCCGATGTGACGGAGAGAGGTTAAGTCGTGAAATAAATCTATTAACATCTCTCTCAAATTAACACCTAAAACTAAAATTTACCGGTGTTCCATCACTTTCGATCAATTATTTTTTGAAGCAGGATGCTTCATAATGGCTCGATGCCTGTCGAAACTTCGGCTCCTTAAGTATGAAGATGTAAACCGCCAGCCATGACCCAGCAGTGGTAATAATTTTGCCCTGAAGCCAAGCAGATAATAATTTCGCCGCTCTTAGCCTCGTCAACCTAACTTCATGCCTTAAGCCCTATGTGGTGAGAAATAGCCCATCGCGGGCCCTCGCCCCGGAAAGAAGAACATCATGGAACTTGACCCGTAAGCTCACTAGTTTTTTTTCTCTTTAATTGATCTTAAATATATTGCTTTAATTAAAATAAGGAAATTAATATAATTATATATATACAGGGTGTCCCAAAAGTATGGACACACCCAAAAATCTTGGGAAATATGGGCGCTAGAAAAAATCTTTAAATACAAAAGTTTTGGGGAATCAATCGGTGCATCTGATGGTGACCTTAAACTTGACCTTGAGCTTGACCTTCAAGGTTATTTCAAGGTCAAAGCGATTTTTTTAAATGGGAACTCCTATTTTTGTCACCGGATTCTGAAAGAGCGGAAAATTTTACGTCCGGGTATGTATTGAGGTATGAGGTTGAAGTAATCCCGAGAGGTCAAGTTTAAATACCCAGACGTAAAATTTTCCGCTCTCAGAATTTCAGAATCCGGTGTCAAAAATAGGGGTTCCCATTTTAAAAAAACGCTTTGACCTTCAAATAACCTTAAAGGTCAAGCTCAAGGTCAAGTTTAAGTCAAGTTTAAGATGCTCATCTCAAGCAATGAGTTTTGTCTTAAAACTTTAATTTTTTTTTGTTAAATTCAGCAGGTATAATTTTTAAAATTTTGTAAACATTATTTTTTAAATTTAAGGCTTCGATATATGTTCCTATTAACTTTTATTCTCAAAATCAAACACTCCCTGTATTATAGGCTCTCGATTATTAAACACCTTGTATATTTTTTAAACCAAGAATTATTTGACTGTATTTTCATACAGGGTTTTATTTACATTTTAAAAAAATCATGAATAAAATAATGGCATTTGTTATACCCACAAAAAAATTCCTAAAATTTTATGTATTTAAACAGATGTAACAAGGGAACTTGTTCCATTTTACATCTGCGGTGTTTATAATTTAAAAAATATAGCGTATAAAATATAGGGTGTTTCATCAAGAAAAAACTTACATACCTAAGTATAGAGGTTTTACAGGTTCCTTTCTTTTTTAAGATAGCTCCAAAACGAAAACAGAATCGCCCCAATGGCTCCACCAGATATAGCGGATATAGATATAGGAAATTGTTCAAAAAGCTCTTGAAGAAATTCGATCAGGAGAATCAAAAAAGGCAACATCTCGAAAGTATGGGATTGCAAGGGCAACCCTACAGTTCAGGCTTAAGTAAAAAATTGAGTAAAAAATTCAAAAAAATAAAAACAGGTCCGTCTACATACTTGACAGAGGTAGAGGAGATTCATTTAAAAGAATGATCATTAGATCACAAGATCATTGATAGTCAGTGCAAAGGTTTCCCAAGGCGTAAAATTGACATTCAAACATCTGTTCAAATATTTCTAAATCAAACTGATAGAAGAACACCATTCAAAAATAATTTTTAATAAAAGGCGATAAATGGTTCAACCATTTTTTAAAGCGGCATCCTGAATTAGCAAATCAAACTGCAGAGGCGGTTAGTTCAGCTTCAGCAAATGTAGCGGAAAGCGATATTAAAAAGTGGTTCACAGATATTATCGAATTTTATTTAAAAAAGAAGGACCTATTTGACATCATGAAGGATCCCAGCAGAATTTTTAATAGCGATGAAACAAACTTTTATTATGTACCAAAACTTAGACAAGTCGTTGCTCTAAAAGGCTCCCAGAACGTTTACGAAGTAGATATGGGAGATGCGAAACAGAATCTCACTGTGATGTTCACCTTCTCAGCATCGGGTACAATAACACCGCCGATGATCATCTTCCCAAACAAGAGACTTCCACAATCGGTGAAGGATAGTGTTCCAGAAGGATGGACATATGCGTTAACTGATAATGGCTGGATGAAATCCGAAACTTTTTTATTTTACCTTGAATTTGTCTTGCATCCCAGCCTTATCAAATCTGGAGTTGTGTTTCCAGTAATAGTATTTGTTGATGGACACAAAACACATGTCACATACCAAGTAAGTACTTTATGCTCTAGGCTGGAGATTTTGTCCAAAAAGGCAAAACGAATCATATAGGTTGTCTTATATAAGCTTTTAATACTAATTTTAAATTACATCCAAGTAAAAGCTAACGGTAATAGAGTTCAATATTTGTTTTTTTGAAAATACAATACATCAAAAAATGTGAAAAATCATTCAAGATAGCTCAAATGAACTTTAAAAATTAAAATCAAATGAAATCGGAACAATAGCTATAGTATTTAGTGATCGTAGTTTCTTCACACTCATTGTGTTTATAAAAACGCAATTATATAAAACGCAAAACTAATCGTAAAGGTTGTCCTATATAAGCTTTAAATATTAAATTTAAATTACAATTAAATAATAGGTAACTGTAATAGAATTCGATGTTCGAATTTTTTTAAAACACAACACAAAAAAAATTGAAAAATAATTAAGGCTATATCAAATAAACTCTACAAATTAAATTGCAATTAAATCGGAACTATAGGTAACAGTAGTAAAGTAAAATATTCGTATTTTTTAAATACATCAAAAAATTTGAAAAATAATTTAGGATATAACAAATGAGCTCTCAAAATTAAATTGAAATGAAATCCAAATAATAGCTAAACTGTTAAGTTATCGTAGTTTCCTAACAGTCATTGTGTTCAAATAGCAAAACGAATCATATAGGTTGTCCTATAAACTCTTCGTACTAAACTTAAAGTACATTCGAATAATAGGTAACCAAAATAGAGTGAAATATTAATATTTTTTTAAAAACGCAATAATACATCAAAAAATTTGAAAATTTATTTAGCATATATCAAATAAAGTCTAAAAATTAAAATGAAATCAAATCAGAACAAAAGCTATATGTTTAGTTATCTTATTTTCTTAAAACTGATTATGTCTTAAACGTAAAACGAATCATATGGGTTGTATTATATAAGCATTTATTACCTAGTTTAATTTAAATTTGAATAATAGGTAACAGTAGTAGAGTAAGATAATCGTATTTTTTTAAAACACAATACATTAAAAAATTGAAAATTTTGGATATATCCAATAAACTCCAAAAATTAAAATGAAACCAAATCGATAACATCGATAACAATAGCTAACCAGTTTACTTGTATTTTTTTGTCCAAAACACAAAACGAATCATATCGGTTATCCTATATAAGCACTAAATACTAAATTTAAATTACATTCGAATAATAGGTAACAGTAATAGAATTAGATGTTCATTGTTTCTAGAACACAATACATAAAAAAATTGAAAAACAATTTAGACTAAACAAGAAATTGAAAACAACACCGCGCCTATTATGGCGGTTGAGCTCATCATGCCGATATTGATTATTACATATAGAGAAACATTTATTTTAGGGTACTGCAAGAGGATATTTTCTAGCGCAATGATAATTACTGATATTGTAGGTACCTATTTGCATCTAATTTTTCAAGGTGATCAAAAAGAATTTCCTAAAATAATTTTTAAAAAATCGTTTTTTTCGCTTAATTTTATACTACTCTTGTATTCCATACATAAATAAATTAGAAATATCTCAAATTGAATCGTAATTCAAGTATGTTTTTCATAAAGTTGCAACATAAAATTGAAATATTAATAATATAGCATTAATAATATAACATAGCATAATTATTTTATCTCTAATAAAAATGATATATATTTTTATTTTATAGAGAATCCGCTTAAAGCATAATGGTTCTATTCGCGAACGCTATCAAGACTTAATAGATGGTGCTTTTGTTAAATTCAAAGGTCAGCTGTTCTTGTTCAGATATTTTCCAGTCGGCTTCAGAGCGAGAGATCATCCTGTTTAATGATTTTATTATTCTAAGAGTTCTTTTTATAGCCTTTTTGACACAGTGATAGTATTGTAGTTAAATAGACGTGTAGCACGTAACCAATGGAAGTTTCTAATACTGGTTATTACTGGTATTATGGAAGGTAAGTCTATTTTCATTGTTTTCATGGTTTTTTTTTTGTAGTAAAAAAATTATTAGTATCGTAATAAGAATTATAGCCATACTTTTACATTTTTTTTCGAAATGTCAAATTATTTGCTAAATCCTCTGACCTTAACCGTGGGCCACTCCCGAAATTTCTCGACTTATGCTAGCCACTCAAAACACACACCAAAATTCATTATGCACAGAGGTTAGAAAATCTTTTTGCTTTCATTTTAAATATATCTCAACAAATTTTTGAGAGCAAAAAATATAAAAAGTCACAATGAGGTGAGTAATTATTTAGGATCAGTTCAGGGATCTTAGTTGTATGTACAATATATTTTCTTAAATGTAGGTATATAGGAGTTACATTTTTTTCCAGCTTTAAGATTGTCCAAATCATTGAAAAGGGGAATTAATGCACATTAAAAAAGGACAAAATTAATGTCCATTGGTATAGCTAAGATAGAGTTAGAGAAATTGTTAGAGATGATCGGAGATTGAAGAAAAACTTGTTACCCACCCCTAAAACAAAAAGAAGACTGAAACCTCTTTTGCCCAAGACAAATATTATAGTAGACTTCAATGAAATGGCTAGCAGTTGCATAGAAAATAGAAATGTAAGTACAAGAGACCATACAGTAGAGTACTCTGTGCCCTGTACTATTACTTTTTTATTTATTTCCAATATGAAATCACATCGCAATCTCAAATGATCTCAAATCATTTGATCTCAATCTCAAATCACAAGCATGATATTACTGACTATTCTAATTCAAAATAGGATATTTTAATGATAATCTACATATCTCTACTTTATTGGCCCCAATTATAATCTTATGTATTTATACATACTCAGTAATGAAATAATAGCTATTTATATCTAACAATTTCATATTTATTTTTAGACCGACTTAATTGAAGAAGTCATTGTAACTGAGCCAGGGAACTTCAAAATGTCTGAATGATCCCAGCATCTCTTAATAAATATTTTTTCTGCATACATTGACCCTTTAAGATTTTTTGCTGGGAAAACTGCAACAAAAAAAGGCATTGATTTGTGCTACATAATAATATAATAGTATTAATAATAATAATATCCTTTATTTGCCAACAAAATCGTATACAGGGCGACAAAGCAACGTCATAGAAAGGAGGAGCTCCCATAGGATACATTAATTTTGCTTATCTAGAATTCATAGAGGCAATAGCCTTATATAAACAAAATAACAACATTCAAAATAAATATTCTAAATATCTAATATAAGTTACAATTATTATCTAAAAGTAAAATTATAAAAACATTTAATCTGCAACCAGTGGTAAACAGCTTTTTTAAATTGGACTGTAGATTCAATGCTTCTAATATCAGCTGGCAGCATTCTATAGGCCCTGATGGCCATATAATGAAAACACCTTTCATAGTAAGCTGAATTATGCAATGGAATGCGGAGATCGCTTCTGTGTGGTGTAATCATAGTCACATCCTCAGCGTACATTGCCCTATTCTCAACAAACAAATGATTGTGTTTTTTAACGAATAACACCAAGGAAGAAAAGTATAAGGAGGGAAGGGTAAGTATTTTTAGTTTGCTGAAGTAAGGTCTACAGGAAGTTCTGTAGGTCAGGCCCAATAAACAATGAATGGTACGCTTTTGAATTGTAAATATATTTAGAGCTCTTCTTGCGGATCCCCAGAAACAAATACCATATTGTAAGATCGACTGTACCTGTCCGAAATAAAATAGGCGAAGAGATACCTCAGACACTACATCCCTTAATCTTCTAATCAATCCGCACAAGCTAGCTAATCTGGAATAAAGGTTTTTAGTATGTTTCTACCAATTTAAATTGGGGTCAATGTGTATTCCTAAGAATTTAATACTATTGGCTACAGGAATCGATTGCCCACCAGACCACACAAGTAGAGATTCTAAGACAACAATGGCCTTCGAAAAATTAATCAACCCCGTTTTACTTGAGTTCAAAGGCAACTTACTGTCCAGGCACCAGGTGCTCATGCGCTCCACTGCGGTTGTGCAACCCCGTGAAAGATCTGCCACTGTCCTCCTGGCAACTATAACTGATCACTGAGATCATCTTTATAAAATATAGCAGTGCCGTCTCCTTTTGAACAAGAGCGACCATAGTAACTTGAGAGGTTATACCCATGTATCTTTACAAGTGTTATGTCCTGGTTTTTTTGCCAATGTTCAGTAATTGTGAGAATGTCAGGAGATAGTGTAGCCAGCAGAACTTCAGAACTCCAGAACTTTATTGTTTAAGCTTTGCACATCGTAGTTTAGTAGCTTAAGTGCAGAATTACTGAAAGTATTTGTATTTGGTGACAAGTATTCTGCGTCAGAATGGTGAGACCCACACTGAGAATAGTTGTTATGCTATTGTATTACGATGCAAGTCCCGTATAGTATCTGTTGGGTTAAAATGCAGACTCATGTGTCTTGTTGACTTCTCTGATGATGATCTAAAAAATTACGACCACGCGAAAAGTTGAACCTTTCGAAACTCCACGTGGCCAGAAATTCTTATTAACCACAGTCTTTGTAAACGGGGCTAACGCCAATAATATATCTCTTCCGCTCAGATTTTGTTGTCTTAGGTAGACATTCTTTAATGCATTGCTACGTAGGTTCTAATCACCTCACTAGTAATTGCTTTCGAGATTTTGCTAAGGTAAAATCATATTTTTCTATCCTCGTTTTTTTTCAGTAGCTTGACCGAACATAGTTCCATTCTCCATACGCGTTCCGATGTTTACTCTTTTTCTTGTAGGCATATTATGCTCAGAGATGGAACGACCATCGACTTTATCTTAAGTCGATAGTTGTTGCCCAGCTCTAGTCTTCCGTCTTCTTTCAACTAGTTGGAAACCATCCTTCGATTCGGTTGCTACTTGTTTATGGCCACTTGCTTCGTGGCTAACTTCAAGCTGCTCGGTGACAGTATCAGTTGGGTTGGGAAGTGGTACCTGCATATTTGGGATGTTGACATTATTCTGTTGGGATTTTTTTACCTTGAGTACGGTTCCTTCAAATATTTTAATTTAATTTTCAATCCGGCAACGCGGTTGATGTGTGACCAGCGCCCGTGTGTGGCACCAGCGCGAGCGACCGCGCTCGAAACCTATTTTTATTTTTTAGTATGAATAATGTAATCGAAGGCGAAGTTGTCGAGACGGCGTTTAAGGCAGTCTTCGCGCCAATTTTGTATTTACCCAGAATTTGTCATGTTTTGAAAGTAATTAAATATGTTAGTTGAAGGCAGTGTTTTATTTATACAGTCCAATAGGCCTCTATATCCACTAGCAGCTACATTTTTTGGTCCTCTCGCGGATTGTGGATTGGCTGTAAGCAGCATTTGTTTTGGCAGTTAAGTGAAAAATTCCGGTATTCGGCAGTTTGCAGACTTGCAAAATAATCCTCCGACGTGAGACGTGAGTGCTAATCTTAAACGTTTTCGTACGTTTAAAAAGACATTGTGGCATTTTTACAGACTTGCAAAATCGCAAATTAATTTGCAGACTTGCAAATAATAAGACTCCGACGTGAGTGTTAAATATTCAATTATTTATACGTTCTGGCGAACTTTGTTGAATATTTTCGTGGTAATTTGGTTGAGGCAATTGGCAATAAAAGGGCAGTAAATCAATTTCCTTTAATCTATTCCTTATTTATTTATTTCCTGACAAGGACAGATAAGTTTAAGACAAGAACTGACAAGTTTTGACAGGTCTAGGAAATTAAAAACTGACAAGTTTAATTATTTAATTTAAGTTTAAATGGCAGAGAAAGGAGGAGACTTAAATCACTTAAAATTAAAAAGAAGTCATATTAGACGTAATTTGACTTTGTTTAAGAATTTTTTGGACAGTATAGATTGTGACGATTTAACGGCTTTAAAATGTAATGAATTGAAGGGCAGATTACCTAAATTTGAACCGGTATGATGACTTTTCTCAGGTGCAATTGGATATTTCAACTTTATTAGAATCAATGGCTGAATTCAGCGAGCAATAAAAACAACAAGAGCTTGATGAGAAAAATTATTATGAAGACTATTTTGAATTGTTGGCTAAGGCTAAAACAGCTATTGATAAGCATGAGACAGATAAGGTTGAAAATAATAGTAGTAATAGTCAGCATTCACAGGGTTGGCAGGTTAGTCATAATTTACCAATTTTAAATTTACCTTGTTTTTCGGGGAAAATTGGAAACTGGTTAGAATTTAAAGACATATTTTTGGCTATGACTGAGGGTGCTTCACCGGTGCAAAAATTGCAGTACTTAAGGGCTAGTTTGAGTGGTGGACCATCAGATTTAATTGGGTCATTAAAAATAACTGTGGCTAATTGGGACGTAGCTTGGTCACTTTTGGAAGAGCGCTATGAAAACAACAGACTAGTTGTTGACACATACGTTCAAGGCATTTTAGACGCACCAGTTGTGCTTAAAGAATCACATGTAGAATTGAGAAGACTTTTTGATACTTTTAATAAAAATATTAGGGCATGAGAAGCGAATGAAACAATCTACTGACAAGTGGGACACTTTACTAATTGCAATTTTAATTAATAAATTTGACAGCCAGACTAGGAGAGAGTGGGAAGCATTTAAATCAAAGGACATGTTTCCTACTTGGGCAGAGGTTCATAATTTTTTGCAAAATAATTGTGCTTTACTCGAAAAATTAGAATTGACGAAACCTCAAAATTTGGCATCTAAGTTGGGTAATCAGGTCGAAGGGTAGATTATTCTGCGCGAGATGCAGGGGATAAAAAGGTATTTAGGCAAAGAGGTACATATGTGGCTACTTCAAACCCAAGAGGTAAATTCTCATGTTATTATTGCAAATTTGACCACTCCATATTTAGTTGCGATAAGTTTAAGAATTTGAATGTGGAAGATAGAATCACAGAAATTAGGAAGTTAAAGTTGTGCTTGAATTGTTTTAACCCCCACCATGAAGCATCTGGTTGCAGCAAGGCTCGTTGTAGGTTTTGCGATAGTTCATTGTTATGTAGACAATCCAAGGAACCTGGTATTTTCAAAAATAGGGACTCGTATGTGACTACATCACAGTCCTTTCCAGGAAATGAGGCAGTTGAGACCAATTCGGCTAGTCTTGGTCAAAATTTAGATGTACGCACTACATTGTGTAGTACAGGGTTTCAGGGTTCGAATTTAGGCAATATTAGAAAATCTGAGACTAATCCAGGCAGTTTAGGCTTAATTTCAGGGTTTAGTAAGCAGACCAGCTTCCCATTACTATCCACAGCAGTGGTAAATATAGTAGGCCCAGATAATAAGATTTATCAGGCAAGGTGTTTAATAGATCAAGGCTCTCAAAGTAATTACATATCAGAGCAGTTTGTTAATAGAATAGGCGGTTCTTTAACATTAGTTAATTTCCAGATTTCTGGTGTAGGTAGTGCTGGAAATGTTCACAATTAATACCAGACTATGGTTAGAATGCAATCTCGCATTGGGGAGTATACTAAGGAGTTAAAATGTTTAGTCATTAGGAAAGTGACTTCTCCTATTCCTTTGTTTTCTTTTAAGAGTACTCTCGTACAATTACCTAAGAATATTGAATTGGCAGATCCATTATTTAATGTCTCCCAAGATATTGACATGTTATTGGGTGTAGATATTTTTTATGATATATTAATTCCTAGCCTAATCTGTTCCATAACAGATTAGGCTAGGCAGAGGTCAACCTGTGCTGCAAAGGACACAATTAGGTTGGTTAGTTGGCGGAGAGTTAGATTTTTTATCTAGTGGAAAGGGTGATAAGTCCGTTTGTAATTTAGCTATAGATGATTCACTAAATCAGACTCTTATGAAATTTTGGCAGCTCGAGGAACCTGTGGTGCCTCATATTAAGGATGATTATTGTGAGAAATATTTCCTAGAGACTTTTCAGAGAGACTCTTCAGGCAGATTTGTAGTAAAGATTCCATTTAGGGAAAATTTGTCAGATTTAGGTGACTCCAAGGTAGCGGCTTTAGCAAGTTTGAGATCTTTAGACAGAAAGTTTGAGAAAAGTCTTGAGTTAAAGAGAGAATACTCCCAGTTTATAGAAGAGTTTGAGGATCTTGGGCACATGAGCGAATTAAGGAGTGATTGGAGACAGAGTAAGGATAATGAGAGTTTCTTGTTACCGCATCATGCAGTTATCAAGGAGGACAGTTTGACTTGCAAGTTGCGGGTTGTATTCAATGCCTCTAGTATGACATCTTGTGGGCTAAGTTTGAATTGTGTCCAATATACAGGGTCTTCGATTGGTAACGACTTAGTCTCCATTCTACTTAGATTTCGCAAACACAAATATGTGTTAAATGCTGACATCTCAAAGATGTTCCGACAAATTTTAGTTAATCCAGAGCATAGACCATATCAGCGAATATTATGGCGTAAAGATGATGGCAACATAGTGTGTTATGAGTTGAATACGGTAGTATATGGTATGGCAAGTAGTCCATTTTTAGCCGTACGTTGCCTTCACCAAGTGGCGAATGAATATGAATCTGAGTTTCCAGAGGCTGCTCGTATAATTAAACAGGACATGTACATGGATGACCTGCTGACAGGTACTGACAGCGAAAATGGGTTGTTAGTATTACAGAAAGAAATTTCGATGATGTTAGAGAGTGCAGGTTTTCAGCTAAGAAAGTGGCTCTCAAATAAGAGAAATTTTTCTGACAGTTTTCAAGTGAATGACAATTTAGAGGCTAGTATGCTAGAGTTGGGTGAGAATGAGCAGAATAAAACATTAGGTTTTTACTGGAATGCATATAGTGACTGTATTCAATATAAAATTAGGAAGTTTTCAGGGCAAACAAGTGTTACAAAACGTAAGATCTTATCAATATCTAGTCAGATATTCGACCCGTTGGGACTGGTTCAACCAGTTATTTTATTGCCTAAGTTGTTAGTACAGAGTTTGTGGAAAGAGCATTCAGACTGGGATGCTGAAGTCTCAAGTACTTTGTTTGATGTTTGGGGTAAGTTTTGTCAAGATTTGAGAAATTTAAATCAGTTGAAGATCCCTAGGTGTATGCTTTCCAGAAATATGCAATTTGTAGAGTTACACACATTTGCTGACGCGTCAGAAAAGGGGTATGGTGTTGCACTATATGTTAGGTCGATTAATTTTAATGGTAGTTATTTGTCGTTTCTGTTATGCTCTAAAGCAAAGGTTGCTCCAGTTAAAACCCCGACTCTGCCTCGACTAGAATTATCAGCGGCACTGATAGCTGCTAGGTTGACAAAGAAGGTCATTGACATGATTCAGATAGACTTTCATGCAGTATATTATTGGAGTGACTCTACCATTACACTAGGCTGGATTAAGGGAAATTCAGATAGGTTTAAGACGTTTGTCAAAAATAGAGCCAACGAGATTCAATCTCTAACAAACCCTGACAGTTGGTATCATGTACGCTCCGAAGAAAATCCAGCGGATCTAGTTTCACGCGGGTGTACTGCATTAAGTCTTATTACCAATGAATTTTGGTTTCATGGACCTCACTGGTTGAGGGAGGACACTTTGCCTTTGACTAGTTTAGAGGACATTCCAGAAACTCTACCTGAGCAAAGAATTGTTGCTAATATTGCAATTTTTGAACAAGTTATTATTACTGAAATTTAATTTATTTTCTAAGTTTTCTTCACTTACAAAATTGACTGGCGTCTTAGGTTTTTGTTATAGGTTTATTAGTAATTGTAGAGCTAGGAAACTTGGAACTAATAAAATTTTAAATCCCTATTTGACAGCTACTGAATTAAATTTGTCAATGGAAAATTTAATTCGAATTTCACAGATTCAGTCTTTTAAGCAAGTTTATTATAACTTATTAAATGATAAACCTATTAAAGAGGATAAGGAAAATTATATTTTACCTTTATGTCCATTTCTTGATAAAGAGAGTAAATTAATTAGGGTGGGTGGCCGGCTTCATAATGCCAATTTAAATTACAGTAAGAAATTTCCAGTAATATTGGGTAAAAGACATATTTTGACGAAAATGATTTTTGAGTTTTTCCATAAATCATTGTTGCATTGTGGTCCGCAACAACTATTGTACACTGGCAAAAATATTGGGTACTATCTGGGCGTAGTCTGGCTAGATCAATTTTCCACCACTGTATAGTTTGTTTCAAGGCTAAGCCAAAAACCCTTGACTATTTGATGGGTAATTTACCATATTACAGAATCAATAAGTTTTTACCATTCATACATACTGGTTGTGACTACGCAGGACCATTTTTACTTAAGGACCGTCAAACGCGCAATCCAAAAATGATTAAGGTCTACGTGGTTGTTTTTGTTTGCATGACCATCAAGGCGGTTCACCTCGAATTGGTGACCGAGCTGACGAGCGCTGCGTTTCTTGCTACCTTTAAGCGATTAATTGCTAGGAGGGGTAAGCCGACTGACTTTTACTGTGACAATGGTACCGCATTTGTGGGGGCTGACTCTGAGCTTCGCAAATTTTTAAAGTCCAATGCTCCAGAGATCGGTCATCATGTAAATAATGAAGGAGTTAATTTTCACTTTATTTCACCGAGCGCTCCTAATTTCGGGGGCTTATGGAAAAGTTGTGTTAAAAGTTGTAAGTTCTACTTAAAAAGGACTATTGGAGATACTCACCTACACTATGAACACTTCATGACTGTTTTCACTCAAATTGAAGGAGTATTAAACTCTCGTCCAATTTCTCCCATGTCCTCAAATGTTGATGATTTTTCTCCTGTGTCCTTTCTTCCTTAAGTCCTGGGCATTTCCTTATAGACAGGCCTATCCTAGCCTTTCCTGAACCTATATTGACTGAAATGCCTGAAAATCGGCTTACTCACTTCAAAAGGCTCCAGCAAATTGTACAACACTTCTGGTCCAGATAGAGCAAGGAGTATATCTCAGAACTTCAATCCAGACAGAGATGGTTCCAGGGCGGATCAGACAATCTGGCAGCAGGTGAGTTTTGGTTAAAGAGGATAACCTTCCGCCCCTGAAGTGGAAAACAGCCAGGGTGATCGAGTGCCTTCCAGGAAAGGACAATGTAACACGTGTGGTAAACGTGAGGTACAGTGATGGTTCTATTGCCTAACGTGCTATATCCAAACTCTGTTTGTTACCCCTCGAAAAAGATACTATTGAGGACACTGTGAAGTGAAGTGACTTTCCGTGTTGAAATTTATGATTTCAAGGTGGCCGGTATGTACGGTTCCTTCAAATATTTTAGTTTAATTTTCAATCCGGTAACGCGGTTGATGTGTGACCAGCGCCCGTGTATGGCACCAGCGCAAGCGACCGCGCTCGAAACCTATTTTTATTTTTTAGTATGAATAATGTAATCGAGCGCGAAGTTGTCGAGACGGCGTTTAAGGCAGTCTTCGCGCCAATTTTGTATTTACCCGGAATTTGTCATGTTTTCAAAGTAATTAAATATGTTAGTTGAAGGCAGTGTTTTATTTATACAGTCCAATAGGCCTCTATAAATTGTCAATAAATTGCACTTTTTTGGAATAGTCGCGTTCGGCACAAGATCTATGAAATGCTTTTCCACACTTTATGCACACAATTGACTTGGTAGATTTATGGCACTCAAAATAGATATTTGTGGACGAGTCACTTGACGATGCGTTCTTGCCGCCCGCTATCTTTATGATCATGACATGTTGGTAGACCTTTTTTTTCGCTGGAATTTTTGGTGCTATATCCCTGGGCAGGAAGAGGACGAGGGGAAACTAAAGAAGAAATACCATTTACTTAACTTTTGTTAATATTACTATACTAATGTAATATAAAAATGTATGAAACTCGGTTAGTAGCATAATTTGGAAGCACATGTGCCAAAACTGCTATCCCGCCAGCCAATTAAACACCTCTTTATTATGCCTAAATCTACTAGATGTAAAGAATCTCAACAGGAAAATCTTCAATCATATATATATAGGGAGTTCTGCCAGAGGCGAATCAAAACGATGATGTTTACCATACTGTTTCTTCCTAAAGCCTTTATTTGTTCTAGCTTCACATCCAGTTCTTAGAAAATAGACAGTATGCGAAGTGCGTGAATATTCACCAATTATGGTACACTTGAGGCATTAAATGACATATTAAAGTTTGCGACACCTGAAATAAAGAGGTTTTTATATCTAAGCAAGTACATAGGTACATTTAATTTATTAAGACTAATTTTTTTCTAGATAAGGATTCTTATTATTACTCAAATTAACAATAAATATTTTCATATATATATATATACTTACCTTTAATAAAAGCGCTTGCAGGAGAATCACAAATAAAACATCTTATTTTAACAGTGACAATTTTGGAAAAATTTTTTATTCTTGGTCTTCAATGTTAATAAAAACTCCTTCATCTGTTAGTTGTTTCATTTCATCAATAAAACGACGCAAGTAAATTTCAAAATTAGCGGGCTTTCCTGTTCCACAGTAAATACCAAATATTATAGGCTTTATTTTAGGTAATTTGTGGATATTGGTCAAAACTCAATTCTCGAACTATTGTATATAGGTAGGCCATCCATATTTATATTTAATTATATGGATTTTAATGAGATGGGGATTCTTTTTAATATGATTTGAAGTTGAATTTTAAGTCCACAATTCCCAACACCAATATTGTGCGTTTTCTAATTCAATTAGGTGAAAAGTTCGGGGCATTTTTAATAATGCTCTAGGATCCGAAGAAATAATATTTAGAATCCTTTTGTTAAAAATTTTGATTAATGCTTTTAGTGCATCTTGACGTATATTATAATTGATTGCCCACATCCTTAGCTCATTACTGGTCTGTATGTTTTTTGAAATGTCTGTAAGTTCGTTACTAACTTTTGTAAAATTATTATGAGTAACTTCTTCATCATCGATATCTAATATATCTGCATCCTCACCAATGTCTGATATTTCAGGTTGCGAAATGTCCCGTGATGAAAATATGGGTATAGTTGCCACACTAATATTTGCATCCGAATGAATAATTTTCTATGTTATGGTTTAAAAAAAATCGCTTACAAAAAAACAAAATGGATTCTATTCTAGCAGATATCTTAAATTAATTTAGAGGAAAGTCTTCATAAAGTTATATATACCTTTTTAAACAACGTTTTCGTCGACAAAAAAAACATTAATTTTATAAAAAGTTTTATAAATACTCTATCAATAATATGTTAAAGGGTTTAAAAAAAATAATTTTATAAACATAATCCTTATAACTATAAAGTCACTCAGAGTAATTTATTTTATAATAAAGTCTTCGTTCACCTAATACTTACTACAAAACTTTTATAAAATGATTTTATATCTGTTTTATAGATATGTTTTAAAATACTTATAAAGCAACTAAATAACAAATATTGCTTAACACAATTTAGTTATATAAGATGGTTTTATAAATGTTTTATACCAAACTAATTATTACTTTATAAAAATATTTTATTAAAATTTCATATAGTTATCTATAAAACCTTGTTTTAAAATTTGTTTCTTTATATTATAGAATTGTTTTAACGAAAGCAGTTAAGTAACATTTTATTGTTCGATACACCATTAATAGAACCGATATAAAATAATTTTGTATCGTAGTAGACTTTGTGTCCTGCTTGGGTCTTTCTTAATCCTGGTTATGACCAAAACGTAAAATTGATCATTTGGGTAATCTTGTATAAGCTAAATACTAAAATTAAATTACATTTGAATAACAATCATAATCATAAAAATCATTTAGGTAAGAATAATAAAATTCGATGTTCGAATTTTCTTAAAACACAAGACATCAAAAAATTTGAAAAATGAGTTAGGATGTATCAAATAAACTCTACAAAATGAATTAACATTAAATCGAAACAATAGTTAAAGTTAATAGTTATCGTAATTTCTTATTCCTGGTTATCATGTGGGTCATGATGTGTAAGCTAAATACTAAATTTAAATTACATATGAATAACAGGTAACAGTAATTGTTGGGCCCAACAACACCCTCTTCTGTCATCGAGATGTATTAATTTTTTAATTGCTTAACGTTCATAATTTTAGGAACATCATCGATTTCTAGAAGGTTCCCACGGGTCAGAAAATAATCAATTTGAAGTGGTTACTTTTAAACGTTTCAAACTTTTAAGGAAAACAAATATAACCCATAAATTGCCATAAAACTGCCAGGCTCTTAGGTCTTAAACCCGTTTTCACATCCCTTGTTGATGAAAAAGGCACTTATTGAACATCTTTACACCCACTAATTAAAACAAGCTGGTAAAAAGGTCGCAGGGTAAAAGTTTAGTTAGACAGTCGATATCAGTGGTTGTAGAAGTCAGGTTGGGTCACGAGTTACCCGTATTCTCTTTACTCTTTAAACCCTAATATGGGTCTCTCTTTCGCCAGACTCTTGATGGCTAAATACTGGTCCAAGAATTGCAGTACACAGTCGAGTTGTGTTACTGTCACAATCAAGTTGAGGTACTATCGTCGAGAAGTAGTGTGTAAGTCGAGTCGCGAGTCGTAGTCGCGATCGGAGTGAGAAGTTGCTCACGGAAGTTTTCCCTATTAACCCCATTACCCCTAATACCCAAGACGGGTTTTTCTTTTTCTCTTTCTCTCTCTCTTTACACCTTTAGTGACCTTGGAATGTTCGTAAGTACCCTTATACTCTAAACCCAGTTAAAACTACCTGTATTATCGTTGCTAGTTATGAGTTCGGTCGTCGTGTGTTGATGATAGAATAGGTTAAAGTAATTAACTCATTGTAATTAGAGTATAAGAACCATTGTTAGTAGTTAGTAAGAAGTGAGTGAAGTTACCTGGTAAGAAGCAAAGTGGGTGTAAGGTAAAATTAAGTATACAAAAGAACAGCAAAGACAATTCATAGCTTACAACTGCTTTAATGAATAACTGTTCCATTTTCCTGTCTTCGGATCTAATAAATGAGCATATTTTGTATTGTAAAAGTTTTTGTTTCATTTATTAAGTTATTTGGTTCAGCGCCATATAAGCTGTGGCCCTTCTATAAATACACAGAATAAAAAGTACAGTCCACTAGTACTCTCTAGTGGCACAATTAAACAATTGTGTCCCCCTCTATTTGGGGAAGAAGCCAGGCAGCAGTTCTCCCCCGAATAGTAATAAAGTTCAATATTAGCATTTTTTTAAAAAACAACACATCAAAAATTTTGAAAAATGAGGATGTATCAAATGAACTCTAAAAATTAAGTTTAAATCAAATCATAATAATAGCTAAAGTTTTTAGTCATCGTATTTTCTCAACACTCATTGAGTTCAAAAAAGCAAAACGAATCATATGGGTTGTATTATACAAGCTTTTATTACTTAGTTTAATTTATATTTGAATAAGAGGTAACAGTAGTAGAGTAAGATGTTTAAAAAAAAATACATTAAAAAATTGAAAATTTCGGATATATCCAATAAACTCTAAACATTAAAATGAAATCAAATCGGAACAATAGCTTACCAGTTTAGTTGTATTTTCTTAACACTGATTATGTCCAAAACACAAAACGAATTATATGGGTTGTCCTATATAAGCACTAAATACTAAATTTAAATTACATTTTAATAACAGGTAATAGTAATAAAGTTCGATATTCGTATTTTTTTGGAACACATCAAAAGATTTGAAAAATGAGTTAGGATATATCAAATGAACTCGAAAAATTAATTTAAAATCAAAACGGAACAATAGCTATAGTGTTTTGTTATCGAATTTTCTTAACACTGATTATGTCCAAAACGCAAGACGAATCATATAGGTTGTCCTATTAGTTCTTGATGCTAAATTCAAACTACTTTCGAACAATAGGCAATAGTAATAGAGTTCACTATTCGTATTTTTTAAGACACAATACATCAAAAAAATTTGAAAAATCATTTAAGATAGCTCAAATGAACTTTAAAAATTAAAATAAAATTAAATCGTAACAATAGCTATAGTGTTTAGTTATCGTAGTTTCTTAACACTCATTGTGTCTAAAATGCAAAATGAATCATATAAATTTAAATGCTAAATTTAAATTATATTTAAATAATAGGTAACAGTAATAGAGTTCGATGTTCCAGTTTTTTTAAAACACAACACATCAAAAATTTTGAAAAATAATTTAGACTATATCAAATAAACTCTACAAATTAAATTGAAATTAAATCGGAGCAATAGTTAAAGTTATCGTAATTTCTTAATCATGGTTATGTCCAAAGCGTAAAAAAGGAACATTTGGGTCATGATGTGTAAGCTAAATACTAAATTTAAATTACATTTGAATAACAGGTAACAGTAATGGAGTTCAATGTTCGATTTTTTTTTAAACACAACCCATCAAAAAATTTTAAAAATAATTTAGGCTATGTCAAATAAACTCTACAAATTAAATTTAAGTTAAATCGAAACAATAGGTAACAGTAGTAAAGTAATGTATTCGTATTTTTTTAAAACACAAAACATCAAAAAATTTTAAAAATGATTTAGGATATAACAAATAAACTCTGAAAATTAAATTGAAATTAAATCTGAATAATAATTAAACTGTTAAGTTATCGGTTTCTTAACAGTCATTGTGTTCAAATAGCAAAATGAATCATATATAGTTGGATCAATGGATCTTTGCGTTTACGTCATCACGTGTTCAAGGTCGATATTTATATGAATCAATCAGTTGTCAAACTTGGCGGCGGCATTTAATTTTTAAACTTAAAAAAAATAATAGGTTTTTATGCCCAATTTCCGTGGCGGCGATTTTCGCCAGAGATGAAATCTGCAATTCTTTGAAATTTGTTTTTAGTATATTGTCACTTTTAGGGCAGCTAATTTATATATAGCTATTTACAAATATTCTTACACCAAAACAGTTTTTTCTCATTGAACAAAAAATATTAATAAGTTTAAGATACAAAATTCAGTTATGAATAATCACTGTCACTATCTATCCGAGCTAGTTTCACTGTTTAAACTAATCAGAATTTGGGG
The DNA here is from genome assembly GCF_022605725.1 of Anthonomus grandis grandis. Lineage (NCBI taxonomy): Eukaryota > Metazoa > Arthropoda > Insecta > Coleoptera > Curculionidae > Anthonomus > Anthonomus grandis. Next base: position 11,660,276 of record NC_065550.1, read on the forward strand.
TATCTCTTCAATAATTACTTCCCTATTATACCAGTCCTTGATTATTTATTCAGTGTGTCAAACCTTAGCGTTCCATACTTCTGGTGTACATTTCTCTAATGATTTTTTCCGCATATCCAGTACATTTTCATCTTTATGCCCATTTTCACCAATATGGGTGTTGTAAAAATTTTTGGCATCTGCCCAAATCATCTCAATAGCATTAAATTGACAATGATAGGGTGGCAATCTTAAAACTTCATGTCCATTTTCTTGCAATATTTTATCTATTTTATATTGCTTTGGCCTTTTGTACATTTTTGCTATGCTTAATAACTCAGGCTTAAACATTTGTCTATTCTATGGTATATTATTTTTCACTAATCACTCAGCAATTTCTTGTTTTTTGCAAATTCAATTTCAATGAAGGTTGCTTTTCTAGCTGGACAGAATGGTACGGAGCATTAGCCATTATAATTAATCAAGGTTCCTCTAGATTTGGGATCAACTGATTTTCAACCCACTTCGTAAATAGTTCGTGCTTCATTTCTCCATGATAATCCAATGTTTTAGATTTGGAGGCAAAAATTAAACTGGCATTTTTAATAAATCCTCCACTATGTCCAGCATGCAACACAATAAAACGTTTTTCATCAAAACCACCTGGCTTACGAATACTCTTAACACTATTGTCTTGCCATGATCTCATCTTGCTGCCTTTAGAAAAGATCCAAGTTTCATCCAAAAACACAAGTTGACGTGCAAATGGTGAGTTTTTGTTTTCCATATATTTTCTGAAAAAAGCTGCCCTCATTGAAGATATATTGGTTGTCTCCATTAATGCACGTCTATTATCATCCTTAAGGTATTCAAATCCCAGGTAAGAGAAGTGTTGGAAGGCTTCAATAACTAATGTGAAGAATTTCTTCTCGATGTAGGTCTTCCTTTAGCATATGAATTGTAACTTGTTTTTCTGAAAAGATAAAATAAAATGTTTAGCTTATAAAATGATGCAGTGTAATAATGTTGTAGCTACTTTGTGCATACATGTCATACAATGTACTACGAACATCCATTTTTGTAAATTCATTAAGATCTTGAAAGACTCAAGATCCTTGCTGGTGTTGAGGGCAAGTACCGGCTCATTCGGTCTTTGGAAATTTTTATGCTTGATACTGTTCGAAGGCTTATCTTCAAAGCATCAGCAACTCTCTGCAAAGTTCAAATATTTATTTACTAAAATAAAAAAATTTAACTATATTTATAATGTTCATTATTACTATAACTTATATTTTTTATTATAAGGCTAAGTCTACCCATCCTCATTATAGCACATTTCATAATAATTAAATTTTTTAAGTCTATTTAGCATATTGAAATTCTAGGATTTTTTGCAATTCAGTTTTAGGTTTAAAATTCACATGTTTATCAAATTTAATTCCACAATGAATAGTGTGGTAGACATTTCCTAATTATTAATCAAAAATTAAAATAATATTTACCTCTTGGATAGCATTCAAGGAAATTAGGGGTCCCTTATTATCTCTTTCAGACGTAAAGTACAAGATTAAATTTCCAACAAGCATACGAGCATGAGAATTCAGAAAAAGCATTTTCCAGGCATTTGAATGTTAGGTTAAATACGTTCTCAAAAGAACTGTTTGTAAAACAGAAAAAGGTTTGGCAAAAAACTATTTCAATAGAGCTTCAACCAAACACAAAACACAACGATGAACAGTAAATAAGAAAACAAAACAAATCAAATTTCTCTAAAACTCTTTGGCAAGGCAAAGCAAAGTCGAGAACATAAACAAACATGGTTGCTTGTGGTTGCAGACAAAGATCTAAGATGTACAAAGAACTTTTCACAAAATGTACTAAACATGAGGTGTTATTACAGCAAATTCTAAATTAAAACTTGTTTTATTTACAAGCCGTGGTTTCCTTTCTTCATTAGAAGAAAACGAAGTTATTTTATTAAGAAAAGAAAGTTATTTTTTTAATATCTAAACATAAAACATATATTATACCAGTATACTTCTATATAAAAAATGTATTATATTTAGTACATTTTTGCGAAAACGGGCACCCTCGATCGAATAATCGAAATAATCGATTTTAAAACCCGACGGGGAGCCAATGATGTTGAAAGTTTATCATAGACATGTGATCGGATGTTTGTCCTTGTCCAACTCATAACTGTCACTCCGACCGTAGGTCGAGTATTTTGAAGATTTACGTTCTGTGCTCTTTCTCATTTGATTTGTCTAAATTAGAAAGAGAGCGGATGAGAAACAATTGTGTTGAGTTGAATGATAGTTTAGTGACGTGACGCAAAGATCCATTGATCCAACTATAGGTTGCCCCATATAAACTCTTCGTACTAAACTTAAATTACATTCCAATAATAGATAACCGAAATACAGTGATGTATATAATACTAATATTGTTTTTAAACACAATAATACTTCAAAAAATCTGAAAAATTATATATCAAATAAAGTCTAAAAATTAAAATGAAATCAAATCAGAAAAATAGCAGTGTTTCGTTATCTTATTTTTTTAAAACTGATTATGTCTAAAACGCAAAACGAATCATATGGGTTGTTGCGATTTATAAACCGTTGTCTTATGTTTATTAATTTAATTTACCAACAGTGTATGGTGTATGGGTATATATGGGTATTTCAGCCCGACTGTGTCGCTCCTCTCTTCGCGATTCTTAAAAATCTATTTTTAAAATATAGTTTTGTTTTTGTAAAACGCTTTGATGCCGCCAGGTGGAAGACGAACACTAATCAGTGTAAGATCAGTACTACTACACAACAGGCTTTCATCCCGATTGTACGTTTTTAAGATACAAATGTATGCTAAACGTTTAAGTAGTGATTAAGTTAAAAGTAATTTTTTTAGTAATTGAACGTTTTTAATTAAATTCTTTGGTTCATAAAAAATTTGATATTTTTATAATATTAAATTGGAAGTTGAACAAATTGTGTATTATTTATAAATACAAGGTATGCGAGAAAATTAGTCAGTGGTCCTTTGAATTTGGAAAAAAAACTATAAGAACCATCATGCACAGTTAGCAGGTGCTAACAGCGAGTCGGATTGGAGTTGGATTTATTGGTACCGGAGGGGACTGAATTCAGTAATATTTGGATGTACAAATTTATGGTTATGGGTTCACACTACTTGGATAAGGAGGAATAAAGTTCATCTTTCATATTTTATTTTTTGTATTGGGAGCTAGCTGCAAAGGGATTTACGGGCGCAGTTGGATACCAAGGGAACATCCTATTTATGGCAGTTGGAAATTAAAATTTAGGACAATAAATGTTCGATTTTTTAAGGGTTATTTAAATTAGGGTAAAACTGTTTCATTAGTTTTAGACTCTGTTAAGAAACTTGGTACATAATATAGGTTTTTATGAAATATTTATGTTGGTATAAAGAGTTTAATTGGGTGGAATTTGAGGTGTATCAATTTTAATTTGACTGTTGTGTATAAAGGGCTTATAGGTATGTCAGTGGCGGCTCGTCAGGGGAGGCAAGGGAGGCAAGGGAGGCTTAGCCTCCCCATCAAATTGTAATGAAATAATAAAAATATTTAACAAAAATAAATAAAGAAAATGTTTTTTTCCAAATAATAAGTACCGACTCTATAACTTCTAATACACCAATATAACGCGAACCAGCCATACGTCATACTGTTAATTCGCCGCGACTCGCATCCTTTTTTAAACAGTTGTAAGAAAAGAAAGAAAGCTAACCGGCTTCATCCACATCGACACAGAACGTGTGCGAAAACGCGATACATTACGAAATAAGAAAATCCATACGTAGCAAGGGAGGCAAGCCTCCTCCAGCGGTCAAAATCCAACGGGCCGTGCACTCGACTTGGCGCCGACAAACGCCGTTTTCATCGCGCGAAATAAGGCGCCAAGGGAGGCTAGCCTCCGATCATCTGATTAAGCTGATTTTTGTTTTGTTTTGAATTTTCAGCAGTTCTCAGTCGTTTTGATTTCGGTGATTGTCGTGTCTTTTGCCCGCGAATTTTGACAAGGTAGGTGGTTTTGGCTTATGGTTTTATTGATTAGTTTTGATTTTGTCGATTCATCGATTTAATTGTGCGGCCGGATTTCCCTCTATGTTAATGTTTGGTACTTAATTTAAGGTATTTATCGTATTTAATAATTTATTATTATGTGTATTTGAGTGATGCAAGGTAAGATATTTTTATTTAATGGCTTCTTTTATTAATCATCATATCATTTCTAATGTCTGTTTGCTGAAAGATGGACAAATTAAATGAAATCAAACAAGCTGAAGATTTAATAGACTGGCTGCTATTAAACAATTTTAGTTTATTAAAGCTTTGATGCCAAATATTATGTTATTAAGACTTTGGGCAGGCCTCAGCCCCATTTAATTTCATTGCAATCTGCAGACAATCGACAAAATCGCGGTTTAATTTGACTTGGTACAGCAAATATGATTGGTTGACTGGATCGGTTAAAAGAGAAAAGCTTTTTTGCTGGGCTTGTCTGTTATTTTCTGTCTAAACTGAATATTCTACGTGGTCGAAAACTGGATATTCTGATTTAAAAAATTTGCCTCGGTCCATTGAAAGACATTTAAAATCAAAGAAGCACATTTCTTCGTCTTGTAAATTAAGGCTTTTTGGAAAACAAAATATTGCTTCTGCTTTAGATAATGCTCAAAAAGAAGCCATTTTTTCTTTTAACAATCAAGTACGTGAAAACCGGTCAAATTTAAAGCGGCTTGTTGACATTACTCTTTATTTAGCTTCACAAGAACTAGCTTTTCGCGGACATAATGAGACCGAAGAGTCGATTAATCGTGGCAACTATAAAGAACTTTTGACGTTGTGGGGTAAATACGATTCAAAATTTGACGAATTTTTAAAAGGTAATGTTTTTTCGGGCACATCAAAAACGATTCAAAATGAAATCATTGAAAGTTTGTCACATGTCGTCGATGAGCATATTTTCCAAGAAATTCAAGTAGTCCTTTTTTTTGCATGGGAAATAGACGAGACTATGGATATTACTTGTATGGAATACAAGAAATAATGGATATACTTATATGGAATTCCCAGCTTTCGATTGTTTTTAGGTATGTCAAAGACGGCAAGGTAGTAGAACGGTTTATGGGGTTTCATGATGTTTCATCTGGGCGGACTGCAGACGATTTATTTAATCTCCTGGTTAATAAATGCGACAAATTTGATTTCAGGCGTAAGCTAATTGCGCAAACAAATGATGGGGTGGCAGTCATGGCGGACATTTAAATGGCTTGCAAGCTAAAATTAAATCGATAGCGCCATATGCACTTTTTACGCATTGCCATGCCCATGTACTAAACCTAGTTTTAAGCAGGGCATGCAATAATATTAAAGATTGTCGTATTTTTTTCTCCAATTTGTCAGGATTTTCTGCCTTTTTCTCCAAGTCCACCAAGAGAAGTTACATCCTAAATGAAATTTGCGGTAGCCGAATGCCTACTTTTGCTGCTACATGGTGGAATTCTACATCAAGATCTGTGTTTTCAGTGCATATACATAAGGAAAAATTAATAGATGTTTTTGATATTATTCTAAACAGTGAGGATTTTAAAAATGACGACCAAAGTATCAGGGAGGCAAAGGGTTTCAAGTATATTTTAACAGACCATAAATTTTCTTTTTTGCTTGAAACATTTAAACTAGTTTTTAAGCAAACTGACGTGGTTTTCTCAATTCAAATAAAAAAACGAAAATTTAATTTTGACTTACCCGATTTGCGACAAAATTATAGACAAATCTATATTGAAATAATGGACACAATAACTGAACAAATTAAGGTTAGATTCAGCGATCTTAGTAAATTAAATTACTTTGATCTATTAATGTTCGAAAAATTTCCATCCTACTCCAAAGATTTTCCCCAAAAATTACTGGATAATTTAGTAAACCAATATCCGTTTTTTGATTCCATTCAATTAAAAAATGAATTAATTGTAACCTTTAGTGACCCTCAGATGTTTTAGAGTTGTAAGTCTCCATCTGAATTATTAAGTTTTATGTTTGAAAATAATTTAAATGAGTGCATGCCAGAGCTGTATAAATTTATTAACATCGCTGTGACTATACCCATAACATCGGCATCTGTAGAAAGATATTTTCAGCACTCAAAAGAATTAAAAGTTATAGCCGTAATTCCATGACCCAAATGCGACTAAGTAATATATCTCTTCTTTCAATCGAAAAGGAGTATATAAAAGAAATGACAAAAAATGACAAATTTTATGACGAAGTTATAGACTTCTGTGCTAATATGAAAAACCGAAGAATTCCCTTAATTTTCAAACCAGAGTAGAGTCCACAGAAAAAAATTAAAAAAAAAAACAACAAAAAAATAACTGATATATAATGACTATAATGTATACATATATGTATGTACATTGTACATAATAAAGTATTATCTTATTCGCTTGGACATAAACATGTATATTATATTTTTATTTTAGAGTTTTAAAACCTATTCCTACTAAGTATTTGTTTGTGATATAAAGCAATAATAACATTAATAACCAAAGTTTTTAACAAGGAAAATATTTTTACGTTTTTGTTATATTTTGTATATAAAACCATTACATGGTTTTGCCAGAGTCGAGTTTTAGTTGCTTATATTGCAGATAGCAGAATATGCTCTAAAAGTTTATAAAAAATAATGTTTACACATTTACAAAATTATTCTATAAATAAAAATTAAATAATATAATAAACTTTTTATTTATAGAATAATTTTGTAAATGTGTAAATATTATTTTTTATAAACTTTTAGAGCATATTCTGCTATCGGCAATATAAGCAACTAACCAAAGTTTTTACCAAGGCAAATATTTTTACGTTTTGTTTTATTTTTGTATATCAAACCATTATATGGTTTCAGTTGATGATAAAATTCTTCTTTTTATTTATTGTCCTATTTTTCTAGTCCCATATAATGTATACCTTATTTTTGTTTATTTCATAAACCATATTCCTATTTCCTTATCTCTTCCTATTCCTGGCAAGACTTAACTCTCACCTCCGCGCTGGTTCTTGCTGGACAATAATATACTTTTAGGTCCAATATTAAATTTTTTTTTTTTTGAAATCTGCTAATATCTGCTAATAATTTTGTATGACCCAAAAAAATATGAATTGTTGACTGAGAAGAGTTTATTATATTTCTTGTTTTTTAAAAAAATATTTCAAAAATAATATATAAAAAGTACCTAATAAATAAATATTTAACAATATTAATTATGTATATATTATTATTATTACATTAGGATACCTAAAATAGGCAATATTAAAAGTAAAATCGAACACGACTTGTAAAACGATTTTCAAGACTAACTCTTAACGAGAATTGGGTAAAAAGTGGGCGTGGCATGCAAAATTTTAGCTTAATTAGAGCTTTCTATCTGCACTTATCCTTTAGCCTCCCCTTTCCAAAAACTCACAAGTCGCCACTGTAGGGTTAACCTAGAGTTTAGGGTTAACCTTCTAGAAGATTTGTGGAAGGTCTCCTTAGGATTGTGTTACAGTTTATTTTCTTCAGATACATAAAGAATAAGAAAATAAAATAAATACAAAATGTTAGCGAAAGCATAGCTGGATTATAGAACTTTAAGAGGCAATTTCTGAGTTATTCTGGTGCTAAAGTTAATAAAATAAACAGTTATCATTTCAGTATTAATTCTATTTTTGATTTCAATAATTTTCAACCCTTATGATGAAACTCAAATTATTAATCATAATATTAATTTTTTTTAATTGTTTTGATTTCACTAATGTTAGAAGTCATATCCTAGCCAATAAGATCCCAGCTTATTCTCCTATATCCCTACTAAAACCATTTCTGGCGTGAAAATCTTTGACCTCTAGGAGTCTTGAAGAACAAGCCTTTTGAAGAAGGTAGAGTTCTTGGTATTTTTGCCAGTTTTACTCCAATGAAAAGTTGAAAACTCACCTTTTGGGTATTTTAGTTTGTGGATACTAAATGCCATACGGGTCTTGTCCACTTTAAGTATCTGCGATTTTGCAATATTTTAAAATTTGAACATAAAGAGTACTTTGAAAAGAATAGAAAAAAATTTGCGGATTATTCACATAGGACGCTAAAAAATAATATTAAATTATGTCAAAAAAGAAGTCTACTCTACTCTATTTGATGATCGAAACTCGTTGCTATTGATAATTACATTGTCAAACTTTTGACATATGATCTCGCAGTTGTCAAATTGTGTATATAATATGTAATAAGAAACAAGCACATCTAAAAAGCATATCTTATATAAGAGAAAACATGAAAGACATCTAAATCTATCTGCCAAAATGATAGCAGTGTTTTTACACTATAACAGTGAATGGGTTTCACTTTTACACACATTTGTACACAAGCAAAAAATTCATTCCCTTATGCAAAGGTTCGTAGCCTTCATATTTTCTAACATTTTGAGATTCTATTCATATGAAAAAATATAGAGAGGGCTCGTAAATGTCGAGCACATCTCATCTCATCTCATCTCATCTCATCTCATCTCATCTCATCTCATCTCATCCCATCCCATCCCATCCTAACCCAACACACAGGCACACGCAGGCACGCCCCCCGTGTGCTAACGCAACCCAAAATCTAAGGTAAATAATATAATAAATAAATAATCTAAGGTAAATAATATTAAAAAAAATATTGATAATAAGTTTTTAAAATATTGCAGCATGTTTACATAGAAATAGGTTACAATAGATTATTTTTGTTGGATAAAGAGTCAATTAAAATCCAATCACTTAAAAACTTTCTTTCCTTTATTGCCAATGTTTCGGTCTATATTACGCCTTCTTCAGGGCACTTAGCATATATGTTTTCAAGATCTTGTGAGTTTTAAGTATTGAAGTGATTCTAATATCCTGGAAAAATATCCCAACCACCTAAGATCATTTATGAAAATGATAGATAATGATCTCTTTTAAAAATTTTATGGGATCATAGGTTTTATAATCCATTTTTTGCAAAAAACATAATGCTATAAAATATTTTGATATTTTTCACATAAAAAAATGAAGAGTGGCATATTAATTTTTGTAATTTATAATGGTATATTTTATAGAATTTGTTGTTGGCTCTCTAGAATATTATGGCATATTTTAGATCCACAACCAATAAATGGTCCTTATTAAATATCATTTATGCAAATGATGCGAATTCTTATGGTATGATTTTGCAAAATAGTTGTTGGTTTTCTGATATATTATGGCATATTTCATATCCACAACCACCAGTTGAGTCCACCTTTTGTATCTTGTTGAATGAGCTTTGAAATAAATTCAGAGGTTGCCTCAATCCTCAATGAGCAAGTGGCTCAAAGATACTCAAATTTCATGGTACTACAAACCCAGATTGGAGCTGCGCTCTCTGAATTCAGAAGAAAAAAGGAGAGGACAATCTTTTGTAGAATTATTGAGTAATGTTAGCAGTCTGTATTTGGACTTTCATCATATATACTTTGTTAAACATACAGATATATTAACATTGGATCTCCGTAAAGAATTGAAAGATACTCTAGCAAATGTGTCTGCAGATAAATGGTTGGTCTGAAACATCATTGAAGAGTGTTTTGAAACATCAGGAGATATTACAAAAAGTCGGGATTGGTTTTCAAAATATGCTAAACTCACATGGTCCACTTCGTGAGTACGAATGAGTCAATTGAAATTGATATTCGGAAAAAAAATCCAATTCTTTCTTAGTCGCTCCAGCATATATTTTGTTAAATTTTGATAATTGCAGACAGACCTTGGAACAAGATCATGGTCGCCGACAGGATGGGCAATGTAGTTCATCTACATAATTTTTTAAAATAAAAAAAAACTCAAAAAATACTTCCATTTCTATATCAAACACTGTAAAACAGGTATTTAGTTATGTATACCCAGCTTTTTGGGTACTTGCCTAGTTACTAGAAAGAAAAGCAGTTATAGCTTTAAAACAATCTAAAGGAAATTATAATAAATTTATTCTTTTTTACGTAATAATCTTGCATGGTGGTCATACATAGAGTAGACCTTCATTTGCTTAAAGCTATATTTTTTCTTGGATTGGGGATTTTTCCTTGCAATAATAAATCTTATGGTTTTTAATCCTTAGAGGAATGAAGGAATAAATAAATAATTTATAATTGAAGGCAGATTTTTTCAGTTTTAAATGCTGCGCCAATCTTCTCACTAATAGTTATATTTTCTTGAGAATTAATAACAGCATAGCCATTACATCTATAAATAAGATGGGAGATATGTAGTATAACAAAATGTTACTTCCCTTGTTAGGGAATTTGTCAGTGGCGTGAAAATAAAATTTGTTTATTCGATTTTATAATTAATTAAGACATTCAGTTAATCAAAAGTTTGCTGGTTATCGACAAAGTCTTATCCAGCAAAGCGTTGAGTAAAGAAGTATCCCAAAAAATAACGGTTTACAACATTTACTATCAATCAGTATAATTCTGGTTTAGAGTTGTGGGATCAGTTTTGTCCTTCAGTGCATAAAGACTGCTTCTTTGAATCATCTTCGACAATTCTTCATTCAAATTAGAGTTTCTGCACAAATAGAATAGGTTGTTAGGTCATTAGGTTTATTGTGAGTGGGGAACTTTGTGTCCCTCCACTGCGACCCTAGGTCTATTGTGGCTCACTCCTAGGTGCTTACACTTCTATAATCAAGTCGGCCCTCTTTAAGAGTTCGATAGTTTGACTGCATTCTTAAATATCTTCACGCAGAGATCAAAAAGAATAAAAAACATTTTCTTATTCTCAAGAATAGATAAACGAGGAGCATCATGATACTCTTAATTTCTATAGGTCCACTATAGCTCAGATTTATAAGCCTTCATTAGTAGATTATTTTAAAATGGAGGGACCAAGAGTTGTTACTTTTGCGAAAATTAAAAATTAAATTATTATTTATTAATTAAATTATAGAATTAAAAATTATTGGAATCATGTAATCGGGTTGATTTATTTGCAAACATTGGTATGGCATCATAATGCTAGAGCAGATTTCTCATAAACCTGCATTGTTATTAGCTTTTTCTTCTGCTCAGAGTAATCTAGTTTTCCTTTGTTTCCCTCCGTTTTATTTTGTTTAAAGTTATCTGATATTGATACTACCAAATATAATACATTTCATACAACACATGCATCATCATCTATGGTAGATCGTAAAGGTGTATCAATGAATATAACTGAATTAGGTGCGTGCTGGAATGAGCATGCGAAGAGATTTGCAAATTTTTGTAAAATGCCTAATGCGGATGTATGCTGATGATGCTGATTGTATTTTAGTTTTAGTTGTATTCTAGAAGGATTATAACAATATTATTGTTATTTTTATTCTGAGGTGTTTTACTTAGATGTCTATTACAAACATTAATTAAATGTTTTCTATTTTAAAAACTTTATTTTAAAGGTTTTTTTATTTTTTAGTCTACAGTTGCACAATTAACTATCTTTAAACATCTACGTTGTTATCTTATTTACGGAACGAGGACGAAATATAATTACTTAATCAAACGAACTGACCTGTAATGAAGTTCGATTGTAATTATATGAATTCCTCGTGAAGTAAATAAGTCCCTCCCACCCTGACTTACGTCCCCTATGGTTAATTGCGTCAACTCAGTTAAGTGTTTAAATAATGAATTCCATGGGCATTAAGACCATCCTAGGAATGCATAGGACCGGCGGAACGGGCGGATTATTTACTTTAAAATTCAGTGGTGTATGGTATCAGTAGAGAGACTACGTTTTTATCTTATTTACTGCATTTAAGTATATCAATATATGTTCAGGATTCGTATCAAGTCCCTATGACCGAACGCGTGGCAACACCACTAACCACAAGCAGCAAGCAGTGAATCACCCGATTAAAAAAGGCGCTCTCACTCTCTCAACGTCTGTCCGTGTAGCGACCTGTATCTATTCATTCTGATTTAAAATTATATATATATTCCTTGTATTTTTACGGAATTAAATACCATACAAGCAAGAAAAATTTGTGTGACTTATTCACAATACAAAACCTTTGAGCGGATATTTACCACGACAGTGAGTAAAAACATCCAGTTTTATTCAAGATTGGATGCAAGACGAGCCCGGCTTCCATATTGGTTTGCGACGCGGAGTGAAGCATCGACTATAGTTAGACTATTAAATGGGTAGAGACAGCAATCCTATACAGGTTAGTGCAATCCTTATTTCCTTTGACATTTTTATATATTTTCCTTTTATCTACCCATTGAATAAAAACAGAATTCAAAATATTTTATTTTTATTTAATTTGAGAATTTTGTATTTTATTGTCGACTCTTTGTAGCTTATTGGTGAAATGGCCGAAGAACAAGCTGACGCGGCAATAATTACTCTTAAAAATGCCAAGCGTAATGCTAAAGGTCAGTTAACACGGTTAAAAAATTATATTGATGCTACCATTTCATCTTAAAATGTCCAGGTTAAAGAATTAGAACTCAGACTAAAAAATGCAGAACCGCTTTTACATTCTTTTTATAAGATTTGCAATGATTTAGAATCTTTAGATAGGACGAATCTAGAGAATGAAATTAGCGAATTTGAAAACATTTTTTTACTGTAATGTCAAAAGCTGCCAACTTTTTAGACGAAAAATCAGCCGCTCAAGCTCAGAATGATGATAACTTTATTAACTTTGACAATCAGTTAGGCGAGGCTATGACAGGTACAAATTTTAACATTAAGCTACCACCCATACCTTTGCCTACCTTTGATGGTTCTTACGATCAGTGGTTGTTCTTTAAGGACACATTTTCCTCCCTCATTCATGAAAACTCTACAATACCTAAAGTGCAAAAATTTCACTACCTTAGGTTGTCTATTAGTCTATGTCTAGAGAGTTATGAGTCTATGTCTAGAGAGTTTTGCTGACAATTACGAAGTCGCTTGGAACCTGTTAATTAAAAGATACGAAAACACTCAAATTTTAATAGGAAATCATATTAAAGCCCTCTTTGATCTTGAGTCAGTTCAATCAGAGTGCTACAAAGGTTTACGAGCTTTATTAGATGGCTTAAATAAGCATCTAAGAGCTCTCGAGGTATTAAAACAACCAGTAAACACCTGGGATTCTTTGTTAATTCACGTGATTTCTTTAAAACTCGACCAGGTAACTCGAAGAGAGTGGGAATCTGAGTATTCTAAACATCAAGAAATATCGCTTGATATATTTAATAATTTCTTAAATGAGAAATGTAGACTTTTAGAAAGTTTACAAATAAACACTAAACAAAATATTCAGAAATTTAAAAGAAATCAATAATTTGCTAGTACTATTTCTAATGCGGGATCAGGTCCAGTTTGTTCATTTTGTGACAAAAATGATACTGTGTATAATTGTAGAGCATTTCTCAATTTTAACATAAATAAAAGAATAGAAGAGGCTAAAAAACGTAAGTGGTGTTTAAACCGCTTAAGAACTAATCACTCTATTTCACAGTGTCGATCCCCCCCTTGTAGAAAATGTGCAATGAGACATAATACATTGCTACATATTAATAACACCAATCAAAATACCAACGAAAATCATCCCATTGCTTCTCTAGGTGATCAGGTAACATCTAACGTTTCAAATTCAAACTATGATGGTGGCCGTAAGCTCGACGTAGGCTCTGCTGCTGCACATTTTTTCCCGTCTCGCGAGTTATAGATTTGAAAGATAAAAAGGCTTTTTAAAAAAAAATTATTTTAAGAACGTTACAGCGTTGTGACTTAACTCTACTAATGCTTAAATCTATCTGATTAAAACGATACAAATTACTTCTTAGCTAAAGTAAAAATGATTACAATGCAAAAGATCATATTCTATAAACTAAGGAATGAAATATACTATAGTCAGAGGTTATATGTTCCGTAATTCCTCCTTCCTAAGAAACGAGCTTACGGATGGTACAGGAGTGGTGAGGTGGTTATATGACGATTTCGTCATAGATTCGTCTGGATGTAGGCTTCTCTTAGATACTCTTGGCATCAGGCATTTCTGCACCATAAAGTAGCTAATTATTGCTACTAGCAGAATATAAAGTAATACGGTATAAATGCTGGTTCTGTGGTAGTATACGTTGGTTCAGGGCCCGGTCGAGTCTTTGATGCTGAATCTCGATGGATTTATGAAGATGTTTGGCTTCATTTAGGTCCAGTGAGCTTAATTCCAAATTATTAAAGAGAATTGGTGTAGCTTCATTGCTAGGCGGTGATAGGTTGATTTGAGGTAGTTCAATGTTTTTGTAATGGGTTTCTGGATCCTTGTAATTTTTGATGACAATGTTTCCGACACGAAGTTCACAAGTAGAATGCAGTTCTATGATGTAGGTGCCATTTAATGGGATATTGTCTTTATTGGAACCACAAGTCTGGATAGCTGCAAGAGGTCGAGGTACGATTAGCATCCATTTTCCTTCTTCCAGTTTTTCTGCTTTGTTGGTGGTAATTTGGATTTTCGTCTGCTGGTATTGGGATATTGATTCTCTAAATTTTAGCATCTGTACTTCGCAAGATGCATCTTCGTCTATAGGCAAGGGGTTAAAGTCTTGGCAAACGTATTCGTTGGTGGTGATCTTCTTGCATGGTTGGTTGGATTTTGCATACTTCAGCTCGTTAAGGATTAGGTATTTGGTTTGCGGAAATATTACATCGTGGAAGGTTTTTGAAGGTGTAGGTAGAGGATAAAGGTGGTACAGTAGATAACTGTTCTTCTCTACCATCGGCATTTCAATGATAAATATGACTTTATTTTCCTTTGCGTAACTTTTTATATTAAGGACATTCTCAAAAAGAAATACATTTTTAAAAGTTGGATCAAATGGGAGTTTACCGGATGTTAAACTCGTAGAAATTAATTAAATTTCCTTAAATAAGTCTTTTGGACTAATGATTGATGGTGAAAGGTATTTAGTTTTGAAAAAGTTATTGCTATTTGAAGATATTCTAAGACATCATACATTTCTTGTAAGAATGTGGTAGCATGAGATAGAATTGTTTGCAAAAGAAAAAAAAGCTTATCTTCAAAAGTGATTTTGTTAAGTCTTTGGACCTCTATTTGAATTTCTTTTATTTGTGATTCCAAAATATTTTGATTGGAAATTAAATTTTTTGAGAGTTTTTGAAAAAGTTTATTAGAATTATCTATTATGGTAATTTGTTCTTGCATTAAAAGTTTTATATTATTTTCGTTTTGCATAATTGAAGTTATTGCTGAATCATAGCGCTGAGCATCCTCATTATCTAAATTGCCGGTTATACTTTTGACAATACTGCCTAATCCTTTTATAAGGCCTCTTTTTTCGCGAGTTTTAAGAGAGAATGGATTTATTTGAAGTATTTGATTTTTTATTTTTTCTTTTAAGGTTGAAGCTAAATTGTATGAATTAAAATATTCTTTTTTATATAAAGAACAGTTTTCTTTGTTTTTTTCTAAGTCGTATATAGTTTTTTGCATTATGAGATATTGACTGATAATAGGGTTGATGTCGTAAATTTGAATGAAAGTCCAGTAATCAATTATGTTTTGCGAGTTTCCTAATTTCATTGGTAAAAGTCCGGGGTTCTTGGATACGTCATGAAATGTTACGTCAGGTCTTGCATGTTTGATGTTGAGGGACCTGCAACAACAGGGGCTTTTAATTCTTTTCTATGGACTACCTCTTCTTTATTGTTCTTTTTGTTTTTTATTTTAACTTTATTATTTTCGAGTAGTTCAATTAGTTCAAAAGGGCCTAAGAATCGTTTAGATTTTTTATTTCTGTTGGCGTTATTTTTATATACAATTTGTCCTACTTTAAATTGATATTGCTTTGGACCTAGAACGTTTCTTTTATCGATAATTTTTTGTTTTTGGGATTCTAATTTTTCTTTTATTTCATCATAAAGGTGTTTTATCTTTTCTTTATGATTAAAGGCATAATCGGTATAATAGCTGGTATTTATAAACTGCGTCGAGGAATAGATCGAACAATTGTATGCTATTATGGCATATTTCATTAAGGTTTTAACGTCTTCGTCCTTAAAACGGTCTCCTAAAATTCGAAGCTGTTCGATAAGTGTAGCGTGGAGTCTTTCGATTGGTGAGTTCGATTCATGGTGAAAAGGTGTTGTAAAATGTATGTTTATTTTATGAGTCTTTAAGATTTCTTGAACGGTGGTATTTTTAAATTCAGGACCATTGTCCATAATTATTCTCTCAGGAAGACCATAAAATAAAAAATAATGGATGAGAGCTGAACATATTTCGACTGAAGTTTTGCCTTGAATAGGAATGGCTTGACCTAGTTTTGAAAAGGTGTCGACGAGTGTAAGAAAGTCTTGGTTGTCAAATTTGAAAATATCTATATGAAGCAGCTGGAATGGTTTTCCAGTAGTTTCTGTTAATACAAGAGAAACATATGGTGGTTTACGGGAATATTTAGATGTTTGACATATGCTACAATCATTTATATACTTTGTTATGTCGGATTTCATGGATGGCCAATAATAATTCCTTTTAAGTTTTTCTAAAGTCTCGGCTATTCCGCGGTGATTACATTTACCTTCATGCTGGTATTTCATAATAAAGATTCGCTCATCAGGTTCTTTTATAGAGTTTATTAGTTTTGTACATTTAAATAGTTTTGGTCTAGATTGATGGAAGTGGTGCATATAAACATCATTAAATTCGATGTACATGGAATCATCATGAAAATATAGGCAAAAAGTTTTCTTATCGGTGGTATATGTTTTTAGGAATTCTAATATAAGTTTGGGATTAGATTTTGGAATTTTGACATGCCATATATTATGTTTCTCGAATGTTTCCCAGTTGACAGTCAATTTATTGTGTGGATTTTTGGAGATAATTATTTGATATGATTTATTGTTAATAATATCATCCAGTATGGGGATTCCATCATTTAGTGTGTTATGGTTGCTGCTAGAATGCGGAGTATTTATAGAAGATTCTGGAGTCTCTTGGGAATGAAACTCTGGTGGTGGTAAATTGACATTATCTGGTTGAAGGTTTAAGTTTGAGAAATCATTAAGAGTTTGTGTTTCGTACTGATGAAGTGGGTCGTTAAAATTTTGGAAATTATATTAGGGTGGTTGAATATTGGGGTTTGTATTTCTTGGAGGAACCAACTGAATATTTTGCAATATTTTAATTTTTGGTTTTGGACAGGGAGGTTTTAATTCTTTTAAAACTGATGTTATATCTGCTGGGTTTAGTTTATTGGGGTCATAGGACTTTAAGAATTGGTCAATATCTAGATCTATATCACCTGAATTATTTACGATACTTTCGTTTTCAATTGCATTAATACAAATTCGTGAGAGTGCGTCTGCGTTGGTATTTTGGTTACCCTTTTTGGAAATAATTTCAAAATCGTATTCCCTTAATTTACATCTCCATCTTACGAGTTTGCTATTTGGTTCTCGCATATTAAAAACCCATACTAAAGGTCGGTGGTCTGTGTAAATTTTGAATTTGCGACCGAAAAGATAAGGTCGAAAATGTTTGCATGCCCAAACTATAGCAAGTAACTCTTTCTCTATCGTGGAGTATTTTACTTCGGTGTCATTAAGGGTTCTTGAGGCGTAGGCGATGGGTTTGTCATTGGGAATGTTCCCTTGGAAAAGGACTGCTCCAACTGCATAGTTGCTAGCGTCAGTTGTCAAAACAAATGGTTTGCTGAAGTCTGGATATTGAAGTATGGGGGAATTGGTGAGAAGTTGTTTGCAGTGGTTAAATGATTTAATGAACTCGGGGGTATGAACTATTTTATGATCTTTTTTAAGGCAAATCGTCATAGGCTTTGTTATTTTGGCAAAATCTTTTATAAATCGACGATAATAACCAAGTAAACCTAAAAACGACTTCAGAGCTTTGGGAGAATTTGGAATTGGGAAATTTTTAATTGCTGAAATTTTGTCTGAATAAGGTTTAACACCTTCAATAGTAACAACATGACCCAAATATTGGACTTTTGAAACTGAATTTTGAAATTGGATTCACGAAGTTTGTCAAAAATTTGTCTTAAACGGGAAATGTGTTCTTCCAAAGAACTGCTGAAAATTACAATGTCGTCCAAATATTCAAGACAGATTTCATTTTGAAGACCTCTCAAGATGTTATCCATGACTCTCTGGAATGTCGATGGGGCATTCTTAAGTCCGAAAGGCATTCGTTTGAACTCGTAATGTCCATTTTCAGTGGAGAAGGCGGTTTTTGGGATATCATGGGGATCCATCTCGATTTGATGAAAACCATTGGCCAAATCAAGTGTTGAAAAATATTGGCTTCTACCAAGCTTATCCAGAATGTCTGTTATTTGGGGAAGAGGGTATTTGTCATCAATCGTTCGTTCGTTGAGCTTACGATAATCGATAACAAGTCGCCACTTGCGTTTTCCGGAAGAATCGAATTTTTTTGGAACGATCCAGATGGGGCTGGACCAAGGGGAATATGAATTTTGGATGATGCCTTGTTCTAACATTTTTGAAATTTGTTGTTTTACCTCCTGTCTATGGACTTCTGGGTAGCGATAACTTTTTGTATAAATCGGTGTGTGATTGTCTAATTTTATTTGATGTCTAATCTGGTTAGTAAAAGTAAGGGGAATTTTTTCGCAATAAAATATATCTTTCTATTCTAGACACAAGTCTCTAATCATTTGTTTTTCTTCTATGTTACAATGGTCTAAGCGAATATTTTTTAAATTTTCTTTAAGCAGATTATTTTGCTCTAAGGAAAGAGGTTCATCAACTTCCATTTTTTCAACAAAATTTATATTATGAATGTTAAGAAGTTCAATATCTAGAGGTTTTGTCAAATGTAGGGTTATAGGGATATCCTGAGGATTTGTGACTGAAGTAATTGCAAAATAGTTTGAGATATTAACCAAAGAACCTGGTATTTCTAAATTATGTTCAAATTTATGATAATCTAAAAATCCGGTACCATGTTCAACGGTTACTGGTACTTTAACTATTTGTTGGGATCTAGGAGATACTGTCACTGAAAAATTGTAATTTTGAAAATTTTCATTCGGGATTTTATCATCACGTTTTTCATAAATTATTGGTATTTCTGCATTAGAAGTTGTTATTTTCCGAGCATTAATGTTTATACTAGCATTTAATTGGTTCAGTAAATCTGCGCCAATTGAACCATCGTATTTTTGAGAAAAATCGAAAAGATAAAATTTGTGATAGGCATTGGTATTAAATAAACTAAAAATAGGAATGTTTGCGGCTTCATCGTGATATGTCATTGCGTGGGCGGTCTGAATATTAAATACCTCTTTATTAATAAAATTTTTATAAAATTTGTGTGCAAGGTAAGGTTCCATTAGACTTCTAGAGCTGCCGGTATCAATTAAAAAATGTGCTGTGATTTCGGGAATAAACACGTACGGTAAATCTGATCTTATGTTGTAATTATGCATATTAATTACGTTGGGTATTGTGTTACCTGAACTTGCTGAAAATTTTCATCTGGTTTTATATTTTTACTTGAAGCGCAAGGATCGGATGTTTGGGTGTTATTGTAGTGATAAAGATCTTGCACATCTGCATAATATGCATTTTCATTGGGATATGGGTCAGATTCGTTTTGCTCTAAGAAATCGTAATAATAATCATCTTGGGAATTATTGTAGCAATAATTATTATTGTCGTTAATTTGTTGTGCATGAAATTCTTGGTAATTTAATTTATGGGGTGTTGGATGATGAATTATGGCTGTGCCTGAACTAGTGTCCATTGGCGTCGGCCTATTTAAATTGCTTCGAGCACTGCGGCTTCTAATTGATGAACTTTGATTAAAATTCGGTCTGTTATTGGTATTTATTGGAAAATTTGAATTTGGGTTTTGGAAAAATGGTTTTTGTTGAAAATTATTTGACGGTTGTGGTTGAGGGGGCCTTGGTACAAAAGATGCATTATTTATTGGAGGCTGTTGGGGGTTTAATGCAAACACATTATTTGAGGGTGATGTTGGACGGAAAATATTAATTTCTGGGGATGATTGGGCATTAAATGTTGGTTGTAAGAAAGGTATTGGGAATTGCTTATTACTATGGGGAAATGTTTGTTGATTATTATTTGTAGCTCTAACATGTTGATGTGGATGTGTTTTAGTCTGTGGTGGTAGGTTTACAGTTGTGTTTTGATGTTGATTTCGGCTGAAATTCATAAAGTTTTCTTCTTCGGTGGCAAATGATAGTGCCTGTTCTAAATTAATTGGATTTTTAAGCCTAACTACTAACTGCATGTGATATTTGAGCCCTGCTAAGAAGGTTTTTAAAGCAAAATCATCGTAATAGACGATTTTAATTCGTTTTTCATTTTCATCAACAATTAAAGTACTTAATTTAGCAAACAAAAGACTTCTGGCATTTTGTATTCTCATGCCGAAATTTAATGGTGGTTCATTTTTATAAGGCCTAATAGAAATTAAGTCTTGTATTAGACAGTCAATACCCCTTTGATCTGCGAATGTTAAATTTAAGGTTTTTTTTATTAAAGCCCAAGTATTTAATTCTGATCTAGAGCCAATTAAATCAGCTACTCTACCCCTTAATTTGCCTAAAATCGAGTCTATTAAAATTGAATTAATAGGGTCTTCACGAGTTTGACTATTTTGAAAATTTCTTAGAAGATTTTCACACGATAAAATAAATCTTTGCAATAACTTTGGATTCCCATCGAAATGTGGGATGTTATCCGTTTGGTATTTTAAAAGTGGCATATCAATAGGCATGGTTCTGGATACAACTGATACAGATTCTACTTCGAGTTCTTCCTCCGGTAAGGCAGGTAAAGTATTATTAATATCAGCGGTATTATCAGAAACAATTTGATTTAAATAAGGCGGATCCGTTTTAGTATTTGTTACGGATAACCTTTCCAAATGAGAAAGTAATTCGTCAATAATTTCAGAATTATTTTCAGACATAAAATTAATAATAAATTACGCAAAATTACGTAACTTGACTAAAAAGAAAAAATAAAAACTTGAATAAATTGTAACTCTAAATCTAACCTAAATAAAATTGCCAATCCTAAAAACAACAGTATATGTTATCGTTTGCAATTTTGCAAAAACGGAAAAATCAAAAAATAAAAATCAATTTAAAAACAAAGGAAAAAGAAAGGACAATGAGCACTTACAATAGCAAAAATCCAGCGATGAAAAGCTGCATTCTCTTAGACTACGTTGCCTATAGGAACCGATGCTTGTGTTCCCAAGCCTAATCTAGGGTGGTCGAAGTTGGACCGTTGCTGAACGTATTGCACTGTTTCTCGTACAATGCCTAAATGTGGGTTCCAGGGTTATGATTATTAGCCTTTAATTAGGGCACGCAAAGAAAACGCAGCTTTATATCGTTAAACCCAGCCTTAGTATTGAAAGATAAATCAATGTCATAATTGACAACTAATTTAATCTATAACCTCAGTTCAAAAAAAAATAAATACAAAGGCAGTAATGCTCTAATACTTAAGTTATAATTATGAAATTTAAAATTATGAGAAAGAAAATAAAGTAAAATTTAGCACTTAATACTTATTCAATTGTACATCTGATAATACCTCGCATATACGTATATACTCAGTTCCCAATTTCAAATCAAATCAGTGATGGTGGTTATATAAACAATTTTGCTAAATTGAATTTAAAATCTGTCATCATTTCTACATATTAACTCAAAAAAAATAATCTATAAATTGCGACGAACCGATAAATCAATACCTGAAGAAACCAAGCCAAAAAGAAAAAGGGGCTACCTGAAATTCTGAGTCTCTCCGACGTGTAGCAGGGCCCACCCGATCTGAATGGGGCT
Organism: Anthonomus grandis grandis; assembly: GCF_022605725.1. NCBI lineage: Eukaryota > Metazoa > Arthropoda > Insecta > Coleoptera > Curculionidae > Anthonomus > Anthonomus grandis. The sequence continues at coordinate 11,682,206 of NC_065550.1, forward strand.
CCTTTGTTGGCAGCTATACGTTTGGGTCAAAAGAGGCAGCAGCAGATCGACCAGTTAGGATGCTTCCAGAATGTCTAGCAGGTAGTGGAAGGCAATCGGTATTAGGTGTAGCCGATTGGAAGGAATGCAGGTTCCGGAGGTGATGATCCAAGCGACTTGATGTGGTAACACGTGGAGTAGCAAGTGAGGTGGAAGCAGTAACAATAAAAATGCAGCAAAAGCAGAAGCAGAGGATAAGCAGAAGGTACAGGAAGGCCTAAAAATGGGGACCACACATGAGGTTCGACATGGCTGTCAATTTTATGGCATTTTTGCGTGGGTAAGTAAGTTAAATTTTATAAAATTGCTCTCTAAAAAGTTGGATGCATTGATGTTCTTTTGAGTTAAACCGAAAAGCATGCAAATAAAAATTAATTAGATGAAAAAAATAGGAAAATGACTTAGGCATGTAACATGTGCTAACTTACCGAAGATGGAATGTGGCCTTTTCTGGGGTTTATTTAACACAACAAAAACAAGGAGCCCTATAAACTCTTAGGCCTACTTAGAAAATCAGCAATTAAGCTATCCTAGCACATACTAGTAACTACAAAAAAAATTAGGCTAAGATAGGGTCTACCTTTTCACATCCGCATTAAGCGAAACTATCTGTCATACTCTAGAACCAGATAAAGAATGAATCTATTAAAAATAGGATTGTCAGTTCCCTCCAAATTTTAAGGAATGCATTTATCTGTCAAGTACCTAGGTGTTGACATGCTGGGTTTAACTACTGGGTACTATCTGGTACCAACATTGGTTTAAGTAATTTGCAACTATGGAGCAATCTATAACTTGAGGCCATGGTTTAGCAACAATAATTTACAAAAAAAAAACTGACAGACCAGATTGACATTAACATTCTTATCACTATTGATCCTTATGATTTGAACAAAATAAACAATTAGTTAATAAGTGCTCAGTATTCATTAAAATCTAAAATAGGCCAAATTGACCTGCAAGGTAAAATCAATGCAAAATCAATGGCAGTTCCTAATTCTATTCAATCAACAAAACAATGAAACAATATCCCATATTATTATTTACTTTCCTCATCCAATAATGGTTTTCCTTGCTTTTCAGATCGGGTATGTTAGGACCCATTAGGGACCATCTTAACGGTGTATCATATCTGTGTAGTATGTATATTTATGTATGATTTTTAAATAAATTATTTTATGAAACTATGGTTGAGATTTACTTTATCTTGGTAAAAAAAAAATTAATAAATCAATTAATATATCTGTTGGAGATTAAACCTGTAACAAACGCTCTTCTCCCAATAGATTTGGTCGAAGTTTGACTTCCTCCTAGGTGCTGCCTCTTCGTAAATTTACAAGGTTCGCGATTGCCGATAAACCGTAAAAACGGACCAACTCCGCGATTTTTGTCGGATATTGTTCGACTTAGAACTCCGTCGACTGCGCCAGTTATAGATTTGAAAGATGAAAAGGCTTTTTTAAAAAAAATTATTTTAAGAACGTTACAGCGTTGTGACTTAACTCTACTAATGCTTAAATCTATCTGATTAAAACGATACAAATTACAAATACTTAGCTAAAGTAAAAATTATTACAATGCAAAAGATCATATTCTATAAACTAAGGAATAAAATATAGTATAGTCAGGGGTTATATGTTCCGTAACTCGCGTTTCCGCTGGTGATACCGGCATGCACCTTTCGCGAGCGTCCGCGGTGTTGCCTGCGCAATAAAATACTCCTAGCGCGGAATATTCTTTTGTCGTGCAAAGTAATTCTTTTACTTATTATGATGATAATGCCTTACGTAAAATATTATTATCGACTGCCGTAGTAAATGTGTTTGATAAAGATGGTAATATTCATTTCTGCAGAGTTTTATTAGACAGTGGCAGCGAATCGTCGTTTATTACCGAAGAAATGTGTAAGAAATTGGGTTTGAATATTAAAAACACGAATATTTCTGTGTCTGGAATTGGACAAATGTATTCAAAGGTATTAAAACAGACACAAATAAAGATACAGGCGCGACATAATTCTTATGAAACAAATTTAAATTGTTTGATTTTGCCTAAAATTACAAATAAAATACCGGCTTCACCCATTGACACTTCCAATCTAAAAATTCCCACTAATCTTGTTTTGGCGGATCCAGGGTTTGGTGAACCTGGGCCAATTGATATTTTAGTGGGATGTAAAAGGTTTTGGGACTTATTGGCTATTGGTCAAATTAAGTTGGGAAATAATTTACCTATTATTCAAAAACTCCACTTGGGCTGGGTTATTTCAGGGACTATAAATGAGCAGAGTAAATCTAATATTTTTTGTCAGTTTTGTGCTATTGACCCTCTTGGTCAGTCTTTAAAAAACTTTTGAGAGATTGAAGAGAAGCCCTACGATAAAATATTATCTATCAACAGTGTGAGGATCTTTTCCAGGCTACAACTACGCGAAATACCGATGATCGGTTTGTGGTTAATTTGCCCCTAAAATATTCCTCTGACGTTCTGGGTGATTCTCTAGAAAGTGCCACCAAACGCTTTTTTAGTTTGGAACGAAAACTTAACAAAAATCCTCATTTAAAGCAGGATTATATTAATTTCTTAGAAGAGTATGAATCTCTCGGGCATATGTCTAAAACCAATTTTGACCAATTAACAAAAAGGTCTTACTTCCTACCTAACCATTGCGTAATTAATAATTTAAGCACCACCACAAAGTTGCGTGTGGTCTTTGATGGCTCTGCGAAGACATCTAGCGGCTATTCTCTTAACGACATTCTTTTGGTTGGACCAACCGTTCAGGACAGTTTATTTTCTATTTTGTTGCGATCAAGGCAACACAAAGTTCTTCTTAAAGGTGACATTACTAAAATGTATCGCCAAGTCCTGGTAAAAAATTATCAACGCGACTTGCAATTAATTCTTTGGCGTTCTGATCCATCTAATGAGATTGCCCCTTACAGGTTGAATACCCTTACATATGGCACTGGTCCGGCAGCTTATATTGCTACAAGATGCCTAGAAGAGCTCTCCCTTAATTGCGCGCATTCAAATCCCAGATTAAGTAAAATAATAGCCCACGACTTTTACGTTGATTACCTCTGCACTGGAAGTAGTAGCATCGAAGAAGTAAAGGTTATAAAAGAGAAAATTGTAAACCTCTTAGCCTCGGTTGGTTTTGAACTTAGAAAATTTAATTCAAATAAGCCAGAGGTATTAAATGAGATCACTAATACTTCCAATAGCGATGTTCACTTTGGTAATTCTTCTGAGACAAAAACGTTAGGATTATATTGTGATTCTCAAAGAGATATTCTTAAATATTCAATTAAAATTCAAAACATAAATAATAACTATACGAAACGAAAAATATTATCTTGCATTGCGCAAATATTTGGTCCTTTAGGACTCATTGCTCCTATTGTCATAATTGCTAAAATAATGATTCAAAAATTATGGCAGTGCAAGATATCATGGGATGAATCTTTACCTCCAGAAATGTACCTTAAATGGCATGACTTTCAAGAGCAATTAAATGACCTAAATGACTTGACTATTACTAGAGACATTTTAATTCAAAATACTATTCGCATAGAACTACATGGATTTTCTGATGCGAGTGAGCAGGCTTATTGCGCATGTATTTACGTCTTATCCTCTGATAATATAGGTAATACTCAAAGTATGCTTCTTTGTGTAAAGACGAGAGTTGCACCTATTAAAACAATAACAATACCACGTTTAGAGCTATGCGCTGCTGTTTTACTCGCAGAACTCACCTCTACAGTGAAAAATTCTCTTAATCTTATATTTGATCAAATCCATTTTTGGTGTGATAGCACTATCGTGTTGTCATGGATAAGATCAGAAGCACAAAACTTTAAAATTTTTGTGGCTAATAGAATTTCACAAATCCAAAATTTAACTGATATAAAATGCTGGAATTATATAAAGACTGATGAAAATCCAGCGGATATTCTTTCAAGAGGAGTCAGTCTTGGTCTTTTAATATCCAATGAATTATGGTGGAAAGGCCCGTCTTGGCTGGTTTTACATAAAGAATATTGGCCTCAATCATCATTTAATATAGTTAATTCTGACTTAACAGAAGTAAAACCAAAGCGCATAACTTCTTTAGTATCTAGTAGTACTGACTTTGAATTCGTTGAAAAATTTTCATCTTTAAATAAGTTAGTAAATGTTTGGGCTTATTGCGTGCGATTTGTAAATAAATGTACAAAATCAAGTTTTGCAAAAGAAAAAAATCTAACCTCACAAGAAATAAAGGATAGTTTAATGTCACTTGTAAAATTAATTCAAAATATTGAATTTAAACAAGAAATTGCTGATTTAGTGTCAAATAAATCTGTGTCGTCCAAAAGTAAATTGTTAAAGCTTAACCCCTTCATTGACGCTGATGGTATCTTAAGAGTTAGAGGCCGACTGAGGCATTCAGATTTTCCTTATGAAAAGAAGTACCCTGCAATATTGCCATCTAAGCATAACTTAACGCGTTTAATAATTAAAAAGGAACATCTAAGATTGCTTCATGCCGGCCCTCAATCTCTATTAGCAGCATTGCGAGAAACATTTTGGCCACTCTCAAGAAGAAACTTCGTAAGAAAGGTTGTGCGGTCGTGCATCAGGTGTTTCCGTTTTGATGCATCTGGCACTCAACATATAATGGGTGACTTACCCAAACCTCGCGTAATTGTTAGCAGACCTTTTCTAAATGCAGGTGTAGATTATATGGGTCCTGTCATATTGAAGGACAGAACCACTAGAAGTTATGAGCCGATAAAGGCATGGGTCTGTCTTTTTGTTTGCCTGGCCACTCGAGCTATTCATTTGGAGCTTGTTGGCGATTTGACCACTAAATCGTTTTTGGCGGCTTTAAAAAGATTTTTTGCTAGAAGAGGTATGTGCGCTAATATCTATTCCGATCACGGAACAAATTTTATTGGAGCAAAAAATGAAATTTATAAATTTTTATCTGAAAATAAGTCTGACATTTGCTCGAGTCTGAGTTCTAACAATATAAACAGGCATTTCATTCCACCTAAATCTCCGCATTTTGGTGGAATATGGGAAGGTGGTGTAAAATCAACCAAATATCATATTAAAAGGGTTTTGGGTGATATACCGTTAAGCTATGAAGAGTACTCTACCTTACTCTCTCAAATAGAACCTTATTTGAATTCAAGACCTTTATCTCCTCTTAGCCCAGATCCTTCCGATCCGCAACCTATTACCCCTGCACACTTCCTCATAGGAGAGCGCTTAACATCATTACCAGAAGAGGACTTTACCAATGTTCCTGAGAATCGCCTTACTAAATTCAATAGGGTGCAGCAAATGGTGCAGCATTTTTGGACCAGATGGTCAAAGGAGTACCTTTCAGAGATGCAGCAACGGACTAAATGGAAGAAGAGCTTTCCAACACGATTAAACCCAGGTTCACTTGTTTTAGTTAAGGAAGATGGACTTCCTCCTCTAAAATGGATGATGGGTATTGTGACAAAGGTGCATCCAGGTTCGGATGGTGTAATTCGAGCTGCAACAATCAAGACTGGGACCACTGAAATAAAACGTCCAGCAGTTAAGCTGTGCATGTTTCCAGACGAAAAGTAGACGTTGAAACCTTTTGGTTTTCAAGGCTGGCGGCATGTTTAGGATTCGTATCAAGTCCCTATGACCGAGCGCGTGGAAACACCGCTAACCACAAGCAGCAAGCAGTGAATCAGCCGATTAAAAAAGGCGCTCTCACTCTCTCAACGTGTGTCCGTGTAGCGACACGTATCTATTCATTCTGATTTAAAATTATATATATATTCCTTGTATTTTTATGGAATTAAATACCATACAAGCAAGAAAAATTTGTGTGACTTATTCACAATATATAACAATATATATAAGTGCTATAGTTTCGATTTGATTTCAATTTAATTTTTCGAGTTCATTTGATAAATCCTAACTCATTTTTCAGGTTTTTTATGTACTTTAAAAAAAATCGAAAATTGAACTTTATTACTGTTACCTGTTATTCAAATGTAATTTGAATTTAGTATTAAGAGCTTATATAGGACAACCAATATGATTCGTTTTGCGTTTTGAACATAATCATTGTTAAGAAAATAAGATAACTAAACATTATCGAACTCTATTACTATTACCAATTATTCGAAAGTAATTTGAATTTAGTATTAAGAGCTTATAGGACAACCCATATGATTCGTCTTGCGTTTTCGACACAAGGATTTTTGGAAAATACGATAACTATACACTTTAGCTAACAATTATTCGTTTTGCGTTTTGGACATAATCATTGTCAAGAAAATAATATAGCTATTAATCCGATTTGTTTTCAATTTAATTTTTAGAGTTTATTTGTTATATCCTACATGATTTTTTACATTTTATGATGTATTGTGTTATCAAAAATACTAATATCTCACTTTATTTCGGTTACCTATTATTCAAATGTAATTTAAGTTTAATACTAAGAGCTTATATAGGACAACCTATATGATTCGTTTTGCGTTTTAAACAAAATCAGTGTTAAGAAAATTCGATAACTAAAAACTTTAACTATTATTTTGATTTCATTTCAACTTAATTCTTAGAGTTCATTTGATATATCCCCATTCATTTTTCAAATTTTTTGATATGTTGTGTTTTAAAAAAATTCGAAGATCGAACTTTATTACTGTTACCTGTTATTCATTACGTTTTGGACGTAACCAGAATTAAGGAAATACGATAAATATTCACTTTAGCTATTGTTCCGATTTGATTTCAATTTAATTTTTCGAGTTCATTTGATATATCATAACTCATTTTTCAAATTTTTTGATGTGTTGTGTTTAAAAAAAAAATCGAATATTGAACTTAATTACTATTACCTGTTATTTAAATGTAATTTAAATTCAGTAGTTAGCTTATACAAGATGACCCAAATGATCCTTTTTACGTTTTGGACATAACCAGGATTAAGAAAATACGATAACCATTAACCTTAGCTATTGTTTTTTTGAGTTCATTTGATATATCTTAACTCATTTTTTGATATGTTGTGTTTTAAATGCGATTATATAAAAATTTGAAATTTGGCATACATTGGGAAGTCATGCGATACATCGTTTGAAAGGTCCACTATATGCTTTATGGTCCTAGAATATTAAGTCATTACTTCTACTTATAGCAAAATAGCAGCCTTTCAAAATCTTATTTTTCGCATTTTTATTTTCTTTACTACACCTGTTCAGGTGTAATTTATTTGTAGATGTGTCGTTGTTTGTAGAGTTTTTTTTATTTTTTGACATTGACAAAAAATACAAATCCCAAAACTAAATATACAAAAAGTTTACGTCTCACATCACTACTGTCAAGTCAACCTAAGATGGCCGCCGTCCGAAATTTCGCTTTGGCAGATCAAATTTTATGGGGCTGCTTGGCAGTCCGTATAGTCTCGAGGCGCTCTGGCACTACGCATATTAAATGCGCATTGGCAAAATAATATTACAGGTAGGAGAATAATGCATTAGAAATGGTATATAAGTATACCTAACTACTAAGGTATGACAAAGAAAAGACTGTCTCCCGATCAGATATTGGTCCCAATTTGTCTAGGTTACTTATTAAAGTCCAGTTCAGAGATCTATTAGAATCTTTGATGTGTCGCAGATGCCGCACTAACTAGTCCGTGCGCCTATGTCATATTTATTGTTGCATGATATATATGTTTAAATGGCAACATTTTATATTGTCTATCTATGAAATCATTTTAAATAAACGTAAAACCCCTTTTTTTATACTATTTTTTATTTTTTTTTTTGAAAATGTCAATTTTTAGAAAGAAAATAATATCAAAAAATTGACCGCGGACTAAAATCCAAGCATCTTACAAGATATTTTAAACACTTCCAGCACTCACAGACTTGTCACCTCCTTTTAGCCAGTCTATTAAACAAAGATAAAACACCTGCGTTCTGGCGATTTCTACTTTAGGCTGTGCAAGTGATTGTGTATCTCTCTCTATGCCACTGATTTTAAGAATTACGGGGCCTTACCCAAATAAATGTTTGGGCAGTTTTTGTATTAATTTCGACGTGTTTTTAAAGAGATCTTTAAGGATAGGTCTATCGCCTTTAAAATAGTTGTTGGATGGGTCTATCACCTTTAATAGTTGGGAGGGGGGCCATGTGAGGTTATTATTTGATGTGTTTTGCCGGTTATGCTTTTTACACGTTTATGAAAGTAAAGAATTTAGAATTTGGCCTGTATTCGTCTAAATTTTTTGCAGTTTTTACTATAAGGAAGTGTGCTTTTTTATTTGTGTTTGTGGATTTGTTTTGGTATTATACCTAAAGACCTTAAAATGTTTCGACCCTGGGAAAATAGGCAGGAAAATTTGGCAAGTAAAGAGGAAAGTGTTTGTGCGGGCTTATGGAGACCATGGGTGTACAAGAAAGACAATAACATTTGTGATAAAAACAATAAGAGTGATCTGGACAGTGATTTAGACTTACATAGTTTTGATAGTTCATTTTCTAGTATTGAGGAAGCAAAAAGAAGCAAGGGAAGTAGAAGCTACAGAGGAAATCAAGCAGTTTTAAAACGTAATTGTTTAAGTACAGACGCCAAACAAATTTATCTAAATATCTATAACAATCTAAGGAATGATCCTCAGTTCACAAATGATTGTAGTGCTTTGCAAAAAACAGCGTTTTTAACAGGGGTTCCCTATAGTACAATATGCCTGTAAAAAAAGGATTTAAGACAGAATAAAAAGAAAAGATGCAGGAAAATCAAAGGGACTTGACACGGATATTGCCAAATTGCTAAGGAAAGGTGTGTATTTTAGATACAAAAACAATGAGGTTCTGACCATAGAGGCACCTTATCGGCAAGGGACAAACATTTCTTAGTCTCAACCTTGCGGAGATACCTGATAAAACTTGGATTTAAGCTTAAGATGGTTAACAAAAGAGCTGCTGTAATGGAATTGTCAAGTGGTGTATAGAATATTTGAGGAAAATTTAAAAAATTTGGGAGGAAGAAAGATCCATATATTATTTAGCCAAAACATGATATGATACATTTATGATTGATGTATGATTTCTATTCTCTGGGAATAAAGTCCCTTTTTTGCCATAGTAAGAAAACCATATTTTTATTAATAAAACAAGTTTAAAATTTTGTTTTTTACAGCTTACTGCCCCTGTTCGTCCTTCAGTGACACAATAAAGTATATATAATGTAATGCTTTAGTATCCATATGCTGATGTGCGAGATGAAGTTGGAATCCATGGTGGCAACAGAGAAACTGTTTCCTTCCTTAATGGAAGAAACTGGCAAAGAACAATGGCAAAAAAACAGAATTTAAAAAATTGTGTTAACTTTTTGGGCCAGATTCGAAAGAGTGGTTAAATTTATAAAAGTATTTAGTATCCTCACTGTAGTTTTAGGATCCAGTATACTTAAAATGTGTATAAGATTTTTAGTTTTTAGTATAAGCATTTATTTTTGTTAATTTTTATCTAATCTCTCCTAATATGTATAACTAAATACGAGGCAAACAAATTAATAAATATTACATTCAGGATGTAAAGTGTGTTTTTTTTTATAAGTAAAACTTGTGTCTTTTTAAACGCATAAAGTATAGATAGCTAGATGATTTTTAATGTAAAAGTTTATTTTAAAAAATATACTTCCAATTTTCTGACTACATAATTACTTTTTATCAAAAGAAGTTGGTACTAAATATAGAGATGGGGGATTTTCATGAGTATATTATTATAATAATGTATCATAATATGTATTAATTAAAAAAAACTATAATAAAGGACATTGAATATGGCAGCCACAATCCCCATTAATAATCACCACCATGTAAAAATAATTCAATATTAATTCATCAATAATTCATCAATTCCCAAAAAAAGGAAATATATAAAATTTGAAGACAAACCAAAACAGTTTACACTTTTGTGTCAAAAAGTGTAAGCTGTTTTGGTTTGGTTTTAACTATTTAATGCTTTAATCCACAGAATAAATGAGCCTAAGTAATTCGTATCACCTATTCTCTGATCAAACTCAAAAATGCTTTATTGTCAATATAAACATAGAAGTTGTAGACAAAGCCAATAGACTGTACATTAAAGGAATAAAAACGAGAAACTAATTTAAAATAAAATAAAATTATATAAGACATTGAAAAATACTTAAATGCTAATCATTAAAAAATTCACCTAAACTATAGTACGCTTTACTAGCAAGAAATATTTTCGTCCTTGCACGTAGGCTTTTTTCAGTCTTAAGTTGTCTTATTTCTAGTGGAAGTTTATTAAACAGCTTTCTACCTCCATATATGATAGAGCTACGGACAAGTTCAAAATGAGGAATGGGTAGCCTTAACAAATAATTTTGTCGCGTATTATAGTGGCTTCCTAAGTTACTGAATTAAAAAGTGAATTTGAACATGAACCCCAAAAGCAAATTCCATATCGAAGGTGCGACTCGATAATCGCGAAGTATGCAGCTCTGGCGATGACGTGCGATGCGATGCAGTTGTGGCAGATCGTTCACATAAATGAGAAAAAGTAAAGGACCAATTACTGATCCTTGCGGAACACCCACATTTATATTAAGTTCCTTAGAGATACCACCATTAAATTTGAGAGCCTGGACACGATTTGATAAGTAGGAACGAAACCACTCAAGGGCAGTTCCTCTGAAACCATAGAGCTCCAGTTTCATCAGCAGCGCTCTGTGACTCACGCAGTCAAATGCCTTGGACAAGTCACAGAATACCGCTGCTGCAACTTCACCAACATTCAGTCGGTTGTACAGGTGCTCTAGAAAGCTAAAGATAGCATCATTTGTGCTCACAGACTCACGAAAGCCAAACTTCTGAAGACTCAATAGGCCAAACCTATTTAAAAATGAAACCATCCTCACCTTAACGAGCCGTTCCACTATCTTGGCTAAAGTAGGCAATAACGCTATAGGTCTAAAGTTAGAAGGACAGTCGCGATCGCCACCCTTGTAAAGAGGAACAACCATTGCTCTTTTTAAGCACTCTGGGAAAACTCCAGACATAAATGAAAAGGTAATTGACTCGGCCAAGACTTGCAAAGCAACAAGAGGTAAAACAGAAAATATTTTAAGAGAAAGCCCATCCCAACCTGATGAACTCTTATTCTTAATATTAACCATTAACTGTTTAAGCTCTTCTACACTTGTGGGGACAAAAAAGAAAGATTCGGCTACTACCACATTGCTGAGATAGCTTCTGGGATCTATTTTTTGTTAGAGATTGGCTGCAAGGTTACTAGCAATATCACAGTAGAAGGAATTGAGGACATTGGAATCTAAGGTACTTGGAATAACCAAGACATTATTTTTGCCCCTAAGCTCATTTAAAATCTTCCAAGACTCTTTTGCTCTGTTGGAGAAATTATTTATCCTTCTTTGAAAGTAGGTCCACTTAGCCATTCTAATTGAGTTTCTGTAAATCTTGCGGTATCTGTTATAATAATTTAAAAATGTTGCATTGTTCATAGCGTATTTTCTAATGTAAAAAAGGGAGCACATATTTTTTCCCAGTTACTCGTAAACCCTTAGTATACCAAGGTTTTCTATTTCGTTTCTTAATATTGACAACAGGAAAAGCAGTGTTAACAGTAGTCCATACATTATTCCAACTTGACATATTGCAAAGCAAAGAGACTTGACTTGTTATAAGGGACTGATGACGCTAAAAACTAAACTTATGAAATTAAAATTTTTGGTTAAACTCATTTAACGTACGTAAATTTTATATTTAAATTAAATATTATCTTGCTATCAACTATCCTGAATTTCTAACTTAATAAAACTAAACCCAAAAATCCCGACTAATAAAGTTTTAAATACAAATAAATTTTAAGGCCGGACCTGTGCAACTTTTCAAGCTTGAGTGGATGTGACTAAGGTTCAGGCGTTTAACAAAATAGTACGTGGGCGCATGTAGTCAAATTTTACGAATCAAATGTATAAATTCTTTAAAAAAATGCTTAAAACATTTATTTATTTAATGAAATTATTAAACATCGCTTAGAATATTACTTTATTCTCTTTCCACATAAAATTTTGCGATTTAGGGTAAAAACACACGAGGCTGTTTGCAAGCGGTTTGCGCCGCGACGGTTGTCGCGCCGTGGTCGAGCTCAGCGCCTCGTTTATGGGACTTGTGAGCCTTGAAACAGACGGCGACGCCTAATCCCATAAAACGCGGCGTCCGACGCGCGTACCCTGCTCGATACCATGGGCCGCCGGCACGCCGCTTGGTTTTTATTGCTTTAGCGGCACTACCGCGGCACATCATTTACATATCTTCTGTGTTGCAAACCACACGTAGGGTTTTTTGGTGTGTTTTTTTTTTTTGTGCAGTGTTGAAAATTGTTCATTTATTATAGAAAATAGGGAATTCAACATATAAAAATTAATTACTGAGGTTCAATTGAGGCCAGCGATTTGGGATTTGCGTGATGATAATTATTCAAACAGAATTAAAAAAAAACAGGCATGGGAAGAAGTTACTACAGAATTTCTAAGCACAGCTGCTTCTGTTGAGGAAAAAAAAATTATAAGTATTATATGCTATATATTATATGTATATTATATATTATATGCGATTATATTGATTCGTTATCAAAAGCTTTTCTTCCACTGATATGCTATCTCTCATAATAGTATTAGCTTTTGTACATGGCTCTTGGATCAATAAAAGTAACTCCTGGTATGATTCCTTTGACATTCTGGTGAAATTTAAACAATTTTCCGGATCTTCACAAATCTCCTTATAGATGGTATTGAAATATCCCTTCTCGTTTCTTTCCATAACTATGGGATGTATCCATAGCTTACGTTTCGTTCTATTTTTTTTTTGGTTTTTTGCGTAATGCCAGTGCCGATGCCGCCAACAAAAATAAAAAATCATCTTCACTGTCAGAGTTCATTTTGCTCACGATAAATAAAAAACTGTGAACTGTACGCAAAGCTTGGCAACATCAAACTGATCTTGTAATTTTTCGTGCCGTTCGTAGTTGCGAAAGCCGTCGCGTGTGTTTTAAGTCGAGCGGCGGTCCACCGGCCGCCGTCGCGGCGCAAACCGCTTGCAAACAGCCTCGTGTGTTTTTACCCTTAAACATGCATTTCATGTGACAATACAAGCAACACCGGCACACGGACTATTTGCGGTACATCAAAGATTCTAATAGATCTCTGAACTGAACTATACAATACGCGAAGCGTATTGTAAGAACGCACCGGAAAAAAATGGTGGAGGTTCCGACTTGCGACACATAAACGCTAATAACTTTTGTTCTATGGTGAATTTTTTTTCTGGTTTTCACTGTTTTATGTGGGAAGGTTGAGGCTACAAGATGATGTAAATTTTTTTTGGCCACGTCAAAAAACTGCTTTTTTCGCGAAAACAGTCGGTGCAGCAGTTTGTGGAAAACTGACTAAGCCGAATTTTATGAAACTCATTGACATCAAAGACCTCTACGGAAACCTGCTCCCAAAGGGCGCTTTTTAAGATAAACCCCTTAGAAGTCGGATTTTTCTGTGAATGAATTTTAAACTTTTTGCGCGGTACCTTGCAGACTTAAACGGTTGTGGGGCCTAAACGGTAAAGTTCCCGACAATGCGGACAAAACAGCCCTTTTCTACGTAAATGTAGCTTTCTTTTTTTGTAAAAACAATTTTTTTCAAAAACAAACTCCTTCCGAGATACACGAGCTCAAACTTAAAATTTTGTTTTTCAAAAAAAAAAAGCAAATTTTTTGAGAAATTATTTTTTTTCTATTTCTAAAAAATTTTTTTAATTTTTTTTGTTTACATCATTTGAAAGCCTAATCCTTTAGGATTAAATAGAGGTATTAATCATGGCCCTACCTATTATACAGGGTGAGCTGTGTTAACAAATATGAACCCCTGTTTGAGCCTTTGTTTGACCGTTTTTTTCTATTTTTCTTAATAACTCTTTAATGGTGGCACCTAAAAATTTCAAACTTTCAGCGTTTTAAGAACTTTTTAAAAGCTATTTTTCGACATAGTCTACAGTCTTCTACGTAGAGCAGTTTTTGCTCTACACCTTTTTTTAACTTTGACGCTTTATACCGGCAGACCTATGACACCTACGAAAACCATTTTTTTTCTGAAATCACCGGACACTATCTGGCTATAATCCACTAAAAACCGTTTTTCTTCAAATGTTACCATTTTTCCGCAACAAGCTGTTATTTAAGAAAAACCCCAAAAAATAAGCCGTTCCAATCAACCAGTCATACCGTCGACACCACGGCAGCCAACGCATGGTACAATATAGTTGGCGGTCCAGCACCAAATAGACCCAATGTAAAAGCATACGGACGACGTCACTATCGAGTCGCACATGGCCAGATGACGTAACCGCGGGGTTTTGTATTGTGGCGGCAAATTCGGCCCGTTTGCGCTACGAGTTAGAGTAGGAAAAGCGGTTTGAGAGAAGGATGGAGGATGTCTGGCAACAATTAAAAACGCGTCGTGTTCGTCTCGTGACGTCATGAATTATTTTATTAATGAATATTATTAGTATTATGATGGGGACAATTTTACGCGGTTTCTTGATAAATTACTAGGATAAATAAAATGAATATAAATATTAATAAATATATATTTGAAATATACAGAGGGTATTGATATTATGGAACATTTATGAGGATAATCATAGTATATAAATAGAATTATACGGAGGGTTTTAAGGTTGAGTGCATAAATAAGGAAAATATTATTTGTCTTAATAGTAATCGGAATATATCGGGGGTTTTAAGTTTTTATGGCATTTGTAAGGAAAATAATATTTATAATAATAGTAATATTAATCTACAGGGTGTTTTAAAGTTTAAGTGCAATAATAAGAAGAATATTATTTATAATAAAAGTAATATTAATCTTCAACATGTGTTAAGGTTTTAGTGCTTTCATAAGGAAAATATTATTTATAATTATAGTAATCGTATTATAAAAGGTGTTTTAAGGTTTAAGGACATTTACAAGAAAGATAATATTTATAATAATTGTAAAAGCAGCATAAAAGTTATGACAAGGTATAAATACCTGGAAAAAAATAATAGTAATAATAGTTTTATTTTAGTGGGGGTTGCTAAATTGGTAATAAATTTATATTAATAGTTTATCAATTTAGAAAAAAAAGACATTGATGCGGTGTCAAAAAAGGTGTATTTTTTGTATTATTTTACTATATTACTGATATCACGGCTTTTATAGCTTCAATTCAATAAGTTGATAAATTTTTTATGCGTTTTTTTCCTTTAATTTTTTTAAATTTTATTATTATTGCCTTTTAAAATAAAAATAAAAAAAACAAGAAATAAACCACTTTTTCCTATCCTAATACATTGCTTCCTTATGGGACCTGATCTTTCTCTTTAGATTGTGACACTCGTATGAATCGTGGAAAAATTTGTCATAAAGCTTTTTTACTAGTTTTTGAATGGTCTTTAACCAGAAGAAAGAAATTTTGAATTCGGAGCATATTTTGAAAAAATTGTCATTTTGACCCCGGATTTTGTTCGAAAATCGAAAATTGCAAAGAAATAGGTTTTCTGTTGATTTTAGAGTCAAATTGGTAATAACCTTTTTTAAAGGTACTCTGAAGTAGTGCAGGATAGAAAAATAAAAAATTGACATTTTCCCATAGGGCTCTTGATAATTCGATATTTATGTTACAGTTTTTTTCAGTTTTCTCCGATTCTATAATAGCTAGAACCGATTTATTTTGACATGCGGATACCTCTTAATATACCCAAGAACTTTTATTTAATACAAAAAAATGTCAGAGTTATAGTTTATTTATAAAAAAATAAAAACCATTTTTTCGAAAATTTTCGTGAGTATACGCTTTCGATTTTCAACAAAAAAATATTTTTTTTTTCTTGGGTTTTTTTTGGTGAAAATTGCCAGTTTAGGGCTAACATTAAAATTTGTCAATAATCATTAAAAAAAAAAATTGTACCGTGGGAAAAAACCAGTTTTCTTTTGTTTTTTCCACATTTTTACTAATATCTCGGCTTCTATAGCTTCGATTGAATTCGTTAATAGTTTCTTTTATTACTAATTCTTTTTCTGTTAATTTTTTTCATATTTTATTACAATTGATTTTCAAAATAAAAAAAATCGACATAAAATTGTCTTATCCCAATCCCCTAATGAATAGGACCCTCTTTTCCCTTTATCTTGTGGCACGGATAAATCGTGGAAAATTTACTTATTAAACTTTTCTACTAAGTTTTGAATGGTCTTTAAGGTGAAAAAATAAGTTTTGAATTTGAAGCATAATTTGAAAACGCAAATGAAATTACTTTAAAAACAGCGATTATCTGCATACTTTGGTGAATATGCCATAACGTTCACCAGTACGAGAGTGAATTAATTGATCAGTCTGTTTCAGCATATATATTAATTATTAAATACATTATATACTAAAAATATTAATTAACATTAATATTTTTAGCATATTTTCTTTTTCTTGGATGGCCTTTTTAATAGAAAGGTTTACTTTACTTACACTCATGAGACATAAACTTTTTTGGTCTTGGTTTAATCTGGCTTCTTAGGGCAAAGCCTATTCCCTTCACCAAAAATGTAGGAAATAGAGAAAATAATATTGTCATTTGCCAATAACAACCTTTATTCTCCTTAATGTTTTTAGGCTCTAATGTTACATAACATACAATTATGATATTACATGTGTGTCTATATTATGTGTTATGCTTTAATACATGTTCTCCTTATCTTAATAAAATTTTTTATATATGTACATATAATTTCTGCGTATTCTATGTGAACGATACAATTATTATTTAAATAATGTATAAAACTAATTAACTTAATAAGGTTACAAAATATTTATTACATGTCAAACCTGTATACAACCGAACTTTGTTATGAATATTTTTTATATGCTCATATGAAAAACTTAATTTGCAAAACTTAATAAGCAAAATGAATTTCGGCTCTGCTGTTGGTGCAAAATTGAAATCATGTCTCTTACTGGAATTTGACATGGGCTCACCTTCTACCAAATCGTTGACAGTTTCTCTGTTTGAAGTACCATGCTTCAAAGAAGTGGACAAACTTGTACTGGGTATAGATAAGTTTGTACTAAGCAATTCTGTATTTACCTTGAAAAAAATCAAGCTTCGGAATAAATAAAGATAAGTTGAAAGTATAGACCTACCTAGGTTTCTGACAATTTCTTTATTTTCTCCTTGGTTAACCTTTTTTAAGTTCCTTGGTTGCAAATGCATGTGGAAAAGTAGTGAGGCCATTCATTGTATTTTTGTCAATATTATATTAATTACATACCAATGCATGGACTAATTTTATTTAATAAATCGCAACTCGTGTTTTTAATAATTAATTTATTAAACACAAGAATACAATTTATGTTACAATGTTGCAAAGCTTTAAATTACTTATGACTGCGCTAAGATGACTAACTGCTCCTCTTTCACATCCTCTATATATATATACTTCTAAATGCTGAATAAGCTGTGACAATTATTATCTTAAACTAAACATATATTAAGCATAAGTGGCCATATAATTCCTCCCTTCTTTAGGTCTGAGAAAATTGGGGATTTTCGAGGGGTTTCAACTCTACGTCCACTTTTACAGTTTCTGTTTTATATTTTTTATAGAAATACATACTTATGACTAACGCAAGCATAATAACAATGATAATTAACAGAGTAATCGATAATCCGGAATTTATACTATCGAAGTGCTGTAAAGGATGAACTACCAATTTTTGAGCGTTGTCCAAATCTTCTTTAATATTTTCAAGATTTATTTCTTTTAAGTCTAAAGGTTCGATATTTTGAACTAATCGCTCATCGATATTAATTGAAGGAAGTTTTAGTCTTAGATTGATTGTCTCTGGTCTTTGTGAGTCAAAAATTTTATCATCTATTTTTACTTTACAATCTGAGGGTATAAGTAGGGTTGGTTTACTTATAGTTTTCGATACTGTATTGACTGGGACATTCAAAATAGATGTTCTTCTCAGAACTCGGAATTACTATGATTGAATTATCATTTAACTGTATAGCAGACGTCTCTTTGTACTTAATAGGTATCATAGGACAATGATTGGTTAAGTTAATAGTGTGAACAATGCAAGGTTCGTTTTGATTAAGCAAATTATTAGGACATAAAAACATGCCTTCTATTTTAAAGCAGGTTTTTCTTAAATTATAAAAATTATTATTAGATTTTAACAAATAGGGGTTATTAATAGTGATTAATTGATTATTTACAGGAATTGGGTATATATGATAAAGCATGTAAGGTTTTTCCGATATTAGTGGAATGGCTACGTAAAATATAATTAAATTGTCTCTAATTGTTACGTCTGCATGTGCAATTTCATAGTATTTGATTATATTGTCAAAAGGTATCCGGTTTTTAGGGTCAATGTTCAAGATAATCGTTTTAAGCTCTTGATATTTAAAAATGCTGTGATGCATTATATTTATCTCAGCGAAATTAATTGCGGTTTGCACGTTCGTATAGATTTCATGTAGCACACGAAGGTTGTTTTCTAAATTGTCAAGTAGCAAAATAAAATAAGAAGTTATGGTTATAGACTGGGTCATTTGTTTTAAGTCAGTGACCTGGGTCAATAATACTTCTTGGTTATTTTTAATATTGCTTAGTTGGGTGTCTATGTCTCTCGTCAAGTTTTTAACGATTGTCGGGGTAAGGGAAAGGTCATGATGCAAGGTATTTTGGTTATCTTGCAATGTCTTTATATACGTATCATAACGTTCTTGATCGCTATCATCTAAAGTGCCAAATAAAAACTTTTGAGTTTTTCCTATGAAATTAAATAATCCTCTTTTGACTCTATTTTGAGGGGTAGAATAATGTTCAATAAAAGATTCTATCGATTTTACTTGTTCAAATAGATTTTGAATTCTTGTTATCAATAGCTTATATAAGGGAAAGTAAGGGGTAACATTAGTTTTTCCGAGGGTGATATTAGTTTGTAAAAGGGTTGTTTTTGTAATGTTTAGACAGTCTTTTATGTTGGTTAAATTAACATGATAATATACATGATGGTAATTTGTTATGATATAACTAATTCCTTGGTACACTGGTAGCAAAGGATTCGTTAATTCTTCAATCTTATATTTGGCATTGACTATTAGCGGAAGTAGAAGAATGATTAGCTTCATGGTTCTTGTTCCTGAAAATTATGATCGTCTTTTAATATTCTTGGGATGTCGCTGATTTCTAAACTTAGTTTTCTTATATTTAGGTTCTAGTTTTGAGGCTAGTTTTCGCGGTGTACTTATAAGTTGTGTAGTAGCTTCAGGTATTTCGGGGTCATTTTCTCGTTCTTTATCTAGTTTTGCGAAAATATTTGCCTTTTTTTGCGTTTAATTTTGATGTTATGTTTTCATTGAGTTCTTTAAATATTTGTGCTAGTTCAAAAACATAATCAGTTTGCATTTGGTTTAAATTTTTTTTCAAAATTTAATTGGTAATTTAAATTGCCTTTTAAGATTTGAAATGGGGTATATTCATGTGATGAATGAATACTGTTATTATAGTTTAAAATAGCTATGTCTATTAATTCTTGAATAGTTTTACTACGATGATCGTTTCTAAGGGCAATAAGGCTTTCTTGAAGAGTTGAATGAAATCTTTCTATTGGGGAATTTGAATTTGGGTTGTATGGGGTTATAAAATGTAATTCTATTTGGTAGGTTTTACAGAGGTCTTGTACTAAATTACTTTTAAAGGACTTAGCATTGTCGGTGGTAATCTTGGAAGGTGTACCATGATGAGAAAAGAATTTAATCAAATTCTGACAGATTTCTATTGAGGTTTCATGTACAGGGTAGGCAGTAGCAAATTTTGAGAAATTGTCTATCAAGGTTAAATACTTTTGACCTGAAATTGAATATATGTCCATATATATACGTTCAAGGGGTCTCGATCCAGTTGGGGTCGGTTTATATACAACTTTGTATGGGTGTCGATCATACTTTGTTTTTTGACATGTTTCACAAGTATTTACATAGTCTATAACGTCTCTTTCCAGGCTCGGCCAGTAATAACGTTGTTTAATATTTTTTATGTTTTCCGTCATTCCTCTGTGCGATGTTTTCGTGGTATGATATCTTTCTATAATTTCTTTTCTTTCATCTACGTTTAAAACGTCTTTAAGGAGTGTGTTTTAAATAACAAGTTTGTATGCGTTATTTTTAAATGTTTCTTGAAAAATTCTTAAAATTAGGGGTTCTAATTCCTTATTTTGAAAATATAGGCAATATGTATCTGGTGGTAGATAATCCTTAAAGAGTGATTGTATATCAAAAGTTAAGGGGTCTTTATTTATAAAATAGATTAGTCTTTTTTTTTGTTTCGAATAGGGTAGTTTTGGTCACATAGGGTTTTTCTTTTGTTGTCCATTTAAATATAATCTGATTTTTGAATATGTTTAAAGATTTATTGACATACGGGGCACCTAATATAGGGTCT
Organism: Anthonomus grandis grandis; assembly: GCF_022605725.1. Classification (NCBI taxonomy): domain Eukaryota; kingdom Metazoa; phylum Arthropoda; class Insecta; order Coleoptera; family Curculionidae; genus Anthonomus; species Anthonomus grandis. The sequence goes on from NC_065550.1 coordinate 11,702,828, forward strand.
TCCTTTGATGTATGTACTGTTTCTGTTTCAGAGTTATCTTTTTTGTTATTTACGATCTCTTGAGGTTCTGGTGGTAATTTTTCTATGGATAGACTAGCTGTGTCTGTTTCCGATCCGTCTTTTTCTGGAATTTCTAGTAAAATGATGTCGTTTTCATGGCTTGTCGAAGGTTTTGGTGATTCTGATTTATTTTGTTCGGGTTCCTTGATTTTCTTCAAACTTGGTGGAGGTATTATTATTTGAGAAATAATATTAATCTTTTTTGTTTCTTTCTTTTTCTGTGGTTTTTCAAAAAGATTCGGTTGATCTTGAAAGTTATCAAAGAAATGCTTGATTCTTTCGTGCCATAGATATTGGTCATCTGCCTCATTGTCATCGCATGTTGCTGACATGTGAGTAGAAGACATGGGAGGTTTCTTGATTTCCATAGGGTGTATTTCTTTTGGTGGTCGTGAAAGTGCATCGGCGTTGCTATTATGAATACCTTTTTTATATTGAATTGTATATTCATACTCTTGAAGTTTGAGTCGCCATCTTACTAATTTTGAATTAGGCTCTTTGATCGAAAATAACCATTGAAGTGGTTTATGATCCGTTATAATTGTAAATTTTCGGCCAAAAAGGTAGGAACGAAAATATTTTGTAGCCCAAACTATTGCCAAAAGTTCTTTTTCAATTGTAGAGTAATTACATTCAGTGGAATTTAATGTGCGACTAGCATATGAAATGGGTAAATCAGATCCGATGGGTCCTTGAGATAATATAGCTCCAATCGCGTATTCTGATGCGTTTGTTGTCAGTACAGAGGGTTTATGAAAATCAGGGTATTGTAAAATCGGGTCGTTAGTTAAAATGTTTTTACAGAGATTAAATGCTGTACGGAAGGCTTTATCGTGAATAATTTTAACGTTTTTCTTAAGACAATTGGTAAGAGGTTTCGTGATCTTTGCGAAGTCTTTGATGAATTTTCTGTAATATCCGACGAGGCCTAAAAAGGATTTGATTTCTTTAGGGGTATTTGGAATTTTAAAATTTTTAATTGCTTCAATTTTCCGCGGGTTTGGTTTAACTCCTTCAGTTGTTATGATATGTCCTAGGAATTCTACGTCTTTTTTCAGAAATTCACATTTGTCTAATTGTATTTTCATGTTAAAAGACACAAGTCGCTCGAAGACTAATTTAAGGTTGTTAAGATGTTCTTGCAGGCTGGTTAAAAATATAATGATGTCGTCCATGTAGACTAAACATATTTTACCTAGCAAACCTCGTAACACGTTATCCATTGCTCTCTGAAATGTCGCAGGTGCATTCTTGAGTCCAAATGGCATGCGTACGTACTCGTAATGACCATGTTCTACATTAAATGCTGTCTTTAGTATGCTTTCCGGATCCATTTCTATCCGGTGAAATCCGCTAGCAAGGTCTATGGTTGTGAAGTAGTTACATCGGCCTAGTTTATCCAATATGTCCGTGATGTTAGGAATTAAGTATCTATCGCCTATGGTTTCTTCATTCAATTTCCTATAATCAATGACGATTCTCCATTTCTTTTTTCCTGTCACATCGGCTTTCTTCGGGACTATCCATACAGGTGAACTCCATGGGGAATTTGAAGGTCTTATGATTTCATCATCTAGCATCTGTTCAATTTGGTTGTCGATTTCTTGTTTAAGGATATGCGGATATCTATAGCTTTTAGATAGACTGGGATTTCATCGGTAGTGTTTATTTTATGTTTTACTTGATTTGAAAACGTTAATTTATCTCCGGGTTTGTGTAAGACTTTTTCGAACTTTCTTATTAGCTTAAAAAGTTCTCTGCGTTCCTCTTTATTTAAATGTTCGTGTCTAATCAGGGATTCTAAGTTTAAATCGTTACAAGAAATATTTTTACTAAAATGATTTATTTTAAGGGTGTCGCAAGAAAGGAATTTATCTAATATTTCGTAATTATTAAGTTCAATTGGTTCCAAGGGTAATCCATTGGATACATGACCTTCTAACGCAATTGATCTTTTAGAATGATTAAGAATATCTATTATATAGGAATTATTTTTGATTGTTACTATACTCTATTTCAGAAGTGTATAGAGCAATAAACTGGGGAATTCCGTTCTGTTTGGCTAAATTTCGTGGTAGTTCATAGGCGCAGGTACTTATAATATTTATGAATTTAATTTTCACGGATTAAATGCCTTTATTTTGAAAAAGATTAAATACTAAATAAATACTTTTAATCCTTTTGTATAGGTACCTATCTTTTAACGCTTTGTAACATGCAAAAATGGGGTCAGGTAATATATACAGACTATAAATACATTTAAATCATATTTTAAACGTTAGTAGTCACTGCTACGCTGTAGTGTATTCACAATATTATTATCCCAATATTTAAAAAATGGAGGTATTCAGTCCAACGAAAAGATGTACTAAAAATTCTCCACTGTCGCTGAGTGAAAAAGTTATTAATTTAAATGTACATGATTGCATAAAACACGATTACCCTAGTTTTACTGTGCAAGAAATTGTTGAAAAATGTTCTCGAATGAGTGGAATTGGAAAGTCCACCATTTTCAAATTGTTGCGGGAAAGAAAAGTAGCAGGTCAAGTGAAATCTCCCAAGCAAAAGCCAGGACGACCTACAAAAGTCCTTGATGAAAATGCTAAATGTATAATTCGAAGAAAAGTTCACTCTTTTTATTTTAAAAAGGAAATACCCACCCTAGACAAAATTTTAATGGAGCTTGGCCGAGATGACAGTATTCCGTTGATAAGTAGAAAACTTTTATGGAAAACTTTAAAAAATATGGATTTTGCCTGGGAAAAGCATAACCGCAAAGCACTTTTACTGGAGAGCGACGAAATTGTTTGTTGGAGACGACAATACTTGAGAAGTATCAAGCAGTACCGCAGGGAGCAAAAGAAAGTTTTTTATCTTGATGAGACCTGGATTAACGAAGGTTATATAGTCCAAAAAATGTGGCAAGACAAAAATATAACCAGTGCTCGCCAAGCTTTCATAGAAGGCCTGTCTACGGGTATTAAAGTACCTTCGGGAAAAGGAAAAAGACTTATTGGAAGCGAAGAGGGATTTTTAAAAGAAGGTCTGCTAACCTTTGAGTCGACTCGCACAGGAGATTACCATGAAGACATGAACTCAGACGTTTTCGAGGACTATTTTGGTGAAATGATAAGCTAGCAAGCTATCATTCACGGCGAATAGAGAAGACGCCAACTTCAAGTTGGAGAAAGCAAGAAATTATCGATTGGCTGACTGCAAAAGGTATTGCGTTTGAAGCAAATTTGATAAAAAAAGAACTGCTGGCAATAGCAAACTTACACAAAACTCGTTTCATGAAATACGCCGTGGAAGATATAGCCGAAAAATATAATATAACTGTACTGCGCTTACCGCCTTGTGACACCAGTACTTTCTTTGGGGGTTGTAGCTTAATTAATACTACTGTGTTGAGCTTAAACAGATGGTATATTGAGTTGCCTAGATGTTATAATTCTGGTGTCTACGTGACAACTGACTATTAGTACATTTTATTAGATATGCAATTACAATAACACATTATGCTGAGTCGTTGTTTCCCAGCCCACGTGCGCTTCGGATGTCTAGCTCGTACAGGGTGGTCTCTCAAATAGGTGGCCTGTCGTCTCACACCCCCTTCTTGAAAGAAAAACGTCGACCTCGACGTTTGATGAGCATTGACCTCTCGTCAGCGTTTGTGTTCTGGACTGCAACGATCAACATCTATAACAAAAAGAAAAAAAACAGCAGTATACTTCTTTAAAACACACAAAATAAAAAAAAAAAGAAACAATAAACTTATTTCATAACTTAAACCTAGTTTGACTTTTCCCTAACGTCTGGGTAGCCACGGACGACTGAGAAGCGCTCAATGAAATCCCGGTCATTTCATTAATCGTATCAATTTCCTCCGTGTTACCTTTCGTTTCTCTTAAACGTCTATCTTTCACATAATTAAAGCAAGCCCAAAAAATAAAAACAATTACCAATAAAATTAGAACGGCAGCGTTTACATCATTTAAAATTACACTTACTTCGCTCATTGCCGTTGCTACTGGAGTATACCCTAAACCTAATAAATATGGATTTCTTATAATTACTACAAAAAACAAAGCGGTTGTCATAACATTTATAATTGTAAGCAAATTCCCAGTATAATGATACCTAAAACTATACATTCTATCACTACCTACATACTTAGCTTCCAGCATATCTGGCATTATTTTGCTTATATTTGGATTTTCAAAAGTTGGTAAAGATTGCTTCCAATTATCGTTTAAAATTACTCCAGTCGTCTTACTAAGCAGCTTTAATAAATTTATTTGTATTATTTTAAATACAAATTACAAAACTCAATAATAATTACCTTATTATTATTCCAATAATTGCTACCAATCAGCATAAATAAAACCTACTTATAACATGCCATAATTATGATTTCAACATAACTAAAATAAAATTTTATGCTTACTTTTAACGTAAATGACCTGTACTATATTTACACCTAATTATGATCGATCTACATATTTCTTCATGCGCTCCACGTGGATGGTATCTTGTACATTTTTATTATTCTTTTTAATTTTAATCTGATAATTGACGTCACTAATTTTGTTTATTACTTCGTAGGGTCCAAACCACCGATGTAATAATTTTTCAGATTTGCCCTTTTTTCTTATAGGGGTATATACCATAACCATATCCCCTTTTTGATAAACAACTTGTCTTTTGCCTTTATCAAATCTTTCTTTTTGTCTTTGTTGTTCTGTTGCTATTCGCCTAAGGGTTTCCTCCCTCGTACTCTGAATTCTTCGTAATAACTCTTGAACATCCTCGTCCCTACTATTTTCGACTCCTAATGCAACGTCAATTGGCAACCTCGCTTCTCTTCCATAAACTAAAAGAAATGGCGAGCATTTCGTTGTTTCCTGAGGAGCGGTGTTATACGCAAAAGTTACCAAATTTACATATGTGTCCCAGTCTTTTTGGTTCGTACTCACATACATTGCAAGCATGTTCGCTAACGTACCATTGTAGTGTTCGCATAACCCATTGGTACGTGGGTGGTAGGCCGTGGTTGTGGAGGGATAACTGCCTATTCCTCGTAGCAGTTCGGTTACTAATTGGGATGTAAAACATTTTCCTCGATCTGTTATAATTTGATCCGGGCATCCATGCTGACAGATGATGTTGTCTAACATAAAATTTGCCACCAATTTTGCTGTACCATTTTGCATGGGTTTTGCTATAGCCCATTTTGTTGCGTAACAAATTGCAGTTATAATAACCATATTACCCAAATTACTTTTTGGAAACGATCCCAAGATGTCAATACCTATTTTAGAGAATGGTAATCCTACTTTTATAGGCTGCATTAACCCTTGAGCCGCTTTAGGAGGACTTATGATGTTGACATTGAAGACATGATTTTACATACTTTTCAACCTCCTTATACATTCCAGGCCAAAAATAGCGACTTTTTATTTTACCAAATGTTTTCGCAAAACCTAAATGTGCACCGCTCAAACAATCATCGTGACACGATATTAAAATATCGAGTTTCATTTTCTCAGGTATCACTAAACGTTTGGTGGAGCCGGTTTTGCAATTAAATTCTTTTTTATACAGCAAATCCTCATGTAGTAAATAACTTCGTGCCATTTTACGTATTTTGCTTTCTGCGGCGTCAGGATTTTCAAGTGCATACCTTATTTTATTTAGCAACGAATCTTCCTGCTGTAATTGTTTAACATTTATCGAGTTCAATGACCTCACGGGTAATTCTTCTAACAAAATTAGTAGTTCTCTGTAATTATTCTCTTCTAATTTTTCATTTAAATCTATAAGCGATGTTATGGCTTTTAATGAGTTATTTTTACTACCTTCTTATAGAACAACAGAATTCTTTATGTTACATAAATTAACATCACATACTACATTGTCTTCCTGTAAAAATACAGGGTAACTCCCGAAAAGTGTATCCTTATGATACTCACTAAAATCATTCGCACCTACGCGCGAGAATTCCTTATTTAATTCGCCCAACACGGTATTTTTATAAAAGTCTACAGTTACATTAGAGGTGTTTGTTATGTAAACTATCGTCTTCTTTTCGTCAAAATTGATAATTTTACAAGCTCGATTCAAAAAATTGTTAGTGGACGGTGAAAAAAAATAGTTTCTTGCTAACGCTCTATTGAAATGCACTGAAACTTTTACTGAACTTTTAGGAGGTATTTTAACAAAACAGAGACTGCGTACAACACTATCTTGCGATGGAGTTTCGTAATCTAATTTACCGAATTTAATAATACGCGAGTCTTTTCCTACTTGCAAGTTTATGGATTTTAGAAGAAAATTAATATCAGCTCTAAATTTGTCATTAAAATCATTTCCTAAAATAATTTTTTCTCCAAAATTTTTAACAACGATGAAGTCAAATGACAACTCTACACCATTTAAAGCAAAATTCAACTTAATCCTACCTAAAACCCACAATAAATGTCCACTAGCTGATTTAATTATCACGCTTCCTACCTTTTCTATTTTACAGTGTCTAACCCAAGAGTAATCAATTAAACTTATTCCTGACCCGGTATCTATAATAAATTTTACATTATTTTGACCTATACGTCCGTTAATAATTACTGGCTCTATAAATGTCGTTATGTCAGATACAGTATAAGTACATGATTTTAACTGCCTTTTCTTAAACCTACAATTATTTTTCTTATGGCTATCTAATTTACAGAAATAACAATTCAGCATTAAATTTGATTGAATTTGTTTTGTAGATTGACCGTCGCTTATCGACGGGTATTGCCGTTTTTTGCATAGCAGTTTTTTGCATAGTGGCCAATTTTTCCACAGCTATAACACCTTATTTTTCCTTCTGGCGTTCGTACCTCTCTTTTAATGCTAGGATTGTTAAATCCGTTATTTCTCGAATTATGATTAGAATAACGTGGATTATTAAAATTTGACTGTTGCCTACCTGATTGTCTTTCCAGTTGCTGGATTCTCTGCACCAGATCATTCATTTGGTGATGGTTTCCTCTGGCTGTTTCAGGGTAAGGTCCTCTGCTAGTACTCGGCATGGCTCCATCAGGGTACGACTCTCCCGCCAAAAACTCGGTAGTTTCTACTTTCTGCAAGTTCCTTCGAAGAGCCTCTACTGTCGGGTTGTCCATTAAATTTACCTTCTGTAGAATTTTCGGTTGCAGACCTCTTATGATGAAACCAACTTGCTCTCGTTCTTCCATATCTGGATCTACATCATGGAACAATTTCAACATCTCTTGATAATAGGACCACAGTTCATCGAGATCCTGCTGCTTTCTAGTTAATAGCCGAACATACACTTGCTCTTGGTCTTTTGTTTTTGTAAAGTTGGCTCTTAAAGACTCTATTGCTTCGTCGTACGTCTCTATAATTTCCTCTATCGTTTCAAAGCATTCTAGAGCTGCACCTTCCAAATAGCATGGTAGTTGGAGAAGTTTCGTCTCCTCAAACCAACGGTTTGCTCTTGCGGCTCTATTAAAATTTTTTATAAATGATGCCACATTCTCACCCTCTTTTCCTGCGAATACTTTTGGATTTACGGAAGTCTAAACTTCCCTTGCGTTTCGGTCTTGACCTCTGGGATTTTCTCCTACTTCGTCATTATCTTGGTTATTAGGCATGTTAACTGTATGATTACTTCTAACTGGTAGAAGTGATGAGCGGCGTCTATTGGCTCTAGCGTGACTTCTCAAGAACATTCACTACACTCGCACACTTTCTAACCATTAACACGTACTCTACACTTTCTACGACCGACGTTACGTTACGAGTGATCAACCACGCGAACTAGTACTTTAACTGTAGATGTAGATCAGTTTTCGCGAAAGTTACTCTGTACGATAGGATTACGCGGCGCCTCCATCAGTTGTGACACCAGTACTTTCTTTGGGGGTTGTAGCTTAATTAATACTACTGTGTTGGGCTTAAACAGATGGTATATTGAGTTGCCTAGATGTTATAATTCTGGTGTCTACGTGACAACTGACTATTAGTACATTTTATTAGATATGCAATTACAATAACACATTATGCTGAGTCGTTGTTTCCCAGCCCACGTGCGCTTCGGATGTCTAGCTCGTACAGGGTGGTCTCTCAAATAGGTGGCCTGTCGTCTCAATATCATTGCGAACTAAATCCTATAGAACTGATATGGGCGCAGGTAAAAGGATTTGTAGCAAGACAAAACACGACTTTTAAAATGAAAGATGTTAAGCTACTGTTTGATCAAGCCATTACGGAAGCGACACCAGAGAATTGGCGAAAAGCAGTCCAGCATGTAATTAAGCAAGAGGACAAAATGTGGGATCTTGACAACCTCATCGATCAGACAGTCGATCCTTTAATTATAATGTCAAGAGGTGATGACAGTTCGTCAGATGACGAAGAAGACTACAATCTATTATAATTTAAAATTGTTATACACTGTTCAAAAAGTGCCAGATCCAAAAGTGACATTTTCAACTGTTTTACTCTACATATTATGTTCAATAAATTTGTGAAAAAAATATATTATTCCATTTAAACAAAAGTAACTTTCTAAAATAAAATAGCATTTAAGTACATTAATTATAAGGTAAAAAACAAGTCCCAGTTGCACGCCTTTGGTGAACCGTTTTCAATGTTTATCAGTGGGTAACAATGGGCAAAACTCATAAATTGACCCAAAACCGGGTGGCACTACCTGCAATCAACGAAAAGAAAGAATTTTACATTGAAACTAATACCCAACTAAGGTAGTGGCATAAAATATTGGTGGATCACCAGGTACCACTTTTGCATACCTAATGAGGTTTTATTGCTCTACACACTTCTGAAATAGATAATAATGTAGGATGAATTGTTATTTCTTCATCATGAAAATAGGGGACTAACCAAGTTGTATCGTTGGGTAGATCGGTTTTTATTATACATTTTTGAACAGTTTCTGGGGGTATTTCGATTACGAATTCTTCAAAATTTTCTCTATAGTGGAAAGCAATTGTTAAATATTGATTTACCAAATTTTGATTTTCTAAGTCAATGTTTAAGCCAAGTTTGCATAAATCTTTGATTCCTATAATACCATCAAAATATTCATGAAATGAGAATAAAATAAACTCTATTGATTTTGTTATGCCAAAATTTAGGAACAAGGGAATAAAAGCTCTACTTGTGGCTTTTTGTGAACCAGTACAAGTTTGTAGGGTACTAATGTATGGTTGAATTAACTCAGGAAAATAAGTTTCTGCCAATGAGGGTCTAAGAAGTGATGCGTGCGAACCTGTATCTATAAGTAATCGAATATTTAAAACAGGAATGTGTATGAAGGGTAGTTGATTAACTTGGAAACTATTTAAACTTAAACAGGGTTTGTTTTCTCTGAGGCTTCTAAATGAAAATTTTCTAGTTGTTCTACTAGTGAATCTTCAGAATTGTCTTCAGGATTGTAATTTGGAAAATTATGTTCGTCGTAATAGGGTTCATCATAGTTGTCAGAATAGGGGACGTTTTCGTTATAGCTAGCAAAATAGGGGACTTCATTTAGATTTTCTAAGTGAGTCAACTCATGTTTAGGTTGTGTATAATGAGGCATTTCTCTTCTAGGTTGTACACTTACTCCAGACATGGGTTGAGGATATTGGGGTCTTGTATTAGTGTATTGTATTCCGGACATTGGTTGGGGATATTGAGGTGTTCGTTGCGGGTTTCTTTGTGTAAACTGCTGGTTTTGTAGTTTATTAAATGGTTGGTTATATGGTCTAGATGTGTTTGGTTCATTTTGTCTAAATTGATTTGATTGATTTTGTCTTTGTTGATTAAATTGATTTTGTTTATATTGATTAAATTGATTCTGTTTATGGTGATTAAATTGATTTTGAGGTCTCAATTGATTATTGTTAATTTGTCTTTGTTGATTTATTTGTGGTTGATTTGGTGGTTTGTGTGAAGTTTGTCTTGCAGTATTTTGATTATGAAGGTAGTTATTTTTGAATTGGTTTTGGCTTGTTAAAATATCATAGTTTGTGATAATATCGATAGCTTGATCTAAGGTTTGTGGATTTTGCACAATTAGTAATGTTCTAAGTTCATTAGGGACGTTCGCTAAAAGATTTTGTGTAGCTGTTAGTTCATTTTGATTGATGAGAATTGTTTTGGCTTCGATATTATTAATTTCGGAACAAATCTTATTATTATTCTTATTAACTAATGACTTTAAGCGTTGAATATAATCATTAATAGATTTATTTTTTCTGCTTAAGAAAATTAATTGTTGCTGTAAATTAGCCCTAGTAATTGGATCGTTACATTTTTGTTGTAATGCAATTTTTATTTCTGCCCAAGAGTTTAAGTCAGATCTTGTTAACAAAAAGTCTTCAGCCTCTCCTATAATTTTTGATTTAATTGCTAAAATTACATATTCTTGTTGTGATGGGTCTGCATTAAAGTATCTTGCATAAAAGGTATCAATCTGGTTTAAAAATGTTTCTAATCTGGATGGTTGACCATCAAACTTTTGAGAAGTGCAACGGTTGATTTTAATGCATCAGCCATTTTATTATTGTTTACTAAATTACTATTGTCTACTAAGTTTAAATTTATACCTAAACTATTACTATCTAAATTAAGGGATGATAAAGTATTATTCGCTATTTCGGAATAAAGCTCGTTTAAGCCAGAATCTAAAGAAGAATTACTGTTTGAAGTAATCTCTAAACTCTTTACTCTAGGATAAGTTATGTCACTAACTCTATTGTTAAATTTTTTCATTAGAGTTCATACTAAGCTTCAAAAAGAAAAAAAAATAAAATAAAATTTAAAAATAAATTATAAAATTTTCTAAATATTTTCTTAATTAACAGGTTTTCCAACTAACAGAAACAATTCTATACAGTACAATAAAAAGTTTCTAGTTTCTGACCTGTATCAAATGATGCCTCTGCAACAACAGCTATACTGTAGTGAAGGCACCACCTGTCTTGGAAGCTAGCTATGCCAATTCTTCCTACTGGCTTCTCGCAATGGCGTACCACTTTTCGAGGGTTGTTGGCCAGGAATCACTCAGCTCGTCTCAGTTTGCTCAGCAACTAAATTCTTGATCCTTTCTAAACTGTTAAAACAGAAGAGTGAACTACTGGTAATCCGCACTTTCCAGACACTAAGCACTGTATCCACGCTTATAGCTAAGGGATCACTCACTCACGTATTTACGTAATTCGCGTTACGTAACTCGCGATTACTCGTATCTGTACTCGACGACGATGTTCACAGAGATCCTCCGAAAGGATCCTACCGACTGCGCCAATTTTATTTAATAAATCGCAACTCGTGTTTTTAAAAATTAATTTATTAAACACAAGAATACAATTTATGTTACAATGTTGCAAAGCTTACTTATGACTGCGCTAAGATGACTAACTGCTCCTCTTTCACATCCTCTTTATATATACTTCTAAATGCTGAATAAGCTGTGACAATTATTATTTTAAACTAAACATATATTAAGCATAAGTGGCCATATAATTGACTGAAGGTTTTTTATCCATTTGCCTACAAGGAACAAAATTTATAGAATACCTCATTTAGGTATTAAAAAAAATGAAAGATTTAGTAGAAATACCTTAGTATTCCTTAGCAGAGATATTAATTTTTCTTTTTCCAGGGGCTCTTTTGGAAATTTAAAGCAATGACAGGTCCGTTTTTCGCTATGATGCTTTCAATCTGGTGCAAAACACATAACCTTTGTTGGTGTAGTCCACTAAAATCACAAAAACAAAATATGACACAAATATAACAATCAAAACATTATGACATAACCTTAAAATGTATGTATTTTCATAAATTTCAGGATTATTCACTAAAAATTGGTAATTATGAAACTGAATTTAAAAAAAAAACTTTCGTATGTGTGTAATTGTGATACTTACATTTTATTTTCATATAGAAAAGTAAGAAAGATGTGGAGACTTAAAAATATCTTCCAACATTTGTTTGGATTTTGGGAACTCCCGTTGCCGGTGGCGTTTATGCTTGTGGACCGGAAAGTGACATTGAAATGACAAGTGAAAGTGGGCGTCTTCTTCTTTTTTTCTTCGATTTTTATGGCTTAAGCCCGATAGCAACCAACGTGAGTCAGAATTATGCAAAAACATGTTAAGGTGGCTTTACATAAAGAAATTAAGCTGTTTATACCAAACAATACCAAAGTTGTCAATTCATTTTTTTAGGCATAATTAACAATTAAATTGTAAATAATGGCTGAGAGTTAAAGGGTACACTTTATATTATTAAAATTAATAATAGACAGAATTTTATAACTTAATTGCCACCGAATAGATGTAACTATTTGGTAGTATAGTACTTTTTTCAATCGGATCAAAGCATCTTTTTTTAAAATATTTCCAATGTTGATCTGGTTTATGATTTTATTACCGATTCATTTTAGAACCCTGACATAATTTTGATATATGCAAGTTTTGAGAATATTTTCTACTAAACTAAAATTAAAGAGCGGAGCGTATTGTAACACATCATGGTTCTCTGAAGCATGATACCCAGAAATAAGTAAGTAATATTTCAATGAAATTTATTTCTGATTATAATATATAATAAGACCTTCCCTTTTCTCTCTGTATTTACTATAGATTGACGAAAAACAAAGAAAAACACAAAGTCACGGTCTCATAACATGTAATTAAACGGGCTACACGTGTTTCGCTCTAGTTAGAGCATCATCAGTTACAGCATAAGTGTGTGGATGGCTTCTAAAGGCCTGATGATGCTCTAACTAGAGCGAAACACGTGTAGCCCGTTTAATTACATGTTGTGAGATCGTGACTTCGTGTTTTTCTTTGTTTTTCGTCAATTTTGTATGTTGGTCTTTTCGAGAATAATGGATGAGATTTTTGGATTTACTATAGATGTTAATTTTTTCGGAGTACTAAAAAAAAAAAAAATTGGGCAGAGCACCATGCCGAGGCTAAGGTTTGAACTCAGAGCCTTATGAGGATACGGCAGGTCTCTTCCCCACTGCGTGTTTAGGGCTCTCCTTGGATAATTGTGAAGATTTTTTTTTATAGTACTGACAAAAATTTTAAAAATTTCTACTGGTCCCCATGGACCAAAGTAGACGCGAAGCTTGTTAAGTAGAGGGAAAAAAACAGCAAAACCAATTTTTTTTTGGAAAGGCATAGTTTGTGCAATAATAATTGTTCTATTTAATAATTACTCTTGAAGGAAATGCGAAGTAATTTTAATTTTAATTTATAAAAGAGAAATCTCTTTAACGAGGAAATGTAAAGTTACGTAAAGATTTAGCCATTTATTACGTACCTTTATTCATTTTAAAAGTTAATATTAAATATATCAATTTATACTGCAGAAAATATATTGTTTTACGGGGCCAACTAGGACTGTCGCGATAAAGTAACCCCTAGAAGAGTGCACGGCTCGCAGTCTGACGTGTCTTATGTGTGACCAATGGGTGACGGCGACGCGACCTCCGCCTTTGAAGAAGCTTCACGTACGCCCACGTATGCCTGTACACAAATCACGGCCAACCAGGTATCTTACGCTAAAATTGTGGGATAGTACGAGCGTCAGAACGATATCTATTCAGGATATAGTCTTTTCTTTGTCATACCTTTGTTGGGTATACTTTCTTTTCTAATGCATTAATCTCCTATTTGTTATATTAACTTTTAACCTATTATTAAAATTATTAATTATTAATCTGTTATATATACCGTATTGCCAGTACGGTATAGTGCACTCACAAAAACAAAATATCAATAATACAACATACCTCGAGAAAGCAGGCTGACGTTTCTGCATAGGTAATACTGGGTTACATGAGCGATAGAGAGAAACGAACGTGCGTGAGAGACAGAAACTACGACAGAGCGAGTGGTACAAATATTTAAACACATCTCTCAGGCGCAAAGGAAACAGAGCCTTGAAAGCTTTACGGATTTTTTATAACTTTCATTTATCAAATTTTGCGAAAAATCTTAACAAAATAGATCCTGATATTTCGCAACAAAAATTTCAGTTGTTTAATTCAGTGTGTTGTGTGTCAGCTGTGTTTTTTTCATTTGGGTGCGCTGACACGTGGGATACAGAAAAATTTCTAAAAAATCAGTGAATTATATTGTTGTAAAAGAACTGAGATATAAAGAGTAAACACTTTGAAGCGAATATAGACATTGGCGACATGGTATTTGCATAAATAGTTATTGTAATAAACTTTTTTTTGTGAAAATGAAGAATCAAGTGCAAATGTAAACAACAAAAGTGAGAAATGGATTCTAAGAAGAAGAATAATAACAATAACATTTCCTCCAACCACGGCAGGTAGAACGATGATGTTTTGCTTAATGCTCTAAAGCATATTGTATCGCGCCGGGGTATGCTAAAAATAAAGTATGCTAAATGTTACATAATTCGCGTGATTGGTAAAAGCCATTTACCCTTTAAAAAACTTATCACACTGTTTACTCAGGTAGAAGTTGCAATCATTTCTTCTCCTATAACTGCTTTATCCGAGGAACCACTAGTTTTTTTCTGTCTTGGTCATTTCCAAATCGGTACCACATATTCGAGATGGCGAACGACTAAAACCATAGTGATAGTCGCTCCGTGAATTTTGCTTCTAAAGGGCAGTTTTTTAAAGTACCTAAGTATTTATTGTAAAAAATTGCGTTGTCCGAAGTATCCCTTGTTCGGTGATCCAAGTTTTAGTTGGTAAACTACAGTATTGTAGTTCCAATACAATTTTTTATTGTCTCTTGCCAAAATGGTCGACAGATCTAGGTAAAATTAAGTCAGTTGTTGCTGCTGTTTTTACTGAAAAATTCCTCTCTGATATAACGGAAAAAGTTCCCACAATGGTTCAACAACGTTTTGATAGAGATTTAAAACTCAAAAGGCTGAAATTGAGAAAATTGATCTGACAAAAATACAAAATGAAAATGCCGCTCTTCGACAACAAATAGATCTACAAGGGCAAAATGTGCGCAATGACAACTTCCGTATTTTTGGTTTACAGCCCGAGGAATCCGAAAATCGGCCCAACAAAGTATTGGATTTATTTAACACTAAACTTAAATAACAAATTGGACACAATGACCTAAAAAAATGCGACAGAATTACTTCTAAAATTCCTAGCGACTCACCGCCGGCTGTTATGGTGCGATTCTCGTCGGAGGCCGCTCGTACAGGTTTAAAAATCGAAATTATCTAAAAAATACAGGTGTGCAAATCAAGGAGGACCTAACTAAATCTCGATTAGTGCTATTCAAAAGTGCTTCTAGTTCATTTTCACATAAAAATACATGGATTTTAAATGGTAATAGGTATGTGAAGGCGGAAAATAGTACAGTGCACCGCATTAACTCAGAGTTGGATATTCATTTAATTAAAAATTGACATGATTAGCAGGTACAGTTGATAATTAAAATTGGTCATTTGGTTTACTGTACTTTTATATAATTATGGCTACCTATATTATTTATAATTTAATGCATGTGTACACTTTTTGTTTATAATGATAAAATGGTAGAATTTGCACTTTTTTGGTTTTGCTTTTATAATTGTTTCTTTGGTAAAAACTTGTCTTAAGTATATAAGTATAGAAATGGGAATAAAAGCGACTCATTCATCTGTAGTTCTTAACCTCTAACCTTTTTACTTTTTTTACTTTTTTTACAAATAAAAGCTGTTCTTTAAAACGTGCTTCGCACTATAAGAAATATGACTGTTTGGATCAGACAGGTGTTCCGGGATATTGGTATTATTTTTATCTCTACAAATGTTAAACTTTTAATTAATGACGACCAAAAAACGTTTTATTTTTTTCATCGGACAACTGATTTAGATGCTTCTTTTTTTCTCTTTTAATTATAGCCAGAGTATGATTTCTCAGAAATGTATAATTCTCTCAATCTTGCATATCTCTTGTTGCCTTGAATTTCCTTAATGCCTCATTGCGTTATTTTTGAAAAACAAGTACCTCAGATGTTAGCCAAGGAGCTTTAGGTTTAGTAATTCTTGCTTTTTTAATACGAGCATGTTTATTAAAAAGTGTCTGAACTAAATTATTAAAAATGACTATTTTACTATTGATATTATTTTGATATAAAATGTTATCCCATGAGAGTAAATATAAATCATCCTGCAAAAAAAATTTGGTTATTAAAATTTTTAAAATACCTGTACCCAATTAGTTTAGGAACTATGGACAGCCTATATAAATTTAGCTTACAGAAAATCAAGTTGTGATCTGAGATGTTATCTGCACAAATGACCTCTTTATTATATATCAGAGACGCATTTGACTCTAGCCGAGACTCTAGTTGGCTCTTCAATTATTTAAGTGAGATTATAATATAATTTCAAATAATTATTTAAGGGGATTACTTAAATTTGAAAGATTAATATTGTATCTCCTATATCTCCTATATTTCCTAAATCTCCTAAACAGAAGACTTCGACACATGGGTATATAAAAGAAAATATATTATCAAAATCAGAACTAAGGCTATTAAAATTAAGAGTAGAGAGTTTATAAAAACCACCAAAAGCATCATTTTTATTTTTGATTTAATTTTTAAGAAAAGAACTTCCATTGAGCATCCAGCAAGTCAAATGAAACAGTCTTAACTGTATACTCTCATCCATAAGCCGCCTCTACCTTGGCGATTTTTCTTAAAAAATTGGTATCCCAGAATTTGAAATAACAATAAATCATCGGTATTGGAGAGCTATGTTTGTTTCAGATAAAACGATGTTTCATATAAAAAGATATTGTCAAAATTTTGACATTCTACTAGGAACGTAAATTCATTGAACCTTGTATGCAATGATCTCACGTTTTTCTCATTTACATATAAATAACACCCCACTGTAACAGACACTATAATATACATTTTATACCACAAAGAGAAAAATAAAAAAAACAATATAAAAATAATATACAAAAAAAATATTTATATTTTTCTCTTTGTGGTATAAAATGTATATTATAGTGTCTGTTACAGTGGGGTGTTATTTATATGTAAATGAGAAAAACGTGAGATCATTGCATACAAGGTTCAATGAATTTACGTTCCTAGTAGAATGTCAAAATTTTGACAATATCTTTTTATATGAAACATCGTTTTATCTGAAACAAACATAGCTCTCCAATACCGATGATTTATTGTTATTTCAAATTCTGGGATACCAATTTTTTAAGAAAAATCGCCAAGGTAGAGGCGGCTTATGGATGAGAGTATACAGTTAAGACTGTTTCATTTGACTTGCTGGATGCTCAATGGAAGTTCTTTTCTTAAAAATTAAATCAAAAATAAAAATGATGCTTTTGGTGGTTTTTATAAACTCTCTACTCTTAATTTTAATAGCCTTAGTTCTGATTTTGATAATATATTTTCTTTTATATACCCATGTGTCGAAGTCTTCTGTTTAGGAGATTTAGGAAATATAGGAGATATAGGAGATACAATATTAATCTTTTAAATTTAAGTAATCCCCTTAAATAATTATTTGAAATTATATTATAATCTCACTTAAATAATTGAAGAGCCAACTAGAGTCTCGGCTAGAGTCAAATGCGTCTCTGATATATAATAAAGAGGTCATTTGTGCAGATAACATCTCAGATCACAACTTGATTTTCTGTAAGCTAAATTTATATAGGCTGTCCATAGTTCCTAAACTAATTGGGTACAGGTATTTTAAAAATTTTAATAACCAAATTTTTTTTGCAGGATGATTTATATTTACTCTCATGGGATAACATTTTATATCAAAATAATATCAATAGTAAAATAGTCATTTTTAATAATTTAGTTCAGACACTTTTTAATAAACATGCTCGTATTAAAAAAGCAAGAATTACTAAACCTAAAGCTCCTTGGCTAACATCTGAGGTACTTGTTTTTCAAAAATAACGCAATGAGGCATTAAGGAAATTCAAGGCAACAAGAGATATGCAAGATTGAGAGAATTATACATTTCTGAGAAATCATACTCTGGCTATAATTAAAAGAGAAAAAAAGAAGCATCTAAATCAGTTGTCTGATGAAAAAAATAAAACGTTTTTTGGTCGTCATTAATTAAAAGTTTAACATTTGTAGAGATAAAAATAATACCAATATCCCGGAACACCTGTCTGATCCAAACAGTCATATTTCTTATAGTGCGAAGCACGTTTTAAAGAACAGCTTTTATTTGACAATAAGTACAAGCAGCAAGTATGGTACAACGAAGATTAAAGCATAAGGCCGTTACATGATAATATATAGACTGATTTAGCAAATACAGCGAAAGATAATATAAAGCAACGTTAACATTATAGTAAGCAAATATATAAATACAGAGTGGTCAATATTGTGGCCATAACTCCTCCCTCCTAAGATAAAGCATCTGGATTCTTATTCTTGAGGAAGTTGGGATTACCAATACAAACTCATTGGTAATGGCTTGTATAATAGGAGTAGACACACTTTGAGGACCTTGCAGGGTGAGTCTCAGCTTTCTGGATCAGAGCTATTGAGCAATCAGCTTTTGGTGGTCCTAAACTGTTCTGGCAAACGTATTGATCTTGGACGACTGGACAGGCTTCTTCTTGATATTGGTGCGAGTAAGGCCCAAGTATAAGGTAAGGTAATTCCGGAACAATAATTGAATTGTTTATAGGGATGGTGAACAAGTGGTAAATATTAGAATTTTCTTTTATAAATAAAGAAAAATATATGGCAAATATAATTTTGTCTTTTGAGAAATTTACTTTTAATCCTGCAATTTGATAATTATAATTTAAATCTATAAACTTTATAACTTTGTCTTCACCATAAAGAGTTAATATATATAGTTAAATTAGCAATTATCTGTTCCAATTGACTAGCTGAAATGACTGCACTATGAAGCGTATTGAGCTTTGCAAACATTATTGCGTCTTCTAGATGGTCTGGAAATGTTATGAAATATTGACAATTTATTATTAGCTAACTTATGGTATTTTGAAGTTTTAATAAAGTTAGGAGATCCTTAACAGTTTTATTCATATGCTTTTCAAATAGACAAAGAACAAACATGTTGCATTCATGCAATTTCAAAATTCATGCATTCAAAGAGTTTTGATTTTTGCTTAGAATGGTGATAGTGCTATTGTAATTATTAATTAAGTCTTTTGTTTATATTTGCATTTATACAACATTTTGAACACTTATTAAAATAAAAACTGATATTTTCATGTTTTTGTTTTCTATCTGAACAAATTAAGATAAACCAAGATTTTTCTAATTTTCTCGAAAATGAATCGACCTATTTAAAAAAATCAAACGTCAAAATAAAAGACTTCGAACGACCTTTTAAACAAGCTATTACTCGATACCCCTTGCCGTTTAAAATTTTTAAGGGGATGACCCTAGGGGGCAATGGGTGAAAGGGCGTGAAGTAATTTTAGGTTAGAAAGTTGTCCCCCTTAACAAACCTTTTGACGTATTCCGGCGTTTTTTTTTAAACAGTGGTTTTCGATAAATCCGTGGTGGGAAGTTTTCAAATAAACACCCTGTATGTGTTAAAACAATTTTCTGTAAAAGATATATTTAGAATTGGGTCTTCTGTTGTAGAGTGTGTGGTTTCTCCACTTGTTAATGGACCAGGAAGACTTATTTGAATATTTTGTAAAATTTTTATTTTACATTCTTTTTCTGGAGGATTACTTTGTGTTAAGGATGAATCGAATACAGTTAGTTGGTCTAATTCTTCTAATGCAACATTTTCATTAGAAAGGAATTGATCTATGTCGTTGGAAATATCTCCAGAGCTGCCAATTATTGAATCATTTTTTATCATATGGATTTCTATTCTGGATAGGGCATCGGCGTTGGTATTTATGGATCCTTTTTTATATTGTATTTCGTAATCATATTCTTCCAGTTTTAATCTCCATCCTACTAATCTGGAATTTGGTTCTTTTAAACTGAATAAGTATTGCAGGGGTTTATGATCAGTGATTATTTTAAATTTTCTTCCAAACAAGTAAGGTCTAAAGTGTTTTGTAGCCCAAACAATGGCTAATAATTCCTTTTCGATGGTTGAATAATTCGTGTCTGCTGGGTTTAAGATTCTCGAAGCATAGGCGATAGAAAAATTTTGTCCCACTTTACCTTGGCTTAAAACTGCTCCTTCAACCGATGAATCTAACATAGCTATATATGTTAGATTCATCGGTTGAATGATAAATGGTTTCTCAAAATTTTGATACTGCAGAATTGGATTATTACACAGAAAATTTTAACAAGTTTCAAATGCATCTATGTATTCAGGTGTTAGTTTAATTGTTACGCCCTTTTTTAAACATTGCGTAAAAGGTTTCGTCAGCTTTGCAAATCCATTAATGAAAGAAAGAAAGAAAGAAAGAAAATGTGCTATATTACGTAAGAATAATCTAGTGTACAAGCATCCTACAAGCTAAAAAAAAAAACAAAACAAAAATACAATTTCAAAAAAACTTTCCAACATGTCCAAGTTATTTTTTTTATTATCCTTGTGAAAAATATCTGCGCATTCTTGAATTAATTTAAATAATTCTCTTCTTTCTTCGTCATTTAGATGAGTGTGTCTTATTTGAGATTTTATGTCGAAATTCTTTTTATAAGGATTATTAGAAAAATGGGATTTTTCTTTTTGATTGATAGACTCGTTTATATGTAAAAAGTCATAATTTTCTTGTATAATTTCGGGGAAAAGATAACAATTAAAAGGTTTGTCTAAATCAACGGATATGTTTTCATCGCTATTGTTGTAAATGTCTACGCGGGCAAACCCGTTTTCTGCGGTACATATCGTTTCGGGTACGTATAAATTATCAAGAGTACCTTCAGGAATGACAACATCGACAAATTCTTGTGTGGTAACAGGAATTTTTGCGCTAAGGATTTTGTGTGCATTTACCGTTATATTGAAACTTGACTCAGGTTCGCGATATTTAAAGGATTATATAAGGTTTCAAGTTAGATTATTGAGTTATTTATTAGGTCAATATTAAGATGAAATCGAATTAATTCTTGTAATCCTAATACTTTATCATAAAATTCATGAATATCATACAAAATAAATGAACGTGGTTTATTTGTTTTGAATTCGTTAAATGCTGGTATATCTTCTTTAAAGAGAGTTCCTTTTTCTCCTACACCTGTTTTTCATTTTGAGGAAAATTGATAAATTTTATCTGGGAAATATTTTTCAGCATTTTAGAGTCTTAAAATGGAAGAATAACATCCAGTATCAATTAGTAATTTCATAGGGGGATTTTTTATTTCTATATAAGGTAAACTATTATTGGTTGTTTAAGAGTTTAATTCATATGTCATTTTTGGGGGCTATTTTATCTATAATATTGTTGTTGATTATAAGAATGGTTTTTTTGTTTATTAGAATTTGTAAACTGATTTGAATTATTATATTGATTTTGATTAGAGTTATTTTGGTTTTGATTATGTTCATGTTGTGATTGTTTTTGCATTTTTGAGAATTGCTGTGAATAAGGTTTATATAAATTTTATGTATATTGAAAATTTTCTTCTTCGGTGATCATGGTCATAGCTGTTTCAATACCGTCAGGGTTTTTAAGTCTTATAATACTTTGCAAAGGTTTGCTAAATCTCTAATGAATGTTCGTAAGCAAATGGTATCATATTGACACAAATGTATCAATTTTGTAGCTGTATCCATTTCGCGGGATTCAAAGTTATTAATTTTTTTGAGCTAAGTTACTCCTTATAACTTGTAATCTTTTAGCAAATTCAGGTGGATGTTCATTTTGTCTGGGCGAAGCCACTAAAAGATCTTGTTCTAAGCATTCTAAATTTCTTTTATCGCTAAAGCAAGTAATTAATACATTTTTAATGGATAAACAATCTGTTAATTCCATGCGACTACCTACTAAAATTTGAGCACGGCCTATGAGCTTCATTCTTATGGTCCTTAATAAATAATGTTTTAAAATAGGATCATTATCATTATTATAAGTTTCAAAAAGAAAATCAGCTGCACTGATAAAGCTGTTTAAAGTATTAATATCACCATTGTATGGTAGAATGGTTTCTACATACATTTTTAAAAGATTATAATTTAAAGTTATGTTCGGCATTGTGCTAGAATTATTTATTATGGGTGTTGATTCTTCTTGGATAGTTTTTAAATTTTAAGTTTTAGCCAACCTAGCTGCTAATACGTCTATAATGTGGTCATTTTTTCAACTTTAAAATCAACTCATCGATTTTAAAGTTTCGCGCCTATTAAAACTGATTAGTGCTAGTTATTAATTTATACTTTTAACTGAATAAAAGTAATTTATACTTTCAACTGAATAAAAGTATTTTTTTTAAAACTAGAACTAATAAAAAACTAGATATAATTGAATTCTGATGAGAATATTTAATTATGTTAAATATTATAAATCTTTTAAATTCAAAATCATAAATTGTCATAAACTTTGTATTTCAAGACAATAAATCAAAAATAAACCTAAAACTACTTTCCACTTGCTCAATCGGAGAAAGGGAAAGGATTTGAGAGGATTGGACACTTACCCTTCGACGGAAAGATGTCAACCTTTTTCTACTCAAGGTGAATCTCCGTGTCAGCCACCTCTTCTCTGTGCCTTGATTGCCAAATGATGTCTCGACTGCGCTTTTTCTCGTGGTAGACCACTTTAGGGTTGATTTACAGCTTCGATGTTCATTTGGAGCTGAAGTTTTGAAACTCACGATGGTATTGACCACGGCGTCCCGATGACGTGAATACAGGATCACACAAACTGCTCCGATCCTACCCGACTGCGCCAGTTATGTTTCTTATCGTGCGAAGCACGTTTTAAAAAACAGTTTTTATTTGACGATAAGTACAAGCAGTAAGTATGGTACAACGAAGATTAAGGCATAAGGTCGTTACATGATTATATATAGACTGATTTAGCAAATACAGCGAAAGACAATATAAAGCTACGTTAACATTATAGTAAGCAAATATATAGAGTGGTCAATATTGTGGCCATAACTAAACCAAATTAACACCTTTGTTTCTTAATTTCTCCAAAATTCTTCTAGAACAAATCCAAGATGATTGGTAAACCCTTATAAAAGTTGCTAGCCCAGAAAATTATAACGACTTTCGCATTAAAAGTATACTTCCAGTACTTTCAAAAATATTTGAGAAGGTATTTCACCATCAGATGGTTTGTAATTTTTTTGATAATGCCATTATTCCGGCTACGCATTGTGGCTTTAGGGAGAACTTTGGTACCTCTGTAGCTCTACTAAACGCACTGGATGATATAATGGACGCTATTGATAAGCAACAGTTTGCTGTTCTGGCGCTTTTATATTTCTCTGAGACGTTCAATATATTAAATCATGCCCTTTTACTAGCTAAGCTTAAATATTATGGCTTTTCAATGGAGTCTATACAGTTAATTGAGTCTTATTCGAATAATAGATTTCAAACAATATTTACAAATAATTCTTATTCTAATCAGGCTCACATTTTGTCTGGAGTGCTCCAGGGTTCTGTCCTAGGATCTCTGCTTTTTCTTATATATATATATATATATATATATATATATATATATATATATACTATATATATATATATATATATATATATATATATAATATACTATATATAGTATATATATATATACACAACTATATATATATATATATATATATATATATATATATATATATATATACATATATATATATATATATATATATATATATATATATATATATATATATATATACATATATATATATATATATATATATATATATATATATATATATATATATATATATATATATAATAAATATTCATGTGGAGAACTCTAAGCTTTCGGTTGTTGAAACTGCCAAAAATTTGGGCATTGTGATGGACGGTAAGTTGAGATTCAGGGAGCATGTTAAAAAAATTGTTCAAAAATCAGAGAGTTTGCAGCTCTACACCTCTTATATAGTAATAGAGATATTCTTAACTTAAATATTAAACGCAGCCTATGTGAGGCCATGGTGCTCTCTAATTTCAACTACTGTGATTATGTTTACGGTTTTTGCTTGGATAATGATTGTAAAATGCGCATACAAAAAAATTCAGAATCGCTTACGTAAGTATGATCATATTTCGCAATATTTTGCGACAATCGTAGAATTCTTAACTTTTCCACTTTTTTGATAAAATCATTAACGGCCCAAAGGCACCTGCGACCATAAGGAATAAGTTGTAGTTTAGAGCAAATGTACACTAGAAATTAGTTAACCATGCCGGTCCATAGGAGTGCTTTGTTTTTGGCAACTGCGGATTCCTTCTCCTACGAGTGCACTCTGCGCATTCTGTTTTAACCAGAAATTGATATACACAGATTTAAAATATTTGTCATAACGTTGTAAGAAATAAAGCAATTTTAAAGTGAAAATCGGATTGCTTTGTTCATCAAGAATAATAGGCATTCACAGTATTGTTTCAACACCATGGCAGATCTTTAAGAATACCTTTTTTGGACATAATTTAAGTTGATCGTCTAAAATCTTATACAACCAACAGGAACTAATTATCCATAAACAAGCACGCAAAGAATTGAAATAAGAAAAGGAAAAACAATAGCTTAAAAAAAAAACAAAATATTTGATGAACATGTATCAAAACAAAACTATGACTACAAAGTCAGTGACAAAGTTTACGCCAAGCAATCTCAAATTAAATCGAAAGCTGAAAATTTAAGTTTTTTGACCTCATCTAAATAAATGTTCTTCTTTTAATGTTCTGTGGCCTGTTCGCAATATCCTTATCCCCAAACCTTCCTTACTGATATAAACAAGGCAATAGAAATCTTTCTTCATGAAGAAGGAAACATATTTTTCAATAAATAATGAGGCAATTAAAAAACATAGTTGGTACATAGTCTTTAAGCCGAGGTTTTAATGAATTTATTGTAAAAATCTTACCAGTGTTTATGTTTTAACCTATAATATGATTTATTATAGTAGCTTCAGGGAAATAAAATTCAAATACTTTTATGTTGCTTTAGATGTTTGTTGGCTTAAAGCTGTCTCGGGGTATATCTTTTAGTCATTTTATTCGTAAATTTGCATCTTTTGGAACACCAAAAACATGAATTGGCCCATTTTTATAATTTTCTAATTTACATATTTATTAAATTATACGCGAAAACTCATTTGGACAATACATACACTTTTATGGGACCTGAATATTGGGGCACTCCTATGAATGATAAATATTCATGTGGAGAACTCTAAGCTTTCGGTTGTTGAAACTGCCAAAAATTTGGGCATTGTGATGGACGGTAAGTTGAGATTCAGGGAGCATGTTAAAAAAATTGTTCAAAAATCGTTTGCAGCTCTACACCTCTTATATAGTAATAGAGATATTCTTAACTTAAATATTAAACGCAGCCTATGTGAGGCCATGGTGCTCTCTAATTTCAACTACTGTGATTATGTTTACGGTTTTTGCTTGGATAATGATTGTAAAATGCGCATACAAAAAAATTCAGAATGCCTGTATCAGATTAGTTTATCGCTTACGTAAGTATGATCATATTTCGCAATATTTTGCGACAATCGTAGAATTCTTAACTTTTCCACTTTTTTGATAAAATCATTAACGGCCCAAAGGCACCTGCGACCATAAGGAATAAGTTGTAGTTTAGAGCAAATGTACACTAGAAATTAGTTAACCATGCCGGTCCATAGGAGTGCTTTGTTTTTGGCAACTGCGGATTCCTTCTCCTACGAGTGCACTCTGCGCATTCTGTTTTAACCAGAAATTGATATACACAGATTTAAAATATTTGTCATAACGTTGTAAGAAATAAAGCAATTTTAAAGTGAAAATCGGATTGCTTTGTTCATCAAGAATAATAGGCATTCACAGTATTGTTTCAACACCATGGCAGATCTTTAAGAATACCTTTTTTGGACATAATTTAAGTTGATCGTCTAAAATCTTATACAACCAACAGGAACTAATTATCCATAAACAAGCACGCAAAGAATTGAAATAAGAAAAGGAAAAACAATAGCTTAAAAAAAAACAAAATATTTGATGAACATGTATCAAAACAAAACTATGACTACAAAGTCAGTGACAAAGTTTACGCCAAGCAATCTCAAATTAAATCGAAAGCTGAAAACTTAAGTTTTTTGACCTCATCTAAATAAATGTTCTTCTTTTAATGTTCTGTGGCCTGTTCGCAATATCCTTATCCCCAAACCTTCCTTACTGATATAAACAAGGCAATAGAAATCTTTCTTCATGAAGAAGGAAACATATTTTTCAATAAATAATGAGGCAATTAAAAAACATAGTTGGTACATAGTCTTTAAGCCGAGGTTTTAATGAATTTATTGTAAAAATCTTACCAGTGTTTATGTTTTAACCTATAATATGATTTATTATAGTAGCTTCAGGGAAATAAAATTCAAATACTTTTATGTTGCTTTAGATGTTTGTTGGCTTAAAGCTGTCTCGGGGTATATCTTTTAGTCATTTTATTCGTAAATTTGCATCTTTTGGAACACCAAAAACATGAATTGGCCCATTTTTATAATTTTCTAATTTACATATTTATTAAATTATACGCGAAAACTCATTTGGACAATACATACACTTTTATGGGACCTGAATATTGGGGCACTCCTATGAATGATAAAAAAAAATCGTCATAAGTTTTTTACTAGTTTTTAAATGTTCTTAATTTTTTTATTCGGCGCATGTTATGCAAAAAAAAGTAATTTTGTGTAAGAATTCTATTCCAAATATAAATAATAAATATAATAATTAAAAATATAATATAATAATTAAAAATAATAACCCTTTTAAAGAACCCTTAGGTTCTTTAAAGTAGTAAAGATAGAGGTATAAAAAAATTCTTTTTAATGATCGATTTTTTTTTTAATTCGACGATATTCGAAAATTGTGTCTTTATATAATTGTTTTTGATTTTTAAATGTCCTTTAAAAAAATAAAAGGAAATGTTCAATTGACGTATATTTTGAAGATATGTTAACTTTGGAATAGAATTCTATTCCAAAATAAAAATGAGTTCTTCGAGTATAAGTAAAAGAGAAAATAATAAAATAATAGCTATAATGAATAGTCGATTCATTTTAACGCACAAATACCTTGCTATATTTCCATTAATTTTTATTTGTAACAACGTATTCTCATGCTGTGTAACGAAGTTACTATATTTTCTGTAATTCTCTTATTTATCTATAAAATTACTCGGTTCTTTTTCCAACTTAAATAAATAATTTTCAAGATTCATATTGACTAAGCTTTGCCCAGTAAAGTTAGGAAAGTTTCTATCTTGTTAATAAACGCGCGACCGCGTTAATTATTAAGATATCATCGCGTTTAATACCTCAGCACCGTTTGTGTCCGCACCACCACTCCTGTTACCGCGTTTACTGAGTACCGCACATTTCCGTTCTCTATATAACACGATGCACTGACCGCCCGTTACGAGATAGCACCCTGCATTAGATATTATCCCCAACCTGACAACATTGCCATCTTCTACCTACATAATTAAGACCGCGTCTACCGACATTTTAAACAGAGCCTAAACATCATCAGCTGAAACAATTCCAACTTCCATGCAAGGGCATTTTTTTACAAACCTTAAACTAAAAGCTTCAGCTAAATCTCATCTCTTTCTCTGTTTTTTTTCTTTACTCTCATTTCATTTTTACTTCATATCTTTTTTTACACCTTTATTCTAAATAACATATCCCATTCTTAACAAAAAGCACACCAAAACTCTCAGAAATCTAATATATCAAACGTTCCACGCGTACTAAACCCAAACCTCCAAAACAAGTCAAATCAAAAATAAACCTAGAAACAACACCCAACCCAATCTACCGCATAAGCACAATGCGGTAGAAACGCGGTTCACACCGTCAAAAACGAGCAAAAGTTAATAATAAAGTCGCACCAACAGATTTCACCTTGGGGGACGGGGCTTGCGTTTGGGCTCGCAGCCAATACCAACGTCCCGCCGAATATATAAATATAACCACACTCACACCATCTCCCGATAGTTGAATCCCGTGCTCCGCGCCGTCAAGATCCAAAGCACTCCGATGCGACCCAGTAAACTAAAGATAGGCGCCTATAAACAACATAAAACACATCATTAAACCGGCAAGAGCGTAAAATTGCTAGACCGGAGAATCAGTGGAGAACAACATAAACAGAGCTGGCCAAGGTTACGAGCAACCACATTCATTTTCCATATATTAGACCGCTTACACATCCTGTGGGTGATTTACTGCATACCATTCCGATTAATACCGACCGTTTCATGCTTTGTTTTCTCTGGGCTGTATCTGATTCGTTTGTTCACTGCTATAATTAACCGTACCACTTTTACATTTTGCTTGCCGACATGGGTTCTCTTCATTGCACGTATCCTCTTCCCGCACCGTACCGTATTGAATTTGGCCATATGTAAGAATTATTAAGAAGTGTTAGCAGAGAGATGACATGTTAGGTTTTGGGATGAATAAATGTGATTTTGTTACAATGTTGCCTATTGTTTTACTCACACAGAAGAGCAGGGACCTTTTCTTTTTTTTTCCTAATACAGTGACCTGCTTTTCATCCCTACCCAAATTTACATTGTCAGATCTCAATAGATACCGTTTACCAAGTGTGCACAGAAATATTTCTAAGAAAAGCAGAACATCCCAGAACCATCTTCAGAGATTAGTCAAGTTGAGTTAACGCGCCTGGAGACTGGGCCGTTTTTTCCCGTCAACATGACCGTTTACTTTGTTGAGGGCCGTTTTTTAACCCAGTTTGGCAGTTAACATGAATGACCATTTCCGATCTAAGAGTGCTGCGCATGTGCCGTAACCAAGTTTCAGACAGTCCGCCCCTGTAATACCATTTATGCACCGAAAGCATATGTCTGGAGTTGAAACTCCATTTACAGGAAACATACTGTTACCATCCTTGGTATCTGCGTAGTTTAAACGCATTATTTTCTGCAAAAGAAATATTTTGATGTAGCCAAATCCGATGGATCGCCGTATGCACCTTTCAATAAGTCAATGATGAAGAGGAGATGAACATGCGCAAGAACGAATACTCCCCACCCGATTATTTTCCGATTTTTTATTCCGTTGAAGAGAGTAAAGTGGGGTGGTCGACTACAGACCTCGGTACCATTCACATCGAGAGGAGTCTATTACCGACATCGGTACCGTTCGCATCAAAAACAAGATACCGCCGACTTTGAGACCGCACATACTGGAAAGGAGTATACTACCGACCTCAAGACCGATCAGATCAGAGGGTGTCTACTACCGAACGTTCTACCGTCCGCATGAAAGGGATCCTGCTATTGACATGTTGACAGATTTACCGAAGGCAGTAAATTACCAACGCTTAAATCGCTTATCGCCATTGCAGTTTTACCGAAAGGAATCTGTTCTTTAAATACCTTGCGACAACATGGAACTGACTACGTCCCAGAACACGACTTCAGCGACTACCTTATCCACCAGGAACATGACGTGACGTGCACGTCCGAATCTACCAACACGCGCGTCGGCTGGATATACCTCCTGAAGAAGGACGATTTAGTCAGCGAGCTATGCAAGTTTGGACTGGACACTTCTGGCATCGTAGACCTACTAAGAAAACAATTGAGTACTTTCATAAAATCTGGGAAAACTATTCCAGATCCGAACCACCAGGCTTTTATATTTTCGACTGCATATCCACCGACCTCCGTATTACCAGCACCGGTTCCGGCATCTACGACTGTTGACCCCCTACCGTCCATACCGATACATCCAGCAAGTCCGTTACCATGCTCGATACAACCACTTAAGGTTTACAAGTGGAATGTATACTTCGACGGTCACATCGACCCTGTCACTTTCATAGAGAGGCTACAAGAAATATGTGTATCTCAAGGAATCTCGATTGACCGGTTGCTTCCATATATGCCAGAGTTATTTAAGGGCGAAGCTTCTCTTTGGTACTGAAATAACCGCACGCGTTGGGGAACTTGGGACGAGTTCCTAAGAGACTTTCGTAGTTTTTACTTTCCAGTCAACTATGCCGCCGACCTGGAAATTGAAATTAATGGCCGGTTGCAGCGCCATGAAGAACGAAGCCATCAATATATTACCGATCTACAAACGCTGATTCGAAGGCATGGAAATCTTACCGCTGAACAGGAAATTCAATGGCTGTATCGAAACTTGCTTCCAAAATATCGCCAGTTTATCAGGAAGACTGATTTTTCTGATGTCGCCAGATTGTCAAGGCTTATCCGAGAAACCGAAGATTTGCTAACGGAATTGCAAGCTGAATCCAGTGGTAGGAATCGAGCACCGGCAGGCGTAACTGGGACCAGTATGAGACCGAATACCTCGACTTATACTCAGAGGTCAACAAGGAACAACGGGATAACCGTACAGTACCAATAGTGACCAGCAGTGCTGGCGATGTGGGGAAAGCGGACATTTTAGAGTAGACTGTCGCGGACCTGTCAGGTTGTTTTGTTCCAGATGCGGAAACACTGGAATAATGTCACGCTATTGCACTTGCTCCCGTCCATATTCGGGAAACCAGATCGGTGCTGTCCCAGAACGAGGACATCACAGCACCGCTATCGTAAAAGAACCTCTACTCAACCCACTCAATCCCGATTGCTTCCGCCAGAAAATTCACCACCAATTTCAACTGACACCAGACCAGACCGCATATACGGATTTTTATAGGCGACGCACCGTACCTGCCATTCACCTACGAGACCCAGAACCGATAAAGCAAGGATATTGACCGCAGAATCCTAAGATGCAAGATATTATAAATACCGAAATTCGACAAATGCTAAAAGATGGAATCATTAAGCCTTCAGGTAGTCCGTGGAGTTCACCTATCGTCATGGTTGGAAAAAAGGACGGCAAGTACCGTTTTTGTATTGACTTCCAAAAGGTCAACTCTTTTAGCCAAAAGGATGCATACCCATTGCCTTTTACTAATTCGATTTTAGACAAACTACGTAGGTCTCGATATATATCAAGTATTGATCTGAAACAGGGCTACTGGCAAATCCCACTTTCCGAGAGTAGCAAACCCATAACCGCATTTACCGTGCCTGGGATGGGGCTGTTTCAGTTCAAAGTAATGCCGTTTGGGTTACATTCCGCACCGGCCACATTCCAGCGATTAATGGACAGAATTATAGGACCAGAACTGAGACAACTTTTGCTTCGCATATCTTGATGATATCGTCACCCTTGGAGAGACGTTTGAAGAGCATCTTAACAACTTAAAAGAAGTATTCCATCGGCTAAGGAAAGCTAATTTGTGAATGAATCCAGATAAGTGTGAATTTGGAAAGAAATCGTTGCGATATTTAGGGCTTCTGGTCACGTCCGGGGGGATTCGAACTGACCCGGAAAGTAGTCGCCATCAAGAAATTACCACCCCCTAACAACTTACGGAGCCTCCGACGTTTTTTGGGAATAGCTTCCTAGTACCGACGCTTCGTATCGAATTTTTCACAGATAGCCAGACCTCTTAACCGTCTACTCAAAAAGGGAAACCGTTGGGGCTGGACGGAAACTGAACAAACGGCGTTCAATGAATTAAAAACTCGCTTAACCGAAGCCTCTGTCTTGACATGTCCGGACTTCTCAAGGCCTTTTGTACTTCAAACCGACGCATCCGACCATGGGTTTTTTACCTCGATTTTTACAATAAAAATGGACCGACATTTTTGGGATCTTTCCGACTTAACCGAGAGCGAAATGGCAGATCCATGGAATCATTGCATACCACAAGAAACTCTTGAGGCGGTACTCAAGGAAAACCATGATTCTCCTGTGGCAGGTCACCGTAGCATTGTCAAGACTACTTCCCGTATATATAGCAAACCCAGAAAATTTAAATATTATTGGCCGGGAATGATGCGAGACATCGCTCGTTATGTCAGGAGTTTTCAGTCATGTCAAAGGTACAAGCTATCGCAGCAGAAAACACCAGGACTGATGCAGTCATCGCGAAACAAACAACCGTGGGAGGTAGTTACGAGTGATTTAGTTGGGCCGTTACCGAGATCTTGCAAAGGTAACAATTACCTGCTTGTATTTCAAGACTGTTTCACAAAATAGGTAGAGTGCCGACCGATCCGAAAATCCACGTCCCGAGCTGTGGCACAGGCCCATTACGAGCAAATTGTCACTAAGTTTGGATGTCCAAAGACCGTACTGACCGATAATGGAACCCAATAAACTAGTCGACCATTTAAGGAGCTCCTACAGGAAATGGGTATCACTCAGCGTTTTGCCCCCGTCTATACCCCACAGGTCAATCCAGTAGAGCGCACCAACAAAACCATCAAGACAATTATTGCTCAATATTGTAAAGAAGATCAACGAAAATGGGACGTACACTTACTAGAGTTAGTATTTTCCCTAAACAGCTCCCGACAAAATGCTACCGGATTTTCTCCAGCATTTTTAAATTTTGACAGAGAGATTGATCCTCCCAATGCCTTATACCGACAGACCAAGGAGGAGATAGCTGACACAGAGGAAACCGGCAAGGTTGAGACGTCTTCCATTGGTAAAAAATAGTAAGTTTCCTTTCTAAATGAAAAAAAGTAGTATTTCACATAATGGAGTAATTTTCTTTATCTATTTAAATATTCATAAAGATATATTTTTTTAGAACCTCGTATTACAGAGTATGAAAATTTTGTAGAAGATTCTGATGACTCGGGCAAAGACCCCAATTACCACCGGGAAGAAGAAACACGTAAAAAACGAAAATGGTTTGACGTAAACGATTTAAATTTAGGTAAAAAAAATTTCTAAAATATTATAAATACGTTTTAGTATTAGGAAGCGGAGAGTCAGGAATCATACGTGGATTTGAAGATCAAGGATTGTCGAAAGAAGGCGAAACGCAAAAAGTTGTAAAGAAAAAAAGAGTCGAAACTAAAAAAGAAAAAGTGGAGCGAAATCTACAAAAATATAAGTTGTACCTGTCTCAAAAAGTGTTATGAGCTTTTTTCTAAAGAAAAACATGAAGAAGTTCTTCAGGGGTTTTGGAAGCATAATTTTGGGGAAAGAACACAATATTTAAACGCCCACGTGAAAAAACACCGTGAAAACCAGAAGAGTTGACAGCAAGAATAAAAGACAGTGGTTATTAAAGTACTACTTGCCACATCAGGATGGAACTAATAAGGGAGTTTGTAAATTGTTGTTTCTTTATACTCATGGTTTAAAAATCGATGGTCTTATTACTGAACTAAAAAGAAATCATGAAAAATCGGATAGATTAAGCATTGTCAAGGATAATAGAGGCAACGCTGAACCGCCAAATAAAAAAGACTCAGCCACTTTTAAGTCTCGCATAAATTCGTTTCAGGTATCTCACTATAAGCTAGATCATACCCCAAATAGAAAATATTTACCAGCAGATGTAGGTATAAGGGGTATGTGGAAAGATTATTGTGAAAAAAAAACGAACGGGTTTTCTACGAGAAGTATCGAAATGAGTTTATTCTTGAAAATATAGGCTTTGACCAGCCAAAGCAAGGTGACTATAATATTTTTCAACTCAATAAACTTCATAAAGAAGAATGTTACAAGGATAATACAAACGACTCAAATGCTGTTTGCACCAGTTGTGAATATTTTAATACGCATCACCTTTTTTACGTTGAAGCTAGAATTGCATAAGGAAATGACACCAAAAATGAATATAACGAGACACCGAATCTATTCGGCTGACATGCAAAAAATTTTGCTTTTAAACAAAATATCTCTTAAATCATCAGTTTTTGTAAGTCGCTTAGTTGTATTTAATGAAACATTTGCTTCTTTGCACAAAAAATATAATGAAAATATTTGTGTCTTATGGAATGAAGCTATAAGTGGAAGATACGCTGCAGATGTCGCTTCAAGCTATTTAGCTATAATAAAGAGCTTCCTCAGTTGTTAAGCATTTTATTTTTTGGTGTGATAATTGCAGCGCACAAAATAAAAATTGAAATTGATTGAACAACCATAGTTAATTGTTTTTGGGAACCAGAAACTATCACATTTAACTATTTTGAGGCTGGTCATTCTTTTATGAAGGCTGATGATGTACACGGACTTATAGGTAAAGCCTGAAAAAAAATATAATATTTATGACATGATTGACCTTAACGAGAGGATAATAAAAACTTCTCGTAAAAACAGAACTCCTATATTGATGCATGATGATTTTTTCTCGAATTTACGGAAGGTTGTCGACAGAAAAGAAAAAAAAATGAAACCATTGAAATCCTCTGACCTGCTTTGTAATCAGTAATAGATGTTTCTACCCGGCATTATATTGTGTAGTTTAATTTTAAGTTAAAACAATATTTCTTTATTTTCTCTGGTTTGTTAAATAGAAAAATATTTTAGTTAAGTCAACTTGCTATGTTTTGCATTTTTTAGGCAAATTTTGTAATAAAAAAAATTAACTTACTTTGCTAGTTTTTCCCTTTAAAAAGTAGAACATTTAAAGTAACTTTTATTATAGTAACTATCACTGTCTGTTTTTTATGTGTAGAAAATGATAATTCTATAAACAAAACATATTACTTTTAATAACCTATCCATCCTACCATCCTAGATTTAAATACGCCGAATAATTGAAAATGCACCACTGTAACCGTTTTTTCCTCCTCATGTAAAATTTACAAAAACGCAGTTACTAGGTTTTACCATTTCAAGGGAGAATTTGTTCTTTTTTGTATCACCGAGGCATGTTTAAATTAAAAATAAGTTCTAAAATATATTCAATTTATTTATGTAAAGGGGACGTCCATGAAAGACGTCTGCTAATTTTAGGGTATTTTATATCCGTGAATATCCGAATTCCACAACTCTTTCACCCCTTTTGGATGTCCTTCATAATTGCTACAACAACCATTCATAGAAAAATTGTTAGAAATCAATTTCAAGAATGTTTTTCTCAAATATGATATTTGAAAATTCGTGATATATACATGGAATTACATTTTTTGAATAAATATTCTTTAAGTATATCTATTTTGATATCAAGAAGATCAATACTGATAATTTTTCTTAACAATATTATTTATATGTTGCTTATTCGAAGAACAGAAAGGATTTTGTAACCAACGATCAAGAGATTCTATTTCAGGTATATGAGCATCTTGTTATCTATACTGTGTACTTTTATAATTCAGTTCTGCCGATTCCACATCTTCATCATTGTGTCATTTAACTTCTGAATTATTTGAATCTTCACTTTGGGTTCTGTCACATTGGGAATGGTCCAAAGTACATAAAACTTCTTTTGTTCTTTTAGTAATAACTTTTCAATTTTTATTTCCTTTTAGTTTTTTCGTGGATTTTGTTAATGTGCTATTGCATAGACTTGCAAGTAAACACGGCATTCAAGTCATATTTTTTGAAATGTCTAATAGTAGCCGAAATAACTCGCACATATCTAGGGGCCTTCATCAGAACCACAATCTTCAGGCTTCACGAGTCGATCCAAATCAGCTTAAAATCTTTCAGGAGTTTCAATGGTCAAATTGAGGTTTCATGGTCAATGGCTTCCCACCCCTTCCCAGAATAAAAGTTGGTCTGAATACGTCACTGACTCAGCTTTACCATCATCATCATGTTTAACCACTAGTTCTGCATAAATGGACGGTATAAGCTTGGGTCTGTTTGCTACTACCCAATCATGATTGACACGATATTTCAGATGCATTGAGATAGACGCTGGGTCTTTTACTGCAGTTAACCCCAAAGGCACATGACAAAATATACCAATAGCATGATTTGCATGTCGCTTAGGTTCTGGGTAACTTAATTTCACAAGATCCGTATTTACATGTCTTTTATATTCAAGAGTGTTACAGCGATTTGGAATAAATCTCAAATAGTTTTTGACCCTTCTTGAAGGTCGGTCAAAGTCTTGCAATCCCTGACCACAACAAAAATTAAATTCTGAACAACTCTTTCTAACCTTTCAAAGCATAACTCACTAAGATAGTACGTCACTTGTACAGTTCCTTGTAGGATACTGTTTGAAAAAAAATTATATCATTTTATAATCCTCCTAGTACCTGGTTTAAAAAATAAATTCTCTATGTTTCGTTGTTTTCGGTGTATCAAAAAAAGTGATGACATCAGGAGACATAGGCAATTTTATCAATGGAGTATAGTGGTCAAATATCCCGCGACTTAGCCTTTCATGGATCATCAGCAAAGATCATTTTTTCAAAATCTTTGTCTCAAATACTTATTTGTTCATATCCAAATCAGCTAAATTACATGATCGTTAAATAGATATTAATAAATAGAGTCATGCCGAGTAATTCTGAACGCGGGGTAATATTGGACGTATGTCAAATAGTCAAATATAATAAAATTAAATGTTGGAATCAAATTATACTCAACGTTTATCTTCTCTAAAAAATTACCCTAAATTTTTAATATGCATAGTAACTGGTCGAGATTAAAAATCCTGTGATAGTGTCTGAGATTGGGGATAAGATGATTATCGGGAAGGGCTTAATGAGTTTCAAGTTAAGCTTTAAGCAGATAGTCCTGAAGATGAAGAAGTTGTTTGTTATTGAGGCATTTGGTCCATAGATATCGAAATGTTTTTGATATTGAAAGGAAAGGGTGGACCAAGTAGTGCAATACAAGGGTGTGGTAAAGTTAAAGGGACGTCTAAAATCCGATTTTTTCTTGAAAATTTTTACATAGAATGTTGAGTGTGGTCAAAATATTGATAAAAAAGTGAGGATGATTGGAAAAAATACAAAACTTTAGAAATTATGAAGGTTTTTCTACATACGTTAAATACGTAATTATTGCCGGCTTGCACAAGGTTTTTAAGGTCTTGATTTTGCTATAATTAAAAAAAATATATATTGGCGCAATTTGGGAACTTTTTGAGGGCTATTATTGTAAATTTATAGCATCTTTTATGTACCGCTTTTAATTACATATTTTGTAATTTACACACAAGAAAAATAAAACAACAACCTTATTGACAAAAATGGCAGTGGCTTCACTATGTCCCCAGTAGTATTTTTTGGTTTTGTCTGGAACACCTTTTAGTTAGATGGGTTGGCTGTGGACTCAATGAACAAAACACATTTACCAGGTGTTAAAAATTATGTATTATTTATTTAAATTATTTGATATTTTATGTAATTTAATATATAATAAGTATAAATTCTGAAAAAAAAACATAATTTAAGATATTTAATTATTAATAGGTAAATAATAACGATGAGGTATAATGTACATTAACTTATAGTCAAAACAATAAATATCTTTAAATTCATTATAGACATTAGGAATAGGAATAAGGCATAGGCACAAACACGGGGCTGCCGCGCGTGTTTGTGCCTATAATTTTCATTCGATAAGTAGGGCTCAAACGACTACCTAACCCACTATTTAGCCCCAACCCATAGTTTAAATCCCAACTCTACATGTGCGCCAACCACACAGTCCCATGTGCATATTTTATAATTATCTAAATAAACAAATACTTACCTATAATAAGACAGGGCAGAAAATT